>NC_060278.1:2477658-2777658 GCF_021613505.1 Equus quagga
CCCCCCCCCCCCCCCCCCCCCCCCCCCCCACAAATCCTCCTTTGTCTTTAGCCAAGGATAAAATTCAAGTGGTGACTTCTGCCATTTACTCAATCCGGTTTGATTCTTATCTAAAAGTTGTGGGACCGCCAAATGGCCAGACCATATGGGCACTGATACCATTTTAACTTTTTTACATATTCTTTGTCTTGTAAAGAGATGACTCACATACCCATGCCTTAAATTTAGCCCTAACCCTCAACTCGGGGCAGCAGCAGGAGCTCTGACTGCCCGTGGGTCCTGTCCCCATGCTATTCTACTCTCTAAATATAAAAGAGCACTACTGCCAGATCTTAAGAGTCTAAGAAATCTTTCTTTCGACTCCTCGGCTCACCGACCCCGCATCATTTGGAAAAAAGACTTCGCACAAACTAAAAATTCATTAAAAATTCCCTGTGTTTGTTTATTGAAATACGTTTAAGGGTTGTTTGGAGGATTAACTTGAGGCGGTATTGAGGACTAAAGAAGTGGGGTCTTCAGTAACTGGCCCGTCAGAAGCCCTCAATATGTACTAGCAATGACCATGTTTTATTTTGTTACACGTTTTATAGTTTGTAAGTTTTTAATAAGTGATTTGTGCTTATCACTAGCAAGAAATATTAATTTAGGTTTTTTTGTTTATTTCTTGTTTAAATAAGTTTGCTTAAAAATTAATTTAGTTCCTAGCTTAATAAATTAGTTAATTTTGAAATCATTTTTAAGCCAAGGAGAAATTGATTTTTTGAATGAAAATAGTTATATATGGTTTTGTAAAAGGATAATTTTTAAATATACCACTAAGATAAGTATTGTTTACTCACCCATGTATTACTTATTTCACCCCAAAGTAAAACATTTCAAAATGTCACCTCAGTAAGCATTAGAATGTGACTGTTAGAAAGGCAAGACTGGTCAGATTACAAAGTCGTACGTTTCAACAACCCGTAAGTCAGAGTATTTTTTCTGGAACGTTCAAAAGAAAACAAATGAGTGTTATTCTGATAAGCAGCTACACCTGAAACCAGACTGATTAGACTGGTTAAATCATGTCACCTATTGGGTGGCACGTGGCCACTGGTGTGTGGTCGGGGAACTGTGAATGGCGCAGGGTGCTGCGTGCAAAACAAGCGGCCTCCATATGGCTGAAGTGGTGATGGATACGTGAGTGGTTATCTGTTTGGGACACAAGGAGGCAGGACAAGAGGGAGGCAGATGATGCCGGGTGGGATGCTAGGGTTTGTTCTGGACTTGAGTGATTCTTAGCATTATTGTGTAAGGCTTCCTGTGTGTATCATAGATCACGGGAAAAATGGAAGAAGAAAGTGAAGAGAGAGATTGCAGTGTATGACTGGATGTTAGACTACGTATCTTCCAGTAAGATTTCTCCATGCCCCCAAATCCTAATAATATACTAATAGTTTTGGAACTTAATTTTGAGATTTCACTGCATGTAACAGGTGCAAAGATACGCACTTTTTGTTGTTCTCTGTAGTTAGATAGCTTTCATAGATCAGCACCATCTGTTGTTCTTTTAAAGACTCTTCTCTTGCCTTGGGTTGTGTGGAGTCATGTTGTGTAGGTTTCAAGACAGGAAATGTTTCATTTCTGTGAGAATGGAAATTTCATGGACTGTGTTAAATACTGCGTTTGGCATTCCGTTTGATCAGTATTTGCTTGAGATGAGAATGTTAGGAATCCGGTCGAGGGGATGAAGGTCACATATAATATTCAGCATCATGGGTACAGAATAATTCTTCGAGTAATCCAGAATTATTTGGTGTTGAGCTCTGAGTTCTATGGAGCGCAGTTTATGTTATAATGAACTGCACTGCATTTAAAAGTATAGCAGCTATTAATTTCCCTCTGCAATCCAAGAAGATATTTTTATTTTAAAAGGTCTTATTTATTATCTAGTGTTTTCTGTCCTTAAAAGTATTTGACTTAGGTTTTTTTCGTAAATGTTTTTCCTCTACTGGAATATATAATCATTGAGTAAAATTGCATAGCACAGTTCCTGATGTGGTGTCTTTAGAAGGTTGCTATATATTTATCATTTTCAGTTGTGAAGGCCTCCTCCCCCAGATGTTTTCAATTGTTTTCCTCATGTGATGGGAAATTACTTTTCCCTGGCGATTTGACCAATTAATCAAGTAGTGGCAACATGAACACAAGAGCCTTCTGGAATCTTGCCTGTGACACTTAGGGGACTTGGACACAGATTCCCTGGGAATTATTTTCCGCCAAGAGTGATCCCCCCAAAAGTGGTTTAATTAATGCTGTCAACATCCGAATAAATGTTTTCTCTGAGATACTGTAGCTCATTAATAGTTAACATGTCTCTCAAGTTTGGGAAATCTTGGAGATACTCTAAAAAGTATGAAAAGACCATTTATTTGAGTATTTTTGTAGCAGTATAGTTGAACCAATTAAATTATTTTACTGTGAAGTTTAATAATAAAACACTTGAGGAAAAATATTGTAAATCTGTTTAATAGGGTACCATTAGAAAGAACTTTTATTTCCTTTGGTGCTTCCTAAGCAATAAAAATCAAAGGTAGATATGCAAGAAATTTAAGTAGGCAGGTATAACTTGAGTATTTTATAAAATGTTTTAAAATGATAAATTATTTCTTAAAATTGCAGGCTTTTCTTTCAAGTAATAACTCTTCAGAATTTCTAGTTGTTTGGAACTCCAAGTTGGAACGGAGAGAGGCCAGTGGTTGGTCTCTGGGTGGAGCTTTATCCTGAGCCTGCAAAGCAGGCAGCCTGCTTCTGTCGTCTTTGTTTTGTAAACAAGCCAGTTACAAAGTTTGTGGTCTGGTTTTCTTTGGTGAGTGATGCAGGCGGGATTCAATGTTTGTGTTCTACTTAAAAATCCTCTACTTTGCGATGGCGTCCACTTAAGTTTATGGATAGCTTTTTTTTTTTTAACCTGAGAATGTTGAGAAGATAGTTATTACTTAAGTGGGAAAAAATACAACCGGATAATTCTTGATATTAGAAAGATAATTAGGAGTTTAGCCAAACTCAGTTTCCTTAAACACACAGTTCATGTGAGTGCTTGGGTTTCAGAAGGTATCCTCCGTGGGTCCTGAGGGCTTTTTCAGTTGAGGGTCAGCCTTTGTATTATTAGTATTATGGAAGAGAGTAAGATTACTAATTTTTACCGGAAGCAGGGAACAAATAGGTTCACATAATGCTGTTATCTCCACTTGTCTAATATGAATTTCTAACCTGGTCTAAAACTCGTCCTTCTTACCCAAGCTTATCAACAAGCATTTTCTCTCATTCTTTTCTCTGCTTTGACTACTCTGACTTCTCCATCGTTTTAAAAAATTTGCTTACTAATGTAATAGCCTGGGTAAAGGGTTAACAAAATCTTTTCCCTTTTATGCTGCGAATTTAAACTGATTATTTTTTGGCTCCCTTTTTCTGGAAACCTGATAAAGAATTGCATAGCTATCATTGTATGGAAAAAGTGACCTCTGATTGGTAGACTGCATCTAGACTCTAAAAACTGTAAGTGTCTGACAGCAGCTATGCCTCTGGTGTTGTTAGAAGAGATGCTGGCTTCCCTGCGGCAGGTAAGCCCGGGTCGTGCTTGCGGCCGTCTGAGTCCAGTCTCTCTCCCTGCCCCTGAGCTGTCCATGGGGGCCCACAAGAAGAGCTCCTGGGCAGCTGTGCCAACCACTCCTTTCAAGGACAAAAGCAGCATGCTGCCTTGCTGGCAAGTTGGGTTTCCTGCTATATCCCTTGGAGTAAATCTGATCCCAGGTGATCTATTGGGGTCTTGAGAGTAGATATTTAGTTGGACCTAAAGAGCCCCTCTCCCCCCGGTGGGTGTTTCAAATATGTAGTCAGAATGAAATAAGTAACACTTGAAGACTTCCAATGAAAAACTAGCAGTCTCTCTGTTGTACCCCTGCTGCTTCCCCCAGTCCGTCTCCCCAGAGGCAGCAACTTTCATTTACTGCGGATCTTGGTTCTGGTCTTTACTGTGTCTCAATAAAATATTTATGTTCCTCTTTCCTGGTTACCAGTTATTGACATCTGTTGGCTTGCCATTAGGGAAGATGAGAGTTTTTCCTCTTATGCCACTTGCGCTTTCCATGTTCCCATCCTCTTAGTATTCTTACATCAGAAGTCTAAGTTAAATCAACAGCCAGTGTCACATCGTGTGGCAGTGTAAGGATTGCTCACTGCATAACCAAGCAGGTACTTTGAATAATTTCTTCTCCTACACATTTTCTTCTGTTGTTCCTGAATCTAATTGCTTTGACTCTTTGGAATTTGTTTTGTTTTCTCTGTATGTGTCCTTAATTTTTTCCCCCACATTCTCTATCAGGTAGGTCAGTCAAAATATTTCCCAAATGTTCCAAAATATCAGCCCAATTTTTAATTTCTTTTTTCTCATGGAGATTGACTTCCTAGACCTCTCCATCCTGCTGCTCTAAACCGCTTCTCTGGGCTGCCCCATATTCTGGAACTTTCCTTGAGTTCTAGCCATTGTTTTATTGGATTTCCTGGAGCACATCCAAAAATAGCTTTATGTGAAAGGGTCCATGGGAAGTGAAGACTTTGCATGTCTGGAAATTTTTTTCAACTTTCATGCTTGATTTTTTTGTTTGGTTGAGCATAGAGTTCTATGCTGAAAAATAATTTTCTTCTTGATGTAGAAGGTATGACTTTTTTATCTGGTAGAAATGTTTTTTTTTTAATAAGTTTTTACTTATTTATCTTAAGATTTTATTTTTTTCCTTTTTCTCCCCAAGGTCCCCTAGTTGTGGGTCCTTCTAGTTGTGGCATGTGGGATGCCACCTCAGCATGGCCTGATGAGTGGTGCCATGTCCGCGCCCAGGATCCGAACCCTGGGCCGCCAAAGTGGAGTGCGTGAACTTAACCACTCGGCCATGGGGCTGACCCCTCTGGTAGAATTTTAATGTTATTGTTAGGAACACATTGTCATAGAGAACTTGTTAATGATATTCCTAGTTTTACTTTAGCAGTAATTATACAAATGCTATCATTTGGCAGTACTTAGATTACACTTCTGTTGTTGGAAGATAATTCTCTGTGGTTCTCTTGCATTTTTGTACATCTTGAGAACAGAGGACTTTTTTCTGGACTATCCTTTCAAGAATGTACATATGAACAACCTTGGAAGACAGGCATAGTGTCTCCCTTGATAGCAAGAAGCAGGCATGCTTACTGTCTGTATAAAAGGTTCGGGTTCCCTGAGCTCAGCTTTCTTCTTTGCGTGCAGTGTCCTCTGGCCACCCTTGCATCACCTCATGAGGATTTTAGCTTGAGGAACCAGTGCATAAAAAGATGATGCTCTGGCTAATGCTATTGCTGTAATAAACTGTCCTTTGTCCTTGACCCAGGAGCCTCATTTCTTCTGCCAGTGTCCAGGAAGCTATGGCAGACTAACTTGAGCTTTCGGGTAGGGTAAAATCATAGAGCCTTCACAGTTCCTGACATCACTTTCCTCAACCAATAACCCATTGTGTTTCCTCCTCCTGTCATTTACTTGGTTGAATACAGCCTCTAGTTGTTTATTTTTTGTTTTCTCATTCCAAAGGCATTTTACAATGAAAGTGTTTTCTATACAGCAAAGCACAACAAATAGCAAGTTTGATGCAAGTTTATAAAATGTAGATGATATATTTTGTATTTAATTGAGTAGGTAATATGTTTTACATTAAATCGTATTACAAGGCACAAGATACGAATAGATGAATATATACTCTTAAAAGTTGTGTAATTTAGTCTAAAGCATTTATTGAAGTCTGTTTTATAGGTCATGTATTACTTATTTCTCTTTTCAATAACAGCTAACATTTATTGAACAATTACTGTGTATCAGGCATCATGCTATGCTTGTGACATGGGTTATCTTATTCCTCTCAGTGGTCCTAAGAAGATGTTTTCTTGTTCCTTGTTTTAAAAGAAGTCATGTATAACTTGCCTAAGGATATAAAATTGGGAAATGGTGGAGTTCGTATTCACACCCAGATCTGTTTAACTCTCGAACCCAAGCTCTTAACCATGACACTATGCTATAAAATGGAGAGAAGGGAAAGAGTAAAAAGTATATTGACTCGCCTGGAAAGTTTTTAACACTGTGTAGTTTAAATGAATCCTATAGGCTTTCACTATTGATTTGACATATATAGTAACTAAGCTTCATTTGCTATGGTTATAATGGAATTCAGTGTATAACTCTTGCTAAAAGTAACTGTTCTGTCACAGCTTTAAAAAAGTACAGAACAACAAAATAAAGCAATAGAGGAGCTGATATTCACACATCCAGAAGTTGGGAAATTCTAAGCTGTGGTTCCCACAGCAATTGCAGCTGAGCCTCAGGGCAGTGAATGTTACAATGTAAACTGAACACCATATGCAGCTGCATGAAATAATATTCTACATGCGCTTGGGGGCCTGATAATAGCCACTGTGGGAACAATGAATGTGGAAATTATCAGTTACTGTTTTATCACTGTAGTTTGGGGCATTTCATTTATGTGGCTGTTTCATAGTGCAACTTAGGTGTTTCAACTGGTTATATATCGTGGTGGCATTTCAGTGGTGCTTAAATTATTAATGAATCCTGAAACAAAATGTCCTTGACTTATAAGATTTTTTTAATGTTTTCCATCTGATTTAGAAAGGATCACTTTGCTCTCTTCCCCATTCCCCACTTGCAATGGGAAAGCATAATTTTTGGAGTTCTTGTTTACATTCTTAGGCAGATTCAAGATGCTAGTTACCCTTTGAAATGTAGTATGTGCTGGTGCTTAAAAGAGAGAGATGCCTAAGAAGTGCATATTAGAGCCTCTCAAACACAGGAGCATCAATCTTCTGGTAGCTTGGCTTCATGCAGCACACCACCATTGAGGGCGCACAGAGCCTGCCTACAACTCACAGAAAACCTCAGTGCGATCAGCTTCTTATTTTGGTAGATTCTCAGAGGAAATGTCATTTGGGCATTACCAACTGCTCTGTCTTGCCTTAATATTGCTTCAATAATTTAAAATATTGTTTGACCCTGTGTCTTGAACCTCTAACCTTTGCTTATCATTTTGTTGATTGATGTCTCCATTGACGGCATATAAATTTCTACTATGAGTCTCTCAAATACATGATTAAAAATATAGAATTTTTCTTTAATAGTGGACTCTCATATAGGTGGTTTAATAAGTTTACATATAAAATCACTGTTGTCAAATTTATGTAGTAGAAAGGATAAAACTAAGTATACATAAATACATAAGTTTCCAAGAAATAGATTAAATAAATTTTATTTATTTCTATTTGGAAACTTATTACCCCAGAGATTCTTAAGGATGATTTTGTTTACGCTTGTAAAATATTTACAGAGTACCTACTAGGCGACACCGTGGATCCAAGGCGAAGCACACGTGAGCCTCCAGCCACTGTGTTTGGAGATTCTGAGTCTTTTCTGAATATTCTAATTTGGTAAATAAGACCATTGATATCAGACAGGCATGTTGATCATTATTCAAATGATCCTGAAAAGCCAACTTAACTGTTAGTGATCTCCTTGGTGCAAAGATAATGGCCAAGATTATAAAGCAAGGCGTATTCCTGGGTGGCATTTGATTTGTTTTTATGAACCATCACATTTGTTGCACATGCACCTTTTGGAGTACCAGCATACGTCCTCAACTTTTACAACATGGGGGCACATCATTTTACAAAATATTGCTTTGTAAAAAGAAGAATAAAAGGTGGGAGTTGACTGGGTTGATGTTCATGCCTTTCCCTGTGCTTGGTCCTTCATATTGGAAGTCAACAGAAGTGGTTCTCTATGGCTGAGACTAAATGCCTTTACAGATGCCTCGACATAATCTGTTAACTGGCTTAGGGTAACTGTGTGTGCAATTTCATGGGATGAAGGATTTAAACCTAGGGGTGTATGTACTGCGTGCTCATTTTGACAAGGGAACTGACAAACACAACTTTGAAGACCTTGGTAGTCGTTAAGCTTTATAACGGTCTCAACTTTTGGATTAGTAAAAATCTTAAACATGCATCCCCAGAGTCATATACATTTATTTATTAAAATAGCATTGCAGTAATATGTAATTAATTCTTAAAACATACAGCAAAAAGTGAAAAAAAATAAGAAAGTTACCATAAGTAGAAGCTGCAGTGTTTTCTGTCTGTACTGCGTGGTTTCTTGTTCACTTCCTGGGATATGCTAACTCAAAAGACTATTGCTTTAAAATGTAGCTTTTCATATACATATACCCATCTATAGTTAAAGGTCATCCTCCTAAAGACCTAGTTAACATGATCGTAATGCCTCTTAGACCCCAGTTTTACCCAGTTTCCTTCACTTTGTAGAAAGAAACCTAACACAGAGTGTCCTCCTGTTTGTGTTGTGCTGTGTCTAGGATGAGGACGGGACAGAAGAAGACAATAGCCGTGTTGAACCCGTCGGACATGCTGACACTGGTTTGGAGAACATACCCAACTTTTCTCTGGAGTAAGTTACTGATGGTTTTAACTAAATTTGTAATATACATGTAGCATCACTGATAACAGCAAGTATTCCAAAAGCATATGGCATGTGGAATGTGTGTGCTTAGTTAAAAATATGCCTTGCGTTGGCTTGTTTTCCAATGAGCATTTTTCATCTGTTGAGTTAATTATCTGACGTAAAAAATGTAGCATGGGATTCACGTGTACCTGTCCCAAGTTTCATACCTTGGCAAATACTATTTTATATCATAATTTAATAGTATTTGATTGAAAATGTTTGTCATGTTAACAGCACTGTAACTGTTTTCGCCTTGCTTTGTATGTCAGTATTTTGGTGTGTTCCTTCAACCTTGCTAAATTACAAAACAAATTGTAGATATCCTTTACTTGGAAAACCAGTTGGGTCATTAAGCATTAGTTGTTTTAGTATATATTTTTTGGAGGAAATAGACTCTTTCAAGATATTTGATGAAAACTTAGAAGTCGTAGTTTAGGAACCTTGAACAAGATTTTAAGTATGAAAGGACAAAGAAAAACTTTCCTAGATTATCACAACTTTACAATTATCTTAAGTATTGACATGTCTACATGGAAGGTCTTCTCAGAACTTCTTCCATTGATGGGCAGTCATTCTGACCTTTTTCTTTGACTTTGGGTAAAAGTTGGAAGGTCTGGGTATTAACATTCAAACTCTTAACTCTGTCTTCTCTTGGTCTTCCGAGGGAAGGCTCGAAGGACTTTCTCAGTGAGGTTAAATCAGCGCTAGAATCGGATTATGTTTGCATATACAGTGTCCAGCACTCTCTAAGTATTTACATCTAAGAAATACTTGCCATGTCATAATTCCTTTTAGAAAGACAGTGGAACCAAAGAAATTTATTAAGGTTACCATATTATTCTTAATTGACAATCCAATCATTAAATACATGTTCAAATGATATTAACGGTATCTAAAATAGGATGTTACAAAATTCTATGAAAATATAAAAAAAAATTAAAATCCATTTAAATAGTATTAGTTTAGTAAATATTTTGTCAGTATGGCAAAATTTTTATTTTGTCTTAGTTGCTGAATGTAGTTATGTACCGTAGATTTCTGCACATATTTTCAGTTTTGTTTTTATTTGATATCCTTACCTTTGATTTTCTTTAGCGTTTGTATTGTATAACCAGGACATTCATAGTATCAGGTTTATATTTAAGAAATACAATTGAAGAATTGGCATTTTCCATTATTTAAAAACTACACTGTGATCTTTATCAAATCCATTGGTAATCATTTATAGTTGTCCAGGTTGCTTAAACTAGATATTTAATTGAAATACTATTTCCAAATGTTGATTGTTAGATGAGTGCTGCTTAGATTTCTATGCGATACACACATACACGGAAACATCTACGAAGAAAGTAAACTCTCCTTTAAGTGGTTTAAAAAATTTACATTCTCCAAATTACTAGTTTTCATTAATAAATAAAAATGTAAAATAATTGCTATTATTATATTAATAGTAAAGTACTTTAGTTATGT
This sequence comes from Equus quagga, assembly GCF_021613505.1. Classification (NCBI taxonomy): domain Eukaryota; kingdom Metazoa; phylum Chordata; class Mammalia; order Perissodactyla; family Equidae; genus Equus; species Equus quagga. The sequence continues at coordinate 2,487,713 of NC_060278.1, forward strand.
GATAGAAGTAACTTCATGTTACTTAATAAATAGCTTCATGACTTTGAAGTTCAATTACAATTTTATGAAGATTTTTAGTAGATAACTATTGGTTTTGAGAAAGGAGTTTCATAACCTGCACTTACGGTATTCTCACAGCAGTGTCGGAAATGGTGACGCTGAATTGTGGAGCTGTGGGAAGTAGGGATAGCTGGATCGCATCTGGACTCGCCCCTACAGGGGCAAACTTTGACCTTCTTGGGTTATTGGAAAGGTCAATGATGTGACATATGTGGGAGCACTTGGTAAATTATAAAGTGCTCTGCAGCTGCAACACCTTTATTCAGTCAACCGTCATAGTCCTTGAAACAGATATTGGGATGGAAAATTTTGAGTGGACGTCTGGAGATTTGACTGGCAAAACGTGTACCTGTGTCACACAGAAGAGTGTGGTCCGAAAGGACTGGTTCTGGGTCATTTTTGATGTAGTTATTTCTGATGATTGCTCTCCCTCCATGCCGTCAGACTAGCGTTCAGGTATGTGGTGTTCAGTGTTGCTTCCATCGCCATGCTTCTGTTCCAGAATGTATATGTATATGCGTGTGTGCTGGTGGGATTTTCGTTTTGTTCCCTTCCTTGTTTCTTGTGTGTCTGTGTTGTTGTGGTTTTTGGTTTTGTTTGGTTTTGGTTTTGGTTTGTTTACAGTCCATGTTCATGCTCCCTCATTCATCATTGTCTCACAGTGATATGGTAAAGCTCGTACAAGTCTCCAACGATGGAGGGCCTCTGGGAATCCATGTAGTGCCTTTCAGTGCTCGAGGCGGCAGGTAATGTATCTTGGAGGTTTTTAATTGACTCGTAATGTGGAGTGTTTTCTGTTCATTTATGCTCAGATATAGAGTGGTGTGGATTTAGCATATGCTCAGTAGAAACATTTTCATTTGGGGGCAACTGCTGCTTCATTCATCCGTATCCATCATAATCACAGACAGCACTTAGGCTGATGAAGAAGTCAAGCGTTTAAATTATCCTAATAATTTTATTGTTCATCACATCCATGCAAACATTGTACTTTGCTGTAAATTGGTGATAGACTTTATAGTCTTTATAGTCACAACTCCAGCTGAATTTGCGGGAGAGCTTAAAGCAATTTTCTTGAAAACTTTATCCAATAAAAATTATCTTCATAACTTAGGAAATGATACATTTTAAATTCACTTTTATGTTTTAGTTTAATTTTATAAGATTTTTATCATTATATTTGCAATTTAAAAAAATTAGACAAGCTATAGATTTATTTCCCACCATGTGGCTTGTGCCTCCTTGCCTTCAATCTCTGCACACTCAAACATCAAAATTTTCTACTGTTTGTTAATATGACTTCATTACTTTGTAGAACATATATTCTTAAATACTTTAAATGTTATATGAATTTCTTTTATTCTGCTTTTCTTCTGTGAAAGAAGTATTGTTTGTTTGTTTTGATGTATTCAAATACTATGAATTGATTTTGCAACTAATGGTTGGGGGGGCCTCTGTCATCTACATCACATGAAACACATCCCACATCCTTCCCCAGAAGCTTTACCTGCACTTGGTTAACCTGTTGAAGTTTAATTGCATTCTCTCATTTACCCATCTAATGATTACCCAGTGAAAAAGATTTATGAACTATTTGGCTCCTTATTTGAACTTCTTCTTTTGTTATTATTATCATGTTACTTTTTTAGTTTAACATCGTTTACTCTGGGGGAAGCTGGAAAGTAGCCTTAGACCGGGGACTGAGAACTTAGAACATGGCGTACCTGTTGCCGAGGAGCTGTAAGCATCTAGCATGCTGTAAAAGACAGATGGAATAGCAGTTATGGCGTATGACTAAATTATCGGTGTCCTTTTTTAAGTGATTATTTGAACAGTTGTACTGCCTTCCTGCTATATGTCCCTAACTGTGGCGAGTCCAGATTTCATCTGCTTGGTGAAGCACATGCTTTATGGGATGTCTTGAAGCTGACTCTTTGACTTACCCGGAACTCTGCTGGAGTTGGGGGCTCCATTGTTGGTGTGATGTAACAGGATGTGAACGCCCCTGTGAGTGTGGGACGGTCCTTGTTATAGTCACAGAGCTGGCTGCTTTCGCTTTTTTTCTCCTCCTCCTTTTTAAAATTTTTGAACTCTGGGGAAGCATTGAAATTTCTTCAAAGAACTTCCAATTAAACAATCTTAGTTGTTTTCAAAATGGCTCTTGCCTTTATTTCCTTTAAAAAATATAATTTTAAACGACCTCAAAAGTTAAACCTTTTTTCCATTTATTTCGTGAACAAAAAAAAGATAAGGTAAAATGTGTGGATTATTGCTTCTCAATATTAATATGCCTTTAACTGCCTGTGGAATATAACTCATCACAAATGAGGTTTAATTGTGTAGGTACCAGCTTTGAGCTAGTATTTCAATTACAAACAAGTTATTTTCTGTCATTTATTACACATTTTCTACCTCAGTGTGAAAGGATATTAGGGTAAAATAAGTAGATGAAAAGTCTAAAGCAAAAGGAGAATAAGATAGAAAAATAAGCCTACTAGAGATTAATCAATGAGAGGCCTTTCACACAATCCACCCCAGTTACTGGTTGCCATGGTAATTAGTTTCAATATACAGAACACATTCGAGTAGACTAGTGTCCCTGTGTACAGCTAGAAGCTGTTTGATAGCTGAGTCATTTTTAATCTCTGTTGATTTGGCAGTTAATGGAGAAATTCTTGTGCAGCTTTCCTGTATAAGGGACAAGCAGATTAATAAAATCAGATTCTTTATAAACCCTTTTTAGGCATCACCAGTTTTCATATTGGGAAACAGAACAGAAATATATATGTTTTTTCCAGCACCTGATTTGAGTCTTTAAGCTTCTTGTTGGACTTGACAGTAATGGTTCTTCAGAGTTAGGTTGATGATGGGAGGGAAAAAGCAGGCAAGCCGCCCAGAGTCACAGATGCTGGTGGTCAGGATCCAGAGAGGCCCATCTCCCTTGTTCTCAGAAATGCTTACAAGTGGATTCTCCTCATTCAGTCAGAACCCTCCTGACACTTACCGTGTGGTAATTCCTGTAGTAGGTGCTAGGAAACAAAGATGAACAGGACAGAATCTTTCTCCAGGGATTTGCGATCAAGATGGAGTGATAGCCAAGAAATCTCATAATTATAATTATGTGGTAAATGTTGATATAGTTACATAATAGGTGTTCTGTGAGCTGATAGAGAAGAAATTTCTAAATTAGATAACTGAAGCTGGCTTGTTGCGGAAGATGATTTTAAATGTGATGACAGCTTATGAAGGGAGCTTCATCAACTCCATGGTGGCTGCAAGGGTAAATTAAGCAGTGCAGTATAGCAGAAAGGCAGAAATTAAGTGGAACTTGTGAAGAAATTGCACATATACCTAGTGGGAATACCAGAATACATATTCATGGGGAGTCAGTTGAAGTTTCCAAGAATAACTTCCCTTGTATATAATTCCAGTCATGCTTGGGCCTTCTCAGTTTTGGAGATATAACTAATTGAATAACACTTAGTGAATACTTATTTTTATAAAAGTGACACATATATGTCAGTATTGCATTCTGATTCAGATTTCAAAATCACAAAGTCTAAGGAACAATGCAGAATGGGAATTGTATATTGTAAAGAGAAGAAACACAATGCACAACTTCTCAAATATCAAGTATAATTCAGGAAAATAGGAAAAATGTGAAGTCAATATTAGAGAAATTTTTAAATCCACTTAAATATAACTGTGGCCTGAGGTATAATCCAGTTTTTGGAACAGGAATCTTGTGGCCTATTTAAAATAGCCATGTTTCTAGGGTAAGCTGGCTGTTGTTCCTGGATTGGGGGCATCAGTGACAATAGGCGTGTTGCTGCTCATCCCCCAACGCCTGCCTCAGATACCTAGAAACAAAGACAATTAAATGCGTAGAAATGGTAGCATTATCTTCCCCCGATGCTGTTTTTCTTTAGTCATCATCTTGTATGTTGTTCAAAAACAAAGTTAACTGATCCCCACCCAGAACTCTTTATTCACAGTTTCATTACCTTGAAATCAATTTTCACTTCACACATATAATTTCATTTCCTCCTGATTTAAATGTCAAACATAATCTCCTTATTTAAATCACAAATGCTGCTACTTTCAGGAAGGTTATGCCAAATAATTGTCATTTCCTTTGGCAGTAAAACCGTGCTTTATGTCTTTGTATTTCTAGGACCTAACCCATAGACATTGCTCAGTAAAGCTTACTCAGTACAGGAATGAATGAACCCATGACTATCCGTATCAGCTATGGCCCTGCTATATTGGAAATAAAACAATCAGGACATATCCTGGCTTGATAGATAGTGAGTTTTCCTGAGGTCTCTAATCGCCTAGGAATATGATTATGATGTAATTCAATGTTAAGTATTTAAAAAGCAAGATATAAAATTGTATACTGAAATAGGGGCTGGGCTTATGAGATTATAAGGTTTTATATTTGGTTTTAAGGGGTTTAAAGTCTAATTGAGAAACACGTAGATGAAAAGATCCATGCTGTGTGTCCAAAGAACTCCATGCTCGTGCGCCGTGGGGATTGGGAGGGAGCAGCACTGTGGACTGGGACGTGGGGCCAACCCTTGGTGGAGCGATGGGACTTGGTCTGCCCTTTGGAGGAGCTAGAGGACTATGCTGGTGATGCTCGGGAAAGATATTTTTTCTAGGAAGAGACTGTATGAAAGGAAGATGCTGCATGTAAGTGTGCATGATTTGGTGAGAAACACTGTGTCACTGATTTGAAACAGAAGGTGTTGGAAGAGAGCACTGAGCGATTGTGAGAGGGTGCCTGGTGAAGGGCCCGCGAGACTCCATAATAACCTGGAGACATTGCTGAAGGGTTTCAAGAAATGTGAGTGGATGAATATTAGTCTTCTACCTGGACTCCACAGTCTGACTTGTAGTAGATATTCTAAATCTTTTCCCCCATGGAAACAAGTATGGCTAAAACATATTATTCTTAATAAAGTACAGTCTGCTTTTCCACATCTTTTCTATGTGGACATTTCCCATTTATATATGTTCTTCTTTCTTTTAAACCTGTGGCCCTTGGAATTTTCTATCTCAGTATTTATTCTAATACAAACAGTGATTGTATGTTTATTTTAGTAAGCAAGTTTTCTAAAGATCTAGTATCTCCTAGGAACTCTTCTTTTTCTTTCCCTCCCCAAAGCCCCAGCACATAGTTGTACATCCTAGTTGTAGGTCATTCTAGTTCTTCTCTGTGGGATGCTGCCCCAGCATGGCCTGATGAGTGGTGTGTAGATCCGCGCCCAGTGTCCAAACTGGCGAACCCCGGGTGAAGTTGAGTGTGCGAACTTAACTGCTCAGGCCTGGGGCTGGCCCCCTCCTGGGTGCTCTTCCTGGTTCTAGGCATACGCTTATCAAGGGTTGGCAGACTCTATGTAAAGGACCAGATATTCAGTATTTTTGGCATTGTGGGCCACCAAGTTTCTAGTGCAAGTGTTCAATTCTGTCATTGTAGCATGAAAGCAACCATTGAGGATATATAGCCAAATGAGCATTACTGCCCCAGTAAAGCTTTATTTACATAACAGGTGGCTCCTGGGCCCTGATTGCCAGTCCTGCTCTAGAGAACCAAACAAATAAGAATGCCTCCCATCATGGAGTTTGCATTCTAATATTTTTCATATCTAAAATTTCTTCCCCTGTTTCCTGTTCACATTATCAGGGGGGCAAGAGTCCCAAACTTCATTTCCACTTCCTGTTTGATAAGAAAGTGTCTTTATTGCAACTATATATTATTTCCCACCAACATACTCCCCTAATTCTAAAGAATTCCCCTGGAAGAAGGGAAATAGAAAAAACCTCATTTAACGTCCTCCAGTTAGTAATAAGTACTCACAGAACTCTTCTTCCCAATGTCTGATTGTCAATCATGAGACTTAAGGAAAAATCTAAAGTCTGTAATGGGTAGTGGGGTGGGGACTGTGTGTTTCTAGCTTTCCAGTACTGGCTCCTGCTGGCAAATGCTTCTCACCTTCCTTTTTACAGATGTACAGTCATTTGATTTGTCTGATTAATTCTGATTGTTATCCCAAATGATTTTTTCAACCTTTTATCTTCAATTTAATATTATCAGGTGAAGGGTCAACACCAAGCTTTTTCAATTGCTGTGTTAAAGTTTCTTTTCATGATTTTTTCCCCTTGACTCTTTTCTTACTTACATTACTGTCCATAAATTCCACCGTTAAAAAAAATCAGATACCTAAAATTAAAAAAATATTTTATAATGTTTAAGGTTTTTGAGTTGAAATAAAAGTGATTCTATTGGAAAATACATATTCCTGTGATCAGATCAATGTAGAAAATGATTGAAATATGTTTGTTTTCTGCATCGTCGATGCACATATTGAATAATTTTCCTCAAAAACTAAACCTTTTATGAAGTCTTTATTCTGTCAACAGGAGTAGTTAGCAAGCATCTTTGGAAAGTCTTGAGAAGTAACGTATTCATCTACTTACTTATTCAGTCAAAATCTGAGCTTGGCTTCTCTTACTAAGATGTATACGGTTATAGTTGTTGTTAGTTATAACCCTTAGTTCATCTAACCTAGACTTTCTCACTTTTCCCCATAGCACATCAAAACCAAAGGTCCATTTTCCTTCCAGAATCTCTAGTTAGAATGTTGTATGGCCTCTCCGTGTCGTTCAGTCACTGACTCGGCCACGTGCTGAGTCTTCGTGTTCTTGGCAGAGGACTTGTTGGGAGCAGCTCAGGTTCTGAGGCCAGAGGTACTGGGGACAGAACCCGGCTCTGTGTTTTTGGTAAGTGTGGCCTGGGCCAGTTAGCTTTCCTTAGCCTCAGTCTTCACGTCTGAGGGATGCAACACTCTTATGACTTTGTATGGCTTAAGTAAGAAAATACGTGTCATTATAAAATACATGTAAAATACGTTTAGCGAGGTAGTTGGCGGTGGTAGCTAATAAGAATGACTTTTTGTCTTCCACTTGTCTTCCTGTTGTGCCTTATAATTCCCTCCGTGTTGCTTGGTGTTCTGGTTGTCTGCGGAGGTGCTGATGAGTCTATCTAGTAGTGGCACATGATCACTTGTCTCTTATATCATGAATCTGAGATAAGAATTTACTGTTATATCGTAAATGTAAGAATCTCTGTCCGCCCTTGTTTCGTTAGTTGAGTGCATATGTTAATGAGGAATTACAGCCAATTTGAATTTCGTGGAACTGGCTTGGGGTTAGGAATAGCTAAATTGGAGGGTTGTATATTTCAGTTCACTGTAGACTTTTAAAATTGAATATCACTTTTAAAAGAATAAATATGCTCTTGAACTTTGAGTACTTTTAATTGCTTTTGAAAAAAGACAATTTAACTTTATTTACTGAATCTGTAGCCTTTTGTCTGAAAGTTTTCAATTTTGCATTCTCAGCTTCAGACTTGTTTGTTCTAATAAACGACCATATAAATGCATTTGTTTTGGAGAGAAAAGTTGTATTTTACATTTAGATAAATCTTGCTTCTTTAAATGTATTAGTATGATTCCTGTCATTTCTGCCCTAGTCTGGAAGAATTCTCTATTTTTACTTACTTTGTTTTGGTCTACTTCATGTCATCCATTAAAGATAAAAAAAGAATTGAGATTTTATTTTAACTTGGAATTCCTTTAACTCTCTTCTGCTAGTGCCCACAGTGACGGTGGCTGTGGTCCTCAGGGATCAAATGTAGGTGACGCTGGCCCTTCATGGTCATTACTTGGCGAGGTGAGAGGTCTTCTTGATGGGATCCCATTCTGCTCATTCTGCTCTGCCTTCATTACGGTTGTGGTGTTTATACTGTGTCAACTTTTATTAAGATGAACTATGATCATTTCCATACAGCTGGGTGGCAGTTGTGGGAGTTTACATTATCAAACCAAAACTCAGACTTGCTCAGCCAATTTAGATGTCAATAAAACATTTGTTACTTAATTTTCAGTTTTATCATTGGTTGTAATTTATACTTAGAAGTGAAAATGTTAACATGTGTGTCTGAGTTTGTTTTAATTAAGTGTGTAATTAGGCTAATGAACCTTGTAAAAATGTAGTGGTGCAGTCCTTAATATAATCTAAGCAGCTAAATTTCTAATTATGCATCCAAAATCATGTACAAAGATGCAGCATTTCATGGCTTACTTTCTGTGACTGTATTCTTCTTCTTTGCCCCCCCCCCCCCCAGCCTTTTTTGGGCAAGAAACATTGTTCAAAAGCCATGAGGAAAGGCTTAAAAGAAATATATGTGTATTCACACAGTTTTTATTTTAGGAAAATTACTCAGAAGTGAGATTTGTACATAGTGGACATAGTATTTTCCCTCCCAAATTTTGTAAAAGGTCTAGGAAACAGTGGAAGAGGAGTATGTTTGGGGATGTTTCAGATTTACTAGGAAAAAGTCCATTTGCTCCAAAGGCACATGTGCTCAGTAGGGTTTGCCTTAGATTCGTACAGAAGGTGAAGGAGGTTCTGTTTCATATACCCCTAACCCTTACAGATGTGTCTTCATGAAACGGCCCTGCCACATTGATAAATGCACCAAGTCTTTTCCCCTGTGTCTGTCAGCGCAGCCAGTCTGGGGTGGTTCTGCTTCTGGGCTGTTCCTCCAAGCAGAGCTCACCCCAGCTTCTCTCTTCCCTCTCTCCTCTCTTTTACTTTTTGCAAAGTGGTTTCTTCTTCTAATGGAAAAGGGTGCCCCTAATAAAGGATTTTGGTGCTAAGTGCTAAGAAGAACAGCCATTCTCTGTTCCAGCACATTGACACGCCACAATGTTCTGAACTGTATTAGCTTCAATTATTTTCTCAATAAAATTGTTACGGGACCCACCACACCATAGGTAGCCAATTCTTTATTACTTTAGAACAAATTCTAGTTGCTGGTTGAATTTGCAAAATATATAGCTAAAATTTGTTTTTAATCGTGCTATTTGAGATGCCTACAAATTGAAAGTGGAGGTATGGAAATATCTGCTTGCACCCGCGCATTTTTCAAGAAGATGAAAGGATCTGTTATTACTTCCCGTTGATTTCCCTTCAGAGGGTACTTTTCATCCTCAGCCTAGCTGTTATCTTATCAGTTCAATTTTCTAGTGAAATGTTTTTGATAGTTCATTCCCATTCCTTTTGTAATCATTTTCACCTAGTGAAGCAGATGAGATAATTTTGCAGAATGTACCACTTTGCTTTTAAATTAATCCATTCTTTTTGAGAGAATGATTCTAATAGTGTGGTCAAGTACTTAGAAATCAGCAGGCTACTAACTTCTCTGTAATTCAGTCTGTTCCACTGATTCCCTGATCACTTGCCGTGTCACTCAGGGTGAATTTTTTCCTCTTCTGCGCCTCCTTCACGCCGCCACTGCCCCCCCCCCCCGCCCCCCGCAACAGTTCTCCAGTCTCTAGCGCTGAGAAAAAGGGTTCTGAGATTTTTGCGACTATTTTAACAATGGTTGGATTCTAAAAGCGTCATTTAATAAACTTCTGTTATATTTAATATAAATGCAATAGTGTATTTATTTATAATTTGTAACATTTTTACTATACGTTAGGATTACTGATGCTTTTGGCCGTATATAAAGGCTTATTCAGAAAGACATGCCATTCAATAAATGAAGCATGTCATGCTTTTTCACTTTAGATTATTATTCTAGAGTGATTCCTAGGAAAAAAGAAAAGGTAGATTTTAAAAAAGAAAAATGATTATATAGATGAATATAAATCCATAGAGCTATTCATCTGAAAAGTATCAATGCCACTTATAGAATTAAATTATAGATTTCCAAGTTATATTATTTTAAACTGTCATAAATACTGAAAGAGTCTGTCAGGAATAAATTTATAAATTTAAACAAATTATCAATACTAGTTAGCTGCTAAGTAATTTCCATTAAACATAAACTATATATATATATATTACTCTAAAGATATTCTGTGGGCTATTTTAGAATACACACAATATTACAGAATACATGGAAACACAATTATTAGTTAGATTGCAGAAATGTTGTAACTGTATTGAGAAATTGCTCATGATTTCACTGATTAAAAACTAATTAATTAACTGGAGTGACTCTTGGTAGGACAGAGTTTTGCTACAGGGACTTGAATGCACACACTTCAACAAAGCGTTCTTGGTCTGTGGAGGTGGCTTTTCCCCACAGGTGTGGCGCCACATGTATGATTAGCTATGATTGCCTGGGAGTGGCTGAGTCACTGTTTCCTTCAAGCTGCTCCTTTACATGGCGGCTGTGATGGTGAAGTGGCCGAAGGTCTTCTCCTATTTCCTGTATCATCAATAACTGTGATTTAATTTGATTTCTCAAATTACTTTGTCCCATTCAACAGAGTCATAGATATATCTTAATAATTTGATTCCTCTGATAGAACACTTTGTTCAATTGCACACAGAAGCAAACTTAAACCGTTGGGAAACGTAGGGAGATAGATTGTGGGCATGATGACCTGGGAACAATAACTCAATTGTTGGTGTGGCGTATTATGGAATCGCTTCCTTCCAAATATGGACTCAGACAGTAAAGTTGCTCATGCAGCTCGGTCACTGTCCTTTATTCTTACCTTTGAGCCGAGGGGATTTTTATGTTTATTTAGTTCCAATATATGGTAGTGAATAACTAAAAATTACCCATGTAATATTATTTTCATCAGTCACGAAGGTTTTTAGACTCTTACTCTAGTAGATGCTAATCCTCAAATGGTAAAATTGCAAAAGGCAATTTAAATATTATCTCCCCTTATTATTCTTGCAAGTTGATAGACTTGACCCTAGTAAAACACAATGCCTCTTTACTATATTTAATAATAAAAATTAGAATGAAGTTAACGACTCAAAAACATTCATGAAAGAAACAGGGTTAAACTGCAAAGTAGCAAGCGAAAAAGGCCCTTTGCTTCAATTCAATTCATTTCAGTTCAATCATATACTTGGTATAAATGAGACCATCATGAAAGAAAGGATCTGCATCTAAATTTCGTTTTGCTTGTCTTCTATTTTGCAAAAAGGCTTGTTAGAAATATGAGACTTGTTTGCCTCAGCTAGACTCAGTCATCCATTCATTCAGTCGTCATTGATCAAGACCTTACTACTAGCGAAGTTCTTGGGCGCGTATTGCGAATCCCATTGTCTCTCTCTTCCAGGAGCATCCAATGTGATAGTAGAGATAAGGTGTGTGTATGAGTAACAATACCAGGGAGTGAGAGAAATGGCCATGGAACAGGTAACAATTATTGTAAAAGTTTAGAAGAGAAAGCTTTCTATTTGGATATCTTTCTCCTAGAAAGGGTATGTAGGCTACTGCAAATTGTATTCTATTGGAAAATATATTTGTATAGGCTACTGGAAATTATGGTATCTTCAACTTTAATTTATGCAGGATTCTAAATTCTAGTATCTATTTGGGCATTTTTTGTCTCCAAATATTAGGATTATGAAAGAAAATGCCAGCTTTGGACAAGCCAAAAATGAGTTCATAAAAATTTTCCCATGATCATGCTATAGATTTTGTGCTAACTATCTAGTGAACCATGGCATCAGAACTAGGTAAAGATTCCTCTTCCTTACGCTGCGACCATATAAAGTGTTTGCTCTCTGTCCCCGGGTATGTAGAATGCCCTTCCTGTCAGTCAAGAAGTTAGTGTTCGAGGCCAAGTACACTAGTCATTTTTACTTTTTTCCCCTCTGTATTGGTCTCTAAAAGTTTGTTCCGGCTTTCCTTTAAACCTGAGGTTTGAGTACACATGGAAGAGATGAATGGTGACCGGCTTTGTTCGAGCCTGTCACTGGCATCCTCCTATTTTTCTTCAAATGGAAGTAATGGCAACTAATTACTTACTTTTGGGAGACCTCCTGAGTTTTGAAATTCAGAATGTCAGGCACTATGAAATGCACATGCCAAGAATGGAGACTCTTGTCCTTGTGCACTCTCTCCTGTTTTCCTCCTCACACGCACAATGCGCTAAGGTTAACCTTTCTCCGTCACCTTTGCTTTCATGGAAAAATAAGCGTTGCCGTCAGCAGCGTACCAGCTGGCTTAACACAGAAAACAGCCAGAGCTGTTCACGAAAACCTGCTCTTCCCTGCTCCGCACTGCGATATCCACTGAACCGTCAGGCGAGCTCTGCTTGAAGCAGTTTTAAGCATAGAGAGAAGTATACGGTTTGTTTCAGAAGCATAAGACTGACAAGCCAGAAAAGAGTTCTTATATTTATTGAAAGGATCCATTTCTACACGTCGTTTATACTCTTGTGGTTTTTGTGTTGGTGTTATTCTAAAATATATTAATAATGATTTAATGCACTCCTTTATTAGGAAGTCTTTGTAAATATAATGCCAGCATTAAAGCAGTAGGGCATTGTGCATGGTGGAAATATTACATGTGTAATGATTTGCATTCTTAATGTTCCAGAACCCTGGGGTTATTAGTAAAACGATTGGAGAAAGGTGGTAAAGCTGAACAAGAAAACCTTTTTCATGAGAATGATTGCATTGTCAGGATTAATGATGGTGACCTTCGAAATAGAAGATTTGAACAGTAAGTGTGTGCTGGTTGCACGGCCATTTTTTCGTGTTTCAGGCTGATAGAGTGCAGTCGATCGAAATGCTTCAAACAACGTGTCTGTAATCTCTGTCTTTACACCGAAGAGGAGTATTTTCTGCCATTATCTAGCTTTTAAAAATTTAATCAAACTCCAGGTAATTGCTACCATTAGACTGGATTTCAGAAAGCCCTCTGACTGATGGAGCACTTCTTAAAATATTATGGGCCCAATTTAGGCTTCGCAATTTTACTTTTTTCTCACTTTTTGGAAAATTCACCAGGTTGCTAGTCTTTATTATACTTTAACTCACATTTCTGACTTTGTTGCTCATAATGTCTGAATACAAATAAGCAAATACAAAATCCTTTGAACCACAATGTTGTGGTCCCCTCAGATTTTCTTTATCCTGATTCAAGTCCTTATTCAATTAGAAAGATAAAAGGTGTCCAGTTACTATAAAACAAGGGAAGAGCGAGCAGAAATCATAAGGACTTGGGGTAAGACCTGGCTCAGGAGTCGGCACGAGGTGGGTAGCCTCTCAGGCTGGTCGTGGAAGGGCACTGGGGCTGACGATTCTCACTTCACATTTGGAGTCATTGAGGACACCTTGGGGTTCTTGAGATTTTTGCATACACAGACTGAATTAATTTTGCTGATAAATAATGGATAGTTGCTTTCTATAGTTTTCTAAGTATATTTATAAGTATATTTATTTCTTCAAAAACTCAAATGATCACCTGTAAGGAAATATTCTATGATTTTTAAAAGTTCTATTAGATAATCTTGTAGAGAGACGGTTGTGTTTAATTTCTATTAATATTGAAATTGTAATGCTTCTGTTGTGCTTAAAACTATTTAGGGACTTACAGTTGAGGGCACAATGTTTTATCTGTAGTTGTGGATAATTTTGTCATTTTGATTTAGAGAATGAGAAATTTATATTTGGAGAGACAGCTATGCTTACATCAGAGCTTGCAAACTTGATTGATGAATGGGTTACTAGAATTTTGTTTCTTAGTTTCAACAAAGTCTGTCAGTTCTAGTTGCTTAATTAGTATACTTAATTAAGCTCATAATATCTTCTAGTCTGCCAGTCTTAATTTGCTAATTTTCCACTCTTTCTCAAACCCAGAGCACAGCATATGTTTCGCCAAGCCATGCGTACACCCATCATTTGGTTCCATGTGGTCCCTGCAGCAAAGAAAGAGCAGTATGAACAACTCTCCCAAAGTGAGAACACTTACTCTTGCAGCCGCTTCAGCCCGGACAGCCAGTACGCCGACAACAGGAGTGCGAACAGCGCAGGGCTGCAGGCGCTGCAGAGAGCACCGCGCCCGGCCCGCCCGGCCCACCCGGCCGATCAGGCAGACCCCCACCCCCGCCTGCTACCTCACAGCACGCACCCGCCCGGGAAACCGCCCTCAGCTCCGGCCCCAGCACCACAGACTGTATTTAGTACCAGCGTCAGCAGTGGGTACAACACCAAAAAAATAGGCAAGAGGCTTACTATCCAGCTTAAGAAAGGTACGACCCAGCTTGTGTTTGTTGTATGGAAATCATTTTAAAAGTCAACCAACTAACCCAAAGCACCCTAGGTTTTACCCCATTATCATGTGAAAGAACTGACATAACGACTTTTTTTAAAAGAAAGTATTTACAATTATATTTTTTATGCTTTTCAGGTTCATTTTGCTACATAAAAATTAAATGTAAAAGTTCAGAGAATAAGGCTTTAAAAAATAAGTTTATGCGAAGAAGCTTGTAGTGACAGCTGCAGTAAAGTTTTTGCCAATGAAGGAAAGTGGTTTCAGGAGGTTATTATCAGCCCCAGACAACAGTGAGGACCTGACTGTTTTGGTCGCTCTCCCTGATGTCTGCACACAGCCCTGGAAGACCTCAGTGGTCCTCCACTGCAGCCCCGCCACGTTGGTGACGGGAAGTGACTGACTTGTGAGAAGCTCGCCGTGGTTTGCGGTAGAATGCGGAGAAGCTAGGCCTTTGTGTCCTTGTCTCCTGCTTTCCTGGAGTATTCCATTGCTTTCCTTTCTTTTTTCTTTTCTCTTCTTTTTGAGGAAGGTTAGCCCTGAGCTAACATCTGCTGCCAATCCTCTTCTTTTTGCTGAGGAAGACTGGCCCTGAGCTAACATCCATGGCCATCTTCTTCTACTTTATATGTGGGATGCCTGCCACAGCATGGCTTCACAAGCGGGATCTGAACCGGCAAATCCTGGGCTGCCGACGCAGAATGTCAACTTAACCACTGTGCCACTGGGCTGGCCCCAACATTGTTTCCCTTTATTAAGGTGACAATGGAAATTGTAATGGGCCTTGCTGACTCTTTATCACATACTGTTATAACTATTTATTTATTTAAGTGCCCACTTCCTGTAGACTGTGGATTCTTGTGTACAGGAAGCATGGTTTTCTACTTTGCACTTCCCCACAACTCAGAGCAGGCTGACAAACTTGACTTTCCGATTTCCAGCCACCGTCCCCTCCAGGCACTGAGACACACTTTCCCTGTTAATCACCCATTTTAGTTGAGCCTTTTGATATATTTTAAAGTCCTGTCTTTCAAAATGGTGTCATTATAAAGAATATTTCTCTTTTTATGAGCTCCACCAACTCCTGCAGTTAGATGGAAACGAATCCAAGAGAGGTTGGGTGATTTCCTCAAGTCACATGGCTTCTGGCAGCAGATTCTTAGTAGAACATTTTCCATCTCCTGACATTTAGACCATTCTTCTTTCCATTTTGGGGTAGGGTTTACAAGGTTGTAAACTCAGAGACTGCTATTTCCTTTCTAAATCATAGTCTTTCATTGAACTTTATGTGAACCACAAATTCCTTATTTCTGGTTACTGGCTTTTAAGCTCCAAATACTTGGTTGACATGAGCAGGAGTTGACAGCTTGTCTCTTCTTTTGAAACCCCTTACAAATACAGAGTCATATCAGCAGAAACCCCTGTGAGCTCTGTTAATTCCCTAAATGAGGAAAATACCAGATCCTCCTCCTTCATTTTTCTCTACTCAAATGCAGGCCCTAGGTTTTAAGCAAAACCATATCATAAACCACAAATAGAGTTGTATAAAAAATAAAATTTTGCTGGGGATCTCTCAACAAAGGTGAACTATTTTACCTGGTTATTGTCGTAAAGATATTAATTTATAAATATCTTTGTCCTTTTACACTGATAACAGGCATATTTGTTTAGTTAATTACAGTTTTTTCCACACAATTATTATATTTTAACAACTTATGATAAATATGAACTTTTTTAATGAAATGAAATTTTGTTTGCCATTAAAAGAATCTTTCTTTTGAATACATGAAATAATTTTATTTTAATAACATTTAAAAAGATATGATTACATTTTACTCAAACCAGTTTAGAAAGACTGTGTTTAATCAGTATAAGAAAATAGAAACAGTGGTTTTCTTTTAAACATTTTTCTGACCTTGAGTAATCTACATGATATAGAGGCTCACAGATCTATCTTGATTTTAATTTACTAACTGTGAGAATGTTTGACACAAGGCAGAAACTGCCTATGCATTCTGCCAATACTTACAAATGTTTTATATAAAAAATAATTTTTAGTGTAAGAGTGAAGATGAATGCTGATTGTCTTTGATTAGTACTAAATACAGATATTTTAATAATAATAATTGAGAATTGAACAAGCTTTCATTGGAGCCAACAAATAATATTTTTATCAATTATTGTTACATTTAACATTTTTATGAAGTACATGAAAAACGTAGGACATGTCAGTGTTAACCTTTAAATTCAGTTCAAAGTGAACTGACATGCTTTTTTTCTTTTTTTCTGATTTTTTTTGTCCTTTTTCTCTCTGAAACTCCCCAGTACATAGTTGTGTATTTTCAGTTGTGGGTCCTTCTAGTTGTGGCATGTGGGATGCCGCCTCAGCATGGCCTGATGAGTGGTGCCATGTCCGTGCCCAGGATCCGAACCGGTGAAACCCTGGGCCGCCGAAGTGGAGCACAGGAACTTAACCACTCAGCCATGGGGCCGGCCCTGACATGCTTTGAATGACAGAATTTCTTTGTAAACTGAGATCAAAGCTAAGTAGTAAAGGGAGAAGCCTTTGTCATGGTGATTCTTTGGCATAATTTTGGAACTGTGACATATGACATGACAAAATAGAATAGCCCCTGTGTACTTGCTTCCATAATTATGATTTCTTAATATTTATTGCCTTTTTGGCATTCTCAAATACCCTGCTCTTTTAAAGAAATTAGCTTTCTAATAAAGTCAGAGGAGAAGGTCAGTAATCTGTTTCAGTCAGTGCAAAATGTTTTGTTGGCTTTGCTAAATGAAAATTGATATCTATTTATCTTTCTTTTAAAGGTCATTGCCTGAACTTTTAGCTTACAGATTTAGGGGTTATTGCTGATATTTTAATAGTATTGAGGTTCACATAACAGTCAGTCTTTGTAGTTCATACAAATTAATATTGCAAGAGGAGAATAATTTAGCATTCTTTCTTAATAAATGTTATTGCAAGTCATTAGAGCTTCATGAAAGCACAGAGACATATGGAAAAGTCCCAGCAGAATAATTAGGAAAATTTCATATAGACAACATGCCATTCACGTCTTCAGCACAGAAGACTTAAGAAATTAACAGTCCAGGCACATTAAAGTGACTTCAGACCTTAAGTAAATGAATGTTTTGTGTGAACTTGAGAGTATTTAGAGTAGGTTTTGTTACAAGTATAATTATTGCTTTTTTCGTTTCTCCTCTATGTTTCTTCTTTAACCTATGTTTGCATTCATCTGGATTTGCCCATATTTGTTTGTGTACTTATAGATATGTGCTTTTGATTATGGTTTTGTATTGAGTGTTGCATCAAATTAGTGTATTCTTCTATAGATTTTTCACTGTTATAAATCTCTTTGTTCTTCTTGTAATAGGCAAGTATTTGTCCTAATATCATTTTAACTGAAATAGAACCTAATACCTTAAGAAATAACTTTTTAAAAAACTCTTGTCGAAATTAATCATGATTTGAAGTATTTTAAAAATTTTTCGGTTAGTCAGGTGTTTGTCGTTATCTTCACATTTTTTCTTGGCACATTTTGGCTAATTTCATTTGACTTCTAGTGACTTGTAACCCTCTCTCTAAACTGAATTGAGCTTATGTGAGTCCCTGTCAAGAAAGCTGCCAAAGAACCAAGAATTAAATTATACCAACCGGCACAGTAATTTAAAAATGCCTAATTAATTTCAGTAACTTTAAACATAATACGATGATCCTCAGACTTCGTAGCCGTGATCTGAGATGGGTACTTCACCCGGTGATTTACCCTTTTTTTTTTTTTTTTGAGAAATGTACGTGGTAGGATTTAGGTGAATTAGAAGAGAAGTAGGCGAAGATAATATGGTTCATCCTGTCGGTAAATTGCTGTGAGTAATTGTAATTGGAGAGGTTCTGTTATCTGTATCTACAAAAATTTCTCCTTTTGCTATTTTGTTTCCATCTCCCTTGAACATTCGTCTTGCTCCACTCCTACCCTTCAGATCTGGATGCCTTTATTGCCCAATAATGCTTGATATTTGAGGTACTATGAGTTTTAACAGAAGTTGTTTGTTTTTCATGTAGAGAAATTAAATTTATTTTCATAATCAAAGATTTAGACCAATTTAAAAACTTTTAGCAGGCTTATTTATATACTAACTTTAATGTGTGTCTTTGAGTAGATTGCCATTTCTTCTTAGATTAATGAATTTTCATATATAAACCATTTAAACTTCTGTAATTTAGTCTGTTTTGAAAAATCTGGTACAAATTTTAAAGTATTAAAAGAATTGTAGGCTATTGTGAAATTTGTAAAATGTCAAGTTGAGGTAAAGAATAATAAAAAAATCCTTTATGTATGATATACCTGTAAAATTCAATATTTTATTTATTTATTTTTTTCTGATGTATATTTAGGTACAGAAGGCTTGGGATTCAGCATCACTTCCCGAGATGTAACGATAGGTGGCTCAGCTCCAATTTATGTGAAAAACATCCTCCCAAGAGGGGCTGCCATACAAGATGGCAGACTGAAGGCAGGAGATAGACTTATAGAGGTGAGTGACTTCTCGAAGTCAGAAGTTCCATAATTGCTGATAAGTTCCAGTTTCAAGGGTCATTTCTTTTAATGTTTGCATAAAATATGAAATTGAATTATATGTTTTGGCAGAAGTATGCATCACAAAACAATGTACTACTACTTTTATATTTTTCATGTTATTTGGTGAGAAATATCTTTTCATTGAGATTGCTCATGAACTTTTAGTTACTCAGACATTTGGTTTATGAGATAACATAACATTTGTCATTATGTAAGTACAGTGTCCATTAGGTTATATTTTTAGATGGCTTTAAATTTATCTGTGGTAATGTAGAAATGTTATCTCCTTTGTAATTGGAAGAAAGACAAACAAAATGAATGAAAACAGTGAGTCTTGATGAGAGGAACAAGGAAATGTTGAAATGGCAGCGTGGAGAATGAATTCAGACATAAAAGTCAATGTCAGAAAGAAAGAGAAATAGTTTTGCAAAATTTCCTTACTGTATCTCATGAGTTTCTGTTCATTGGTCTTTGAGGCTGTCTTTGACGTGCATACATGTACAGAATTCTGTTTGTGTGAGTGTTTATATGTATAGGAATAAAATGGAGAAAGACAGAATAAGTATCCTTTAGTAGCTGTTTTTCTTAGTATTTTCTGCAGAAAATGTAGTCTGTATTCTTATCAGCAGATACTGTATTTCCTGCTTGTTAACTAGTATTCAAATACTAATCTTAAAGTAAATTTTTATGACATGGCCTTATTTCTGTCCTGGTCGTTTCATATGTAGTTTTGAACTCTCCAGATCACACTCTCCTGAAGATTTTGTATGAAGCAATGGAGCAAAGGAATAGCTTCCAGATTTTTTTTCCACGTCTACATTTTGGGCTTAGATTTCGTAAATATGACTCCTGTCCTTTTTGTCTTGTTTGTGTGACATCAGTTTTTAAAGGGTCACCGATAGAGGCTGAAAAAGGAGAGGTTTGAGTACAGATTATATTTAGGGAGTTGTTTGCAGAAAGGGCCCTCGTCCTCGGGGGTCACAGTTCGTCGTTTTGGTCCGCGCCTGCAGTTGGGGCTTGCTTTGTTTAGTGAGAGTTTCAGCTGCGACTGCAGTCGAGTCCTCTTCGCCTCCAAGTCCAAAAAAATATCCTCTTGTCCCCGCTCGGCTTCTCCTCCTCCCTCCCTGTGTCGCTCGCTTTTTCTTTTTTTCGGAAGATGATCACTTTATTTTTGAGTCTTGTCTTTCATCGCGTCATAGTTTCGTACTTTCCACACATCGCAAAGCTCCTGTTTTTCTTGTTGAGCAATGGGAAGGGCCTGCAACCTGTATTTCTTCAGACTTAGGCTTCATTTTCCATAGCTATTTGCTTTCTCTTAAAACTGAAACTCTATTTTTGCATGTTTTAAACCTAACTTTCTAGTATCTCTAGTTTTTCTCTATACAGTATCAATAATTCTGTGAGAGGTTTTTTTTGAGTACCTAGATGTTTGGTAGCATACATTAAAAAATATTAAGTGACTCAATTTTTTTATCTACAGATTTTTTGCTTTCTTTGAACTTGTTATTACTTACCTATTTCCTGCAATTCCATAATAGTAGTATATTGAGCTAACTAAGATGATTTTTAGCAGAGGGAGGAAGGTTCCAAAACATATTTTAACTACAGGAAAATTTTGATATTGTAATGTAAATAATATATTTACTTCCCTTGGACAAAATATTATTTTTGTCTGAAGAGAATAATATAGAATACTTTTTGAAAGAAATTTCCATCCTCATTTCTGTTAAATACATAATGCTTTCTGATTGTTATTATACTTCCTATAATATAAAAATAATGAGATTCCCTAGGTATTGGTTGTTTCAAATCTCTTTTTTTTCTGGTAGAATTCTCTTTTAATATTGAACAATATTGAGGTAAAATATTGTTACCCTTCCAAAAATATTATTATTATTTTGTAAAGATTCTTTTTTAATGTTTGCCTTTCAGGGATAAAAAGTTATCCTCATAATTTTCAGTAATAACTCATTGAAAGTTAAAATATTTATCCCAAAATATTTTAGTGTGTTTCTACTACTCCCTATAAAAGCAACACCTTTTTATTTTGGTAGAAGAAAACCTATGATACACAAGGCTATCAAGATAGCTCAGTTCAAAGCCAGGCAGTTTTGTGTTAACGACATTTTCGATGTATTTATTTATTCCTCATTGCTTGTTAGTGCTCTGGTGGCTGAGCTTTTGGTTTATTGATGAACACTAAAAGATTTACTACTCTCTATCTTACTTCTAGATTTCTGGTCTGTGTTTCTTTATTAGCCACAATAGCCTATGGTTACCAGATCATAGCAGAATTTACCGTGAAATGAGTTGTGTTCCGCAGCAGGCATGATCAGTCCCAGAATATGTGTCTTTCCTTGTGTTATCTGTTTGCATAGGATTGTAGCTGAAAACTTTTTATTTCTTTTAGGTAAATGGAGTAGATATTGCAGGCCAATCCCAAGAGGAGGTTGTTTCCCTGTTGAGAAGCACCAAGATGGAAGGAACTGTGAGCCTTCTGGTCTTTCGCCAAGAAGACGCCTTCCACCCAAGGGAACTGGTGTGTACATTTAGAGCAGATGAAAGATTTCTGATGCACATGAGCCACGGGTCTGGGCTAGCGACCTGATGGCCAATGTTTATTGAGACAGTCTCCAAGCACTTTCTATATTTTATATATCTTTCAGCTGTAACTTAATACGAGCATTGTTTTCTCATATTCCCTCAGCTTTAGAAAGAGACATCCACAATTTTGAGTGTAGGGGTATTTAAATCAGATGGCAGGGATGTTTTCTAGGGCAGCAAATGATTATTACTGAAGGCTTTCAGATGGACGGATTGAGTACAGCGACGTCGATTGTTTCATAACTGTCACTTCAAAGGCTGTTGTTGAAAGCCTGCCATCTTCTCCACTACATATGACAAATTTTCATGCTTCAGATTTTCACAGTGCATGGAGCTAAGTCAATAAACATGCTTGCTTACTGTTGTGTGAAAAGGAGCACCTTAGTTAAATATTACTATTGAAAATAAAAGGACCTAAATGACAATAAGCCCAAAGGCCACTAATTACTGACTTACACATTATTTGGAATGACATATATGAAATGAAAAGGCATTTATTTGCAAACTATCTATTTTACTCTTTATATGTATGTCTAACTATTAAATAGGGGTATTGGTGTGAATCAAATATGTATATTAAATGTACATAGTTCTGAATGTTTTTCTGCAAAAATACTGGATTTCATTTATATGTTAAAACAGCATAATGGGAGGAATCACCTTTATCTTTTAATGTGGTGAAAAAATTGTTTTACTTCAAGTACAAGTGGTATTTTAAATATTTCAAAACAGATTCTAGTTGGGTCATTTTAGAACATTTGGCATCTCTTTTAGCTAGCTGTTAGCTTTATCTAAACAGCAATTAATCTGTAGATACCAGAGTGGCAAGGCTTTAGGGGCACAGTTCCAAATTTCTCATATAGCCCTAATTCTCTTAGGCTAATACCTCAAGTACAGATATGTCATGGTTAATAAAATTTTCCTTTTATTATAAACCAGATAAACTTTAGTCACAGGAATATCCCATCCCTTGGTTACACACAGATGTAAAATTTACTGTGATGTCGTGGAAATTTCAGATTGCAATAAAGTTGAAAAGTGAACACTTGTGTTTTAAGTAGATTTCAGAAAATTATAAAAACTTCTTTATTTCTATTTTAAAATGTTTAATGCATTATTTCTCCATTTAAATTCAGTTTCCCATTTTCCCCCCACTGTTATCCAATTTTGTGTTTAAAATGCCACCTGATCCTAAATGTGGAGATGTCTCTATTAAATTGTAAATGAGCACTTAAAAAAAAATCCTGAGCTTTACATGTTATCTGATGAAGCTTTAATTCTCCCTCCTGTATCTGAGCCTGGGTGATAGTTGGCATTATTAGATTGCCAGAGCTTAAAGAGTGCTTTTCAGCAGCCTTTCCCAGAGTTAGTGCCAACATATAGCCACCTTAAGGTTATTCAGGTTCTTCTTGTCCAATTTTGATCTTCCAGGCTTCTGTTTTTCCCTTCTGCTGCCTACTTTTTTTTTCTTGGTGGTTTAATTTATTGCTTGTGAGCTTTTCATTAAGGCCTGAGCCAGTAGGCCGTCAGTCTATTATTATTCACGTTGCAGCTGCTTTTCAAGATTTAAAAGGATAAAATTCTGAAAACTTAAAGGAGGGCATTTAAAATGATCTTTGAATTCAATTAACGAAACTCCTTTCCTCTGTTTGGGATGTCTGTGTTTAAATTCTGTGTCTAAGACAAAATACATTTATCAATATGTGCTTTTTAAGAAATCAACCTTATAAGTACCTATGTAATTAACACAACCCTATAACATATGAAAAAAATATCACAATTATAGCCTGTGAATACTATAGTGCTTGTGGTTCAGACTGTTATTATCTGGTCTAGCTATCAAATTATAATGTACTTTATAACTTAGATTTAGTGGGAAAATTAAAAAACAAAATTAGAAGCAGTGCCATGAATAGGATAGTGGTTTGGTGAGATTTGTTTTCCTCCATATAATACGTTCATGATGTACTGTGAGTGAGCAAGCAGAAATCTATATCTTGAAACATTTCTTAAAACGCACCCCCACACAGACGGAAGGCAATGTGGTCACATCAGTGAAGGTTTGGAAGACAGAGTAATACATCAGCCAGAACATAATCACCCTCTATATATTTTGTGGACTTTAAGAACCAAAACAATTCCTTTAAAGTAAAGCTTTGTGTCCCTGTGTGTTGACGATGGCTTTGGTCAGTCTGTATTTATGTTTCTCTTCAATTCTTCTAGAATGCAGAGCCAAGCCAGATGCAGATTCCAAAAGAAACGGTAAGAGCTTTGTCTTTTGCAGGATGCAGAGATGTTGGAAAGATCAATGAACTAACGTCTTACTAATCAAATATGAAGTTTCTTGTCCTCCCTTTTCCTGGCTCATGATAGATGCTAGATAGGTTTATTAAATTCTGAGGTGGTCTTAAGGTGACTTATTGCTGCTACCCCAAATGGAGACTATTTCATAATTATTTTTGGTCAGGCAGGGATAAAAAAGAGAGAGACGTTAGAGAAGTTTTCTGTACACCTGCAGGATTAGAGGAACCAAAAATTGTTGAGCATAGTAGTTTGACATATATGTAAAGGACTTCATGAGTTGTGAAATGCTGTATGATAAGTGGCTACAAAGTGAAAAAAATAAAAAAGAAAACTTGATTCAGGCATAGAAGAAATAGGGAGGGCTGAAAGAGCAGGAAAAAGCGTGTCATAAGCAGGAAAAATAAAACGATATGTCGATAATTAGGTTAAACATATTAGTTGCCACAATAGCTTATAGTTATAAGTATTTTATTTATTGTAAGTTATTATAGCATATTAAAGGGGGTAATTTCTCTTAATGAAAGGAAGTGCTCAAAGCTTAGATTAAAATGCAAAAATAGTTGTCTCCTGTTTAGAAGACAAGTCCTAATACAGACTGGCAATCCAGCAGGCAACAGAACATGCTGAAAGTAAGGAACGCCCACTCACTCTCTGAGAGCATCGTCTTAGCGCGGATGCACTGGATGGGCGGGAGGAGAGCGTGTCTTATGTTGACACATACTGTCATCCAGTGGAAATCCTAATGGTCAGGATCTTTGTTACATCAAACAACGTACTATCAAAATATATCATTGTTTTTTGTAAGTAGAAAGAAAATTCAACAAAACCACGTCCACAGTAGGTGATGCTAATACATTTTTTCCAAAAATTGTTATATTCAGTAGCCAAAAAAGCAATAATATAAAGGATTTGAATAACATAATTAACAGAGTTGATTTGCTTTTACACGTTCATAAACAGACAACTTTGAACCTAATAAACAAAATGTTATTGTTAAATATTCCATAATTATAAAAATGGATGACAAATCAGACATCAGAGGAAACTCAGTAAACAACCTTGGGACTATTACACATTCATAAGCATGGGTTGTGGAAAATTTATAGCCTTAATATTTTATTTATAAAATCAATATGTCAGTGATCACTAATCAAATCAAATCAAATCAATCAAGTCAAATGGTATTTGTGTGTGTGTGTGTGTGTGGTGGGGGTAGGTTGAGAGGTGAGAGGAAATTGGACAAATTGGTTCTAAAAGAATAAATTGGGGCACAAGATTGATTTACATTGTTTTAATAGACTAATGATGGCAAAATGTACAGTAAGCTAAAATACTTAACGCGGTATTGTTACAGGAATAGACAAATAGATCATTGAAATACATTAGTGATGATAGAAACAGACATTGTGTGTATACATATATTAAAGGTGGCATTTCAAATTAGTGGTAAAGGATGGCTTATTTAGTGTTTACAACAATTGGGCATTCACTTAAAAAAGTTAGATTCCTTTTTCTCATCACATAACACAAAACAAATCCCAGTTGGTTATGAAATTAAACCTAAAAATGTACAAAAAAGTATTAAGAGAAAATATGTGAAGATTTCCCTGTTAACTTTGGATAGTGAGTGCTTGTCTAAGCGTGACAAAGCCAAAATGTTGTAATAGACTGATAGATTTGTTTATGTATATTGAAAGCCTTTGTATAACCATAACCCTTCCGTGAAGCAGTTGCAGGATGCACGCTCAGTCGGGGAGGTCTTTTGCAATGACATCCTCGGGTGAGGAGCCACCCCTCTGTTGTTTGGAATCTTAACATCAGAGAACTTTTTGGGAAAGCAAATGACTTCACACATAAACTGTATCTGTCAATGCCTAAGATTATCTGAGATGGAAAATGATGATATAAGCAGTAAAGATAGGCATGTTCCTTCAAAACATTTAGTCAGTCCTAGTAAAGAAATTGACAATTAGCCTTGAACTTTTCAATCACTAAAGGCAAGCAGCAGCATTGGCTTTAAATGTGGTGTTCCATCGAGAATTGCAAGGTCCATTGCAATGTGCTCCTCGTCCACAAGCCTTGTGTGTTTACGATAGCCTGCTGGAGCAAATGACAATGCAGGCACCCTAACAAAAGAAGTAATATATATGTGTATGTGTGTCTGACTTCCGATTACAAATGGACATTTTTTCTGATAAGTGTTTTCCAAGCTAAGTCAAAAAGCAGTTTTGTTTTTTTTCTCTCGAATGTTTAGATACATCCTCTCACATCTGCGCCTCTCTTTCTGCTTTTGCTATGCAATACCATTTTGGGTTGTTAAAGGTTTCATTTTAAAATAATTTTAAAAATTGAATTCTTGGGTCTCTTTGTACCTTTTGATGGCAAGCCATTAAATTCATTCAAGTCTTGAAATTCTCTGATATTATTTAAACTTTCATGTGATTGTAAGCACCTTGAGAACAGACATGTCCTCAAGCTCAATTAATTTGTTGGTTGATTATCACAATGACCCATAACCAGTCTAGTCTGAGAAATAAGAAAAGGTCGTTAAGGCAAATGAGCGGGTCAGTAGCTAGTAGACCTTTTCACTTTCTGAGATGTGAGTTTCCTGTAGATCCTCTAAATATTGTTTTAATTAATGAAAGTGGGAGATTAGTTTTAGGTTACCTATTCAAAATTGGACAAAACCTGAGTTATTTAGCAAAGGCTCATGGTCACTTGCTTCATGTCCTGAACAAACTCCTTTGCCTTTGAAAACTTTATTCACTTGCCATAGGGCCGTCTCATGTGGTTGTACAGCTTGGACCAGATAGTGTACACGTGTATTCGTCAGGGTTCTCCAGAGAAACAGAACCAAGAGGGTGTGTGTGTGTGTGTGTGTGTGTGTGTGTGTGTTTGCATGTAAAACAAGATGTAGTATAAGGAGTTGGCTTGCTTGATTGTGAAGGCTAGCAAGTACAAATGTGCAGTGTGGGCCAGCAGGGTCGAGACCAAGGACAGCTGATGGTGGAATTCTAGTCCAAAGTCAGTCTGCTGGAGAATTCCCCCTTGCTTAGGAGGAGGCCTGTCTTTCTGTTCTGATCAGGCCTTTAACTGATGGGATGAGGCCCACCCGCATAATAGAGAGCAATCTTTTATTCAAAGTTCACCAATTTAAATATTAATCTCATCTAAAAACATCCTTTTAAGTTGACACATAAAATTAATATCACAGTGAAGTAATGAATTTACCTTCTGGCTCTCTGGCCTTAACTTACCAAACTGCTAGTTTCTTCCTTGGGCTTCAAATAGGACTAATACAAACCTGCTGAGTAAGTCTCGTAAGCACTCTTCAGTATGATCCATGTAGAATATAAATGTTAAAAAAATTCAGGGCTATTGGATAAAACTAGAGCTTTAGAAAATAATATAGTTTAGAGATGATCCTAGACCCTATATAGAGATAAGATATAATATACGCTTAAATGTCATGAATTGAAAATGCATTGCAAAAAGAGTTAGTTGGTTCTCCCTATGCAAATTGCAGGAATGTATTAGGGAGTCTTTGGAAACGTCGCTAAAGCTCAGGAGGCATCTTGATAGGCACACTTCAGAAGGTTATAGTCTTGATTTAGAAATTTAGTGAGCTAGGCAATAAGCAAGATCGTGAATAGGTTCATTTAACTAATGGTTGTAGTAGATGAAGTAAGTGCTGCCATATTGACCCCACTGTAAATTGAGAAAACAAAGAAATTTTTTAAAAATCCCGTGTGCAATAGCATCCAAAAGAATAAAATACTTAGGAATAAATTTAACCAGGGCGGTGAAAGCTATATACACTGAAAACTATAAGACATTGATGAAAGAAGTTGAAGAAAACACAAATAAATGAAAAGATATCCTGTGCTCATGGATTGGAAGAATAAATATTGTTGAAATGTCCCTACTCCTCAAAGTGATCTACAGCTTCAATGCAATCCCTGTCAAAATTTCACTGTCATTTTTCATAGAAATAGAAAAAATCCTAAAATTCATATGGAACCACAAAGACCTGTAACAGCCAAAGCAATCTTCAGAACAAAGCTGGAGGCATCACACTTCCTGATTTCTAACTATATTACAAAGCTATAGTAATCAAAACAGTATGGTATTTGCATAAAAACAGACACATAGATCAATAACAGAATAGAGAACCCAGAAATAAGCCCACGCATATGTGGTCAATTAATTTATGACAAGGAGCCAAGAATATACAATGGTGAAAGGATAGTCTCTTCATTAAATGGTGTTGGGAAAGCTGGACAGCCGCACACAAAAGAATGAAGCTAGACCCCTATTTTATACAATACACAAAATCAACTCGAAATGGATTAAAGATTTGAATGTAAGACCTGAAACCATAAAATTCCTAGAAGAAAACATAGAGGGTAAGCTCCTTCAGACTGTTCTTGCTGATGATTGTTTGGATCTGACACCAAAAGCAAAAGTGAACAAGTGGGACTGCATTAAATCTAAAAGCTTCTGCACAGTATAAGAAACAGTCTACAAAATGAAAAGGTGGCCTTGGAATGGGAGAACATATTTGCAAAATATACATCTGATAAGAGGTTAATATCTGAAATATGTAAAGAACTCATACAACTTGATAGCAAAAAAAAAAATCTGATTAAAAAATGGACAGAGCATCTGAATAGACATTTTCCAAAGAAGACATACAGATGGCCAGCTGGCACATGAAAATGTTCTCAGCTTCGCTAATCATCAGGGGCATGCAAATCAAAACCACGACGAGATACCACCTCACACCTGTTAGAATGACTGTCGTCAAAGAGACAAGAGACAAGTGTTGGTGAGGATGTGGAGAAAAGGGAATTCTTGTGCACTATTGGTGAGAATGTAAATTGGCGCAGCCACTGTGGAAAACAGTATGAAGGTTCCTCATACAATTGAAAATCCAACTACCATGTGATCCAGCAATCCCACTTCTGAGTATACATCCCAAGGAAATGAAATCAGAATCTCAAAGAGATATTTGTACTCTCATGTTCATTGCAGCATTATTCACAATAGCCAAGATATGGAAACAACCTAAGTGTCTGTCAACATAAATGGATAATGAGATGGGGTGTGTGTTTGTGTGTGTGTATATATATATATATATATACACACACAATAGAATACGAGCTATGAGAAAGAAGGACATCCTGCCATTTGCAACAACATGGATGGACCTTGATGGCATTGTGTTAAGCGAAGTAAGTTAGAGAAGGACAAATATCCTATGATATCACTTACATATGGAACCTAAAAAGGCCAAACTGATAGAAACAGAGAGTAGAATGGTGGTTACTAGGGGTCTAGGGGATAGGAGAAAAGGAAAATGTTGGTCAAAGAGTATAAACTTCCAGTTATAAGATCAATAAGTTCTGAGGATCTAATATATAGCATGGTGATTATAATTAATAATACTGTATTATATACTTGAAAGTTGCTAAGAGTAGATCTTAAATGTTCTTACCACAAAAAAGAAATTATTATAATTATGTGACATGGTGGAGATGTAAACTGTGCTATGATGGTAATTATTTTTCAAATCAACACATGTTCACCTTAAACTTACACAATGTTATGTGTCAATTATATCTCAGTAAAGTGGGGAAAAAAGAGTTGCTTCAGAAAAAGCTAACAGGGAGGGCGAATGGGGGGGGGGTGAATTGTGAGTCATTACATCTTCATCGAAAACTTTGTACAAATTCTTTGGGATAAACTCATCATCAAACACGTCTTTAGGCCTGTTATATATGTTAATTCTGGAGGACACAGAGGAAAGTGTACAAAACTTTGTAATTTGAGTTTTTGTTGAAGGTTTATACTATCGTACACTCATCTTATGTTGATCTTAATAGTTTGCTTGTGAGATGTATAACAATCTTTTTTCAAAATTGGGATAGAATAATATTTTCATGATCTTACAAAAATAGTAATGGTTTTGTACAGTGAATGTATCAGTTTTTAAGGAATTCATTTGAAATTGCTTACTATTACTATGGTAAGGTAAGGATTTCTTAATGTTTGGTATGTTTTCCTTTGGAAAATATATCTTAGTTATTCTTTATTGTCTTCCTTTTGTGGTATAGTGATAAAATTAATATCTTTAAAACTTAGTGTATGATGTTTTTATTGCTATTGAGCTCAGGTTATTTTAAAGATTATGTTGGTAATAATGTCTATTTTAAAAATAAAAACTGTTTTAGAGCAAAATTATTCTGGATTAATTACTATGTTAATTTTTATTCTGAAATGTCAGACTTTCAGAAAAGTTTCAAGAATAGTACGAAGAACTCCAGTATACCCTTTACCCACATTTTCCAATTGTTAATATTTTGCCACATTTGATATGGAGTTTTCTCCCATGTTCCCCTCCCTCTCCCTCCATTTTTTCCTCCTTTTCTTGCCAAAATGTACTTTTTTGAATTGAGAATAAATTGTAGACATAGTTCCCCTTTATCTGTAAATATTTTAGTGTGTGTATTCTAAGAACAAGAGTATTTCTTAAGTAACCACATTGTTTATCAAAATCATGAAATTAACATTGATTTAACTGTGTTTATGACCAATTGTCCCAATTAATGTCCTTTATAGCATGCAGACTGAACGAATGAATGAATGAATGAATGAGTGAATACGTAAGAATCAAATTCTGGTCCAGTTTCCAATTTGGGGTCATGCATGGGATTTCATTGCTGTGGCTCTTTATTTTCCTTTAATCTGGAATATTTCTTCAGTTTGTTTGTTTTTCAGTTTTGAAAAGCAAATTACTTTGAGAATATCCCTCAATTTGGGTTTTTTGATGTTTCTTTGATTGGATAAGGATTTTTCTGGCTTACCATTATAGATTAATAACTGTAGGAAACATTTTTTTCTCAGTATTTGTGTCATCAAGCAAAAATTCTTAAATTCTTTAAATTTTACGTCTACTATTTGAATTAAAAAAGAGCACAGAAAAGCCAGAGGTAACTTTTTAACTTTGCTAATAAGAATAATTAACCTTAAAATAACAGTACAAATAACATACATAAACATTCATTTCACATATGGGATAAATTAAAATATATAACTTAAAGAAAATTTGGAGTATGACTGGAGGGTTGTTCTTTTATTCAAAATAATAAACCAAGATAACTTTTCTCTTTAAAAAATCCTCCTCTTAATTAAAAACAAATGCTTGTTACTATTTGTCATAACTGAATATTGTCTAATCTCTCTGTTGAGTAAGTGTTCTCCCTTTGCCTTCTGTAAGAACTTTGGTTAGGTGTGAGAATGTGATGGCCTGGCAACATGGCGTGATTGCTGTGTAAGAGCCATCACAAGGTTCTCGTCCTGGGTCAGTCTCTCCTCTGCCAGCCCGAGCCCTGACAATTCTCTTCTCCCTCCTCCTCCACACTGTGTTTTTAAAAAAGAAGAAGAATTAAAGAAATGGTATGCAGTGGGATTTTTATATTACAAAAAGTAATGTACTATATTGATAGAAAATTCAGTCAAGCAGAGAAGAAAATTAATATCACCTGCAATTATGTGACTTCAGTGTCATCATTTTGATGCATATTTTTTCTTGATTTTTTTCTTTACCTATATAGCTAATATATATTCCGTCCCAGACACATAGCATATAGCTAATAAATGTCATGTCCCAAACAGAAGGAAAGACTGAGATATCCCTTCCTTGTGAAGTTTTCACTGATAGGAGAAGACAGATATTCAGCAATTTATAAAATAGGACATCAAAGCTGATGATGGGTGACGTCCTGGAAGTTATGGAAGCCCATGGGGTAAAACCCAATCTCTGAGTCATAAATGTTATTCTGTCTCACTACAGTTTTTTAATTCACTTTAATAGCTGAATGGTATCCCATTGTGCAGGTATTATTATCTCCTTAATGTCGTACATGTAGGTTGTTTTCATTTTTTAGCTATTGTAATTAAAGCTGTGAACATCCTAACAGTTAAATCTTTGTTCATGACCACAATTAGTTTTTTTAGGATATATTACTAAACGTAGTATTTTTGAGTTAAGCAATAAGCAAAATGTAGAGGCTTTTGATAAACATTATCAAATTGGCTTCCATAAATATTGTACTTTTTTAGATTTTCATCAGTAGTGCAAGAAAGTGCCCGTTTCATCACACCTTCTACATCTTAGATATCATTACTTAAAACAGTTGGGCTTTTTTTTTGGCAATTTGTTAACTTTTGTGATTGCATGTCTTTAGTTGTAAGTAGATTGAACCTTTTACTTATTTTTTGGTCCGCTCATCTTTCTTTAATGAATTGCTCATCCACATCCCTTTCCCATTTGTTATTGGGAGTTTTGTTATTAATTTATCAGGGTTTGGACAATAAAGATATTAACTCTGTGGAGAAGGGCGAGGGAGAGAGAAATCAATTAATTACAGTGGAGCAGTGAGCAGGAAAGCCCCCCTGCTGTCATTTCTCTGCTCTCACCGCACTCATGACACCAGACGGGTGAGTTTTCCACACAAGTAGTTCTGACACTAACTGCCTGGAGTTGTGTAGACCCCACAAGTTAAGGGCTGTCCCCACTGAGATGCCAATCACAAATAGTGGGTCCCCAGGTTACCCACAACTTCTGTGTGACATGGCTACAAATTAGAGATTCCCACTACCCTCTTTTTGGGTTCCATAATTTGTTTGAGCGACTCACAGAACCCAGGAAGACAGTTTACTTATTATTGTTGATTTATTACAAGGGTTGTCTGAAAGGATACAAATGAATAGCCAGATGAAGAAATATGCAGGGAGCACTCAGGAAGGTCCCGAGCTCAGGAGCTGCTGTCCTTGTGGAGTTGGGGTGTGGCACCCTCCCAGCGTGTGGATGTTCATCAACCTGGAAGTTCTCCAAACCCTACACTTTTGGAGTTTTCATGGAGGCTTCATCATGTAGGCATGATCAATTATTAACTCCATTTCCAGCCTTTCTCCTCTCCCTGGAGGACGGGCGATGGGGCTGAAAGTTCAAAGCTTCTAACCACAGCTTGGTCTTTCTGGTGATCACACCCTGTCTAGGAGCCACCAAGAGAAATGTCATTAGAACAAAAGATGCTCTTATTACCCAGTAAATTCCAAGGGATTTAGGAGCTCTGTGTCAGGAACTGGGGCCAGCGGTCAAAATATTAGCAGAAATCAGATATATATACATGTTATTATTTCACAAGTGATGAAATATGTGCCAAGTTATTTATTTCTTTGCAGAGCTCCAAATCGGCTATTGGGCTCACATCTATGGTTTTATGGCTGCCTATGATATGTATACTTTTTTCCTCTCTTCACAATATTTTCTGGACTCGTTAATATTTTCATGTATTAGGGCTCAGAAATTACTCTCTCTTGGTTATTTTCCTGCTGTTTAATATAATCAACTTTTATTTCCTCTCTTATAGATCTACCCATTTTGCAGATTAACTGCAGACTCAGAGTGGCTGGGGGGCTCGCTGTGTCCGCACAGCTATTGGGACTGTTGTTTGGGGAAGAAGGAAAACTGGGCTTGGGTGCTGGTCGCTTCTGGCTATTTTTCTGTCTCACTGCGGATATAAATGTGCATCTTTGCTACTGCTCTGAATATAGGGGGAATGTAAATAGCTTTCATACTGCCCAGTCAGCAGGTTTCCTGCTTCTAATATGCTTAGCAAAATTGCCCTGTTTTCTGGGCATTAAAAAGCAAAAATGCCAAAGGAGTGATGAACAAAGAAGAATTGATGGTTTGCGTTGATGGATAAAGTCACTTGGGTTGTACATACACACATGTACGTGTGAGATTTGATGTGTGCTTGAGTGACATGATCACGTACAAAGGGCTGGAGGGACAAATTAAAGAAAATTTACTGCGTTTCTCTAGAAAGAATTTGACTCCAGAAATGGTTGATAAGGTATAGAATCTGGATGGAATGACAAAATGATAGCCAATTGGCTTCTCCTTTGTATCAGAATGAAGAGATCCCCACACTAGTAAGACTTTGCAAAAGTTCTCTATAACATAGCATTTAAAATGGTTTTTGAGGGGCCAGCCCTGTGGCCGGGTGGTTAAGTTCATGTGCTCTGCTTTGGCGGCCCAGGGTTTCGCCGGTTCAGATCCTGGGCATGGACGTGGCATCTAGACCATGCTGAGGTGGTGTACCACATCGCAGAACTAGAAGGAGGCACAACTAAAATATACAACTATCTACTGGGGGGCTTTGGGGAGAAAAAGGAAAAATAAAATCCTTAAAGTGGTTTTTGAAGAGCAAAAAAATTTTTTAATATTTTGCTGCCAGAGAATTAAGTTCTAAAAGCTGGCATTAATTTCAGTTTTATGTCAAGAGCCAAATGGATTAATAATGAAATATCAAAGGAAAAGTACAATCTCTCACTTAAATGTTTTTAATGATAATAATGACTTAAGACTTGATAAGAAAGCTGAAAAAGAATATTATTCCCGTCCTGCAGTTTTCATAATAAATGCAACTTTCCCATGGAGAGTATAGTCTCCTTTAAGACAGGTTCAGGGTAGGGCATGTCAGGAAATGATTCCAACTTGATTAAAATTTTTCTTCATATATTCAGTCGGCTCCTTATCTTGATTTTTCAAGTAGAAAAAATGAGAATTTTAAGCCTTGGTAAAATGTTATGGAAATGTCAGAATCAGTAAACATTAAAAAGCCAAACTGGAGATCTAAAGCAGTAAGTGACAATTAAGAACCTTCCAGATTTGAGGCACGTAAATGTGCTAGCATACAGACCTCTGTGTGCCCAGCAGAGGACTCTCTTTGGTGCCCATGTCTTTTACATGCAACCTTCTCAGGAATATAACTACTGATTCACAAAGTATGTGTTATCTTTCAGTTACTTCTGAATTTAAAGTAGAAGGGACTGTGGTGTGTTTTGGTCCTGTTTTGTATTTCAAATATCAAAATTTACCTATACATTATGTTTTTATAACCAATTTTATCGAGGTAGCTGTATTCATTCACTACTGAGTATTCTTTAATTTTTTTGAACCATGTGGATAAAAATAAAAAGTTTATAGAGCAAAACAAGAATATAAAGTTATCCTTGCATAATGAGTGTGTGATATATCAGTATTTTGATATGAGTAATTTGATGTTTATTTCTCTCCAATATATTGGTTTTGTTTGAGCTATAGTTGTTCTCTGGGAATGTTTTAACTAGACGAAAGTTTTTTATAAGGCATAGGCTTGGGCTTTATTTTGACTGTGATACTGAAATGCATTTACTTTGTGTAGTTTGCATAGCTGTTGCCCTGTATCTTTACGAGTTGTTCTTTTGTTTGTTTAAAGATTGGCACCTGAGCTAACATCTGGTGCCAATCTTTTTCTTCTTCTTCTTCTCCCCAAAGCCCCCCAGTACACAGTTGTATATTCCAGTTGTAGGTCCTAGTTCTGCTATGTGGGACACTGCCTCAGCATGGCCTGATGAGCGTGCCATGTCCGCTCCCAGGATCTGAACTGGCAAAACCCCAGGTCGCCAAAGCAAGTGCGCAAACTTAACCCCTCGGCCATGGGGCCGGCCCCTACAAATTGTTCTTATTTTGTATTCTTCCTTATGTAGTTCTCCTGTTTTTAACGTTAGTGATTTTATTTTATTTTTTCAAAACGTACCTTGTCCTAATAACTCTGAGGCTGTCCTTTGCGATGGCACAAAGAATGTCCTACCCTAAAATGTTAATATTGGATGTTGGTAAATTAGCAAGATCACTTTACAAATCACATTATAAAGGATTTGGAGATTTAAAAATAGCATATCTCTTGTATTATAATCTAAAAAAAAATCTCTTACTGATAAATGCTATACTTCCAAAAATTATTTCATCTGAGTGAGATAGTTGAGATTGAGTGTTAATTTCCCAAACTCCTTTTAAAATTATTTTATCATGTTAATTTTGATATTAGAAAATTTTAAAAATGTGTTGAGATACAAAGAAAAGAAACTGAAGTCTACCCACATTTCCATTGCTCTGCAGTACACACTTTCATGTGTGTAATTGAAATTCTTGAAAAGCACAGTCTTCAAAGGATGCATTGTAATCCAGCCTAATTATGTGCCATTATATGTTTAACCATTCTTCCATTATAATTTGGTAACTCCAGCTTGAACGACTTGGTGGATGCTGGAGAAATATTTCAAACTTGAGAAAAAATGAGGCGGAAGAGCGTGTAGGAGCAGATGACGCATTTCCTTGTGATCCAAAGAGCTTGTGCCACATGTCCATCATGTGCTTGGACATGCTGAGTTTGAGAGAGAATTCTGGCCTTGCCTATTTGGACATGACCAGTGTAGAGAGAGATCTCAGTGGTGGTCTTGGCCATGGGGGCACTCCTGAAGAGGAGCTCAGGGCAGGCTGCTGCTTCTCCTGGCCTACTGCATTTTTACTGACAGAATATTTCATCTCACTGAGTTTCATCAGGTTATACTTCACGCTTTCATTTCCTCCTTGCTGTTTTAAGGGAGATGGGCAAGTTTGTGTGTCTTAAATGTGTTGGGTTCTGGTGTACTTCTTATGTACTTGATGATTACAATTATGAAATCAAAGCTTGCCTATACAACTAATGGATTAAATAATATTGCTTGAGCAGTAGTCACCAGCTGTATTATTTATGTACAGTTTTGTTGAGAGTTTTCTCTGAAGTTGTTGATCTCCACTTTGTCTCGCCAACATTGAAGGTTAAAACTCCAGTGGCTCTCTGAAAATGACTACCTTTTTCTGCTGACTTTGTGTCATCAGGATTTGTTGTTTGTGAATAAAGTCATACAACATTAATGGACACTAAGCTGTTAATAATAGTGGAGATTCCTCATGAAAAAAAAGAGGCAAATGAGTTATATGTATTTATTTTGATTCCTGCTGTTACTGTTTTCCTCCTGTGGTTTGGAATATTTAAACTGACAAAAAAAAGTCTAAAACTCCAGGAGTCTACATGTCTTCAGTCCTTCCGCTGTGGTTTTCTCCTATATTTCTCGCAATCTGATTTGGTTTTGTTTCAATATTGAAACAAATGCTGCATAAAAATATTACAGCTGGTTCCAGGAATCATCTGGAGGGGGTGCAGATGCCCAGTTATCGTGGATCTTGTCGTGGAACTTTGGTGGAAATACTGTGCCTGTTATGATTAAAGAGCTGCTCATTAGCAGTCTTCAAAAATAACCGTGAGAAAGAAACATTGGAATATAATGTGCTGTGCAATTTTGTTTCCTATTAGAAAGCAGAAGACGAGGATATTGTTCTCACGCCTGATGGCACCAGGGAATTTCTGACGTTTGAAGTTCCACTTAATGATTCAGGATCAGCCGGTCTTGGTGTCAGTGTCAAAGGTAACCGGTCAAAAGAGAACCACGCAGATTTGGGAATCTTTGTCAAGTCCATTATTAATGGAGGAGCAGCATCTAAAGTAAGCAAATATCCACTTTATCAAGCTTGTGTCCGTTGCCAAAAGTGTTTAATTCCAATCTTATTCCTATATTGAAAACGTGCACACTGTAGGGGAGGCAGAACTTTACCCTCTTAGATTCTGTTTCTGCAGCCTGTGAATTAAACTGACAAAAGACAGATTAACAGGAGAAAAAGTTTACAAATTTTATTGATGTTAATATTTAAAATTTTACACATGGGGGCTCCACAGAGAAGATGTTAAAGCCTGCAGAAGTGGTTGGACTTGGAAGCTTATATACCTTTTAGCAAAGCGCAATGAATTGTGGTGGGATTAGACAAAGGAAAAGGAGTCCGGGCTTCTCGGGGTGGTAAATTGTGGGAAGGTAAATACAGTTGATTTTGTAAGGTTGATTGTGCAGACTGATCTCAGTGCCCTCTCTGTCTCTGGTGATGAGCAGCTCCCCTTCCTGGTTTGGGAGAGGGGAGGGGACACTTTCATATAAAGGAACTTCAAGCCCTGCGTTTAGCCCGAAAGGCAGAGGACAGAGAGCTCCTCCATGTCTGCCGTCTCTCAGTTGCCTTTAGCTCAGAATAATCCTGTGCCAATGTGGTGTATTTGGGGTAGCAATTCTAGCGCCCTGTAACACTTAGTCAATGTTTTCTCAAATACCTCATTCATGGTCAAACAACTAGCAGAAATCTCTGTGATTTCTCATTTTGGGACGGAATCTGTAGCTTCAACTTCCCTTTTTTTGTCTCACAAAATTTACAACCCAGTCATTCAGGCTAAAGGAAGATAATCTATGCAGACTTAGTTTAGGTTCTGGCACAGAGCTGTCATAGAGCCGAGGTTAATCTTTCCCCCGCCCCGTCCCCGGCCTGTGGGTGGGTTACCCCATTTCCCAGTCTAGAGAAAATTTCCCGGCTGTTGGTTAAGGGGCACTTCTCTGCGATTGTCTAATAGCCTTGAGCTTCCGCATGTCTTGGGTTGTAAATAACCTCTATGGGTGTCTCTGGAAGCGAGAAAGTAATCACTTTGTGTCCTTCGAATTAGTATGCTATTTTGGTAAACAGATTATGATAATGACTTGATTTACAAATGTATAAATGATTGAAATAGACAGAGGCTGCAATGGCTGCTTAGACACTATTATGCTGGTGCTCAATTGGGCATAATCCATTAGGATTAAAGCCTTTTTTCTTTTTCTTTGCTGTTTTTATTTTTTTTAACAAAAGAGAAAGCAACTTCTTTTATAACAGACTACTTAATAGCACTTATTTTTACCTGCTTTCTTCCCAGGATGGAAGGCTTCGGGTGAATGATCAACTGATAGCAGTGAATGGCGAATCCCTGTTGGGCAAGACGAACCAAGACGCCATGGAAACCCTCAGAAGGTCCATGTCCACCGAAGGGAACAAGCGAGGAATGATCCAGCTCATTGTCGCAAGGCGAATAAGCAAGTGCAATGAGGTAAAGAATACAAAATAAAAAGACAAAAGGCGCTGGCATTTGAAATTGTAGTAAGGCTAAGTTTCTGTCCTAACATTGGACAGAGAATGGCAGGTCCTGGGACTTCACCTCAGAAGCCTGTAAATTATCTTTGCTTGCTAGACTTTTATTGTTTTGTCAGCAGCTTGTGCTTTTTCTTAGTTTTGTGATCAAAATATTCCTAAGTGTGCATTAATGTTTCTATTGCCAACTCAGCACATAACACTGGCATCTTAAAGGCATGGTTAGCTGGGATCTTTTCTTGAAAACCCTCCTGCCCAGAGCCAATAGTTTCTCTTCTATTCAGCAGGGTAGTACCTGGGAGGGAGAAAGAATGAAACAATTGCTTATTCATTTGTTCATTTTGAATGGGATGCCTCTTACAAAGTCACTAAGGGGAGACTCTGTTTCTCCTGTGGCGTTGTCAAAAGTGTAAGCTCCCTCCATCACCCGTCTCCCCCTTGTCCTTCACTGGGGTTTCATTTTTCCCCTTAAGTGCCTGCCTTCTCCGTGGTGTCTATTGCCGGGGCATAGTGCGTCTAAATATCCACTGCAGGAGGTAATTAGGTGTGAGTAGGCAGGCTGTCCTCTCCGGAGAGTATAATCATCTATTTTCCCAAATAAGTAGAAACATACCTTCTTGTATAGCACGGCATTTGAAAACTGAAAAGAAATTATATATAGATTTGATGATTAATATTGGAATCTGAAAAACACACAAATTTTGTAGATCTATTATAAATTATGTACCATCTGTAGAAAATAGGTGGGACCTGATAATTTACAGAGCAAAGCTTGTTGAAAACGTAAAGTTTGTTGTTTTTGCTTTTATTGCTGCTCAGATCCCCACGTTTTTAAATCAACTAAGAGAAGATCACTAGCAAATCTTACAAACTGAAAATTGTATCTAACTTGTTTGTGTTTTTCTTAATTGTAAAATCTATGTTTAATAAATGTGTAAAGCAAGCTTTCCAGGTTGTGATGATCCTTCATCCAATCCTATAATATAATCAGATTTTGCAACAAAAATGTAGTCTTGACCTCAGTGGGTCGTCAGTCTAGAGGTGACCAGTTTTTGAAAGGTTATTGACCATTGATTTTTATTTTTTATTTTTTTGGTGGGGAAGATTTGCTCTGAGCTAACACCTGTTGCCAATTTTCCTCTTTTTTTGCTTGAGGAAGATTAGCCCTGAGCTAACATCTGTGCCAGTCTTCCTCTGTTTTGTTTGTGCGATGCTGCCACAGCATGGCTTGACGAGAGGTGTAGGTCCACACCTGGGATCCAAACCTGTGAACCCAGACCAGCTAAGCTGAGCACGAACTTAACTACTATGCCGTGGAGCCATCCCCCCATTGATTTTTGTTGAATATTGTTTTTATTTTCCAAATGGAGAATGAGTTAACAATAATTCTCCAACATTTCTACAACAAGAAAACAATGTAACTGTAACTGAAAATCTCAGAGGGGAAAACAGTGGGGCACAAAAACATTGACTTTTACGAGATAAGTGTAAATGCTAGTCCCTCAGAGTAGGCTACTGGATTGGTTTTCTTGAATAATAATTTTTACTGGTTGCCAAATCATTAACTGATCTTTTAACGTAAGTTCTGCAAAATCCTACAATAAAAAATTCTCAACAGTAAGTTTACAAGACACATTGGTCTTTATTGGGTCTTTTTTCAGAAACTGAATAACTTCACATTTCACAGAACGGTATTCATTTGGCAGATTTTTAGTGAGCATCCACTATATTCAGAAAATGTGTTAGATCCTGAGATACGGTGGTGCATAAAACAGATGGGGCCCTTCTCTCATAGAACTTACGTTCTACTGGACAATATATCATACTCTTGGTCTCTTTAAAAGCAAACTCAAATTTGTAACACTTTCTCAAAGTCTTCCTTTGGGGGAAAACACTGAATGTTATAGGGACTTAAAATGTAAGAAATGTGCTGAAGTTCAGCATCCCGAACCCAGACGTGCTTGCGTCACATTCAGATTATTCCGTATTGTTCTCCAAACAGTAGCAAAGCAAACCTGAACCAGCCTGAAAATGTTTTGATAAAAGCACTGATTCTGTTCCCTGTTGTCGCATAAAAGACATGAAATTGGAATCCCACTGAAATCTCTTTCTGTCTCATTCACTTCTGCGTGTGAATTTATGTGAATGAAATGATTTAAGTGGGGGAACAGCTGCGGTAGACAGTAATAGACTTTAATATTCAAGATTCCTTATGGTATCATTTTCATACATTGCTGGTTATTACTTTTTCTTAGGATAGAGTAAGCTTATAAAACGATTATATCAAAAAAATCTTATCACAAGTGCTGTGCTTTCTTTGTAATACTGGCGAGAAGCCTTTTGTACTGACAGGGTTTAACTAAAGAATTATATGAAGACAGAAGAGCTCGGTTCAGCTTCCCATAAGGCATAAGACATGATTTTGCTGCTCTTGTTCTTACATTATATATTACCTCTGGAAAAACGTCTTGCTGAGTTACCGGAAGGGCATGTGTAAATTATGTTACAGTGAATATTCATATAAGCAGAGGGCATCTTGTCATGAATGACCTCAAGCCAAAATAATGTGCTTGAGTTCTCTCCTTCCGGGTCCGTTAGTTAGCTGTGTAGTCCGGTCTTTGACAGTACCTCAAAACTACATTTTAGTAACCCATCTTTAAATCAAGGGTTTGCTTACTTAATTTCAAACTAGAGAAACTGAGAATTTGCAAAAGAAAATCTTTAGTACTTTGTCATATCTTTCCTTGCCCTTATTTGTGCTGAGTGCTGTACATTATTTTAGTTTTTTTTAAATTTGTTTATCAAATCTCCATGCTAGGTACCATCTTGCCGTGCGGTTCACAAGTATTTGTCTGTATACGGCACCGCACCTTTGAGACGTTCTCTGGAAGGTGTTTCTCAGTCTGCTTTACTTGCCCTTTCAGGAGTCTTTGAACAGTGGCTCATTCTTGAATCATTTCTGACCATTTTTCTCTCTCTGTTTTTCTCTTCCTCCGCTCTGGCTCTTCTCTCTCCTCGAAGCTTCCTCTTTCCTGCTATTCTATTGGTCGTGTTTCTAGGCGTTCTTCGGGGCTGGTTCTTCTTACTCTGCGCATGCTCCCTGAGGGACTTCAGATGCCACCTGTTACGATGAATCCTGTAACTCTGTTCCCACCTCGGGACTCTATTCTAGTTCCAGATCCTTCTATCCACCTGCCCATAGAGATATTCACTGGTGTGTCTCTCAGGCACCTAATTCTTAAGGTGCCCAAAACTATTTACGCTTTTTCCTGCAAAACCAGTTCCGCCTTGAGGTACTTCATCTGCCCCGTTCCCCCTTCTCCCTGTAAGGGCTCCACCACTCCTTCGGCTGGAGAAGCCAGAGAGCTGGGATCACTCTTGGCCTCTCAGATGCCTTTGCTATCCCCGTTGCCTCTGCCTGCAGAATCTCTCTCTTCTCAGCCCACTTTTTCCCCCCACTCTGCCCTCGTCCAATTCCAGGCCCTGCCGTCTCCCCAGGCTCACTGCTGTGGCTCCCCGGAGGATTTCTCTGCAATCAGGATTTCTCTCTCACTCCCTTCTCTACCCTGCAGTCAGGCAGATATTTCTACAAAGCAAATCGATCATGTCACTCCCTGCTGAAACCCCTTCAGGAGCTTTGCATCCTCTCCAGAATAGATGCCAGTCTCCATCACATGGTGCAATGGGACGTGCGAGAACTGGCATCTGTCCCCTGCAGCCTGTTCCTGTGCAGTCTCTGCTCTAGCTACTCTGCACTACGTGCAACTTCTCAGACGCATGCTGCTCTCTCTCCGCTGTAGGTTTCTTGCATGAGTCCAGTCCACCCCGTCCTAGCA
This sequence comes from Equus quagga, assembly GCF_021613505.1. NCBI lineage: Eukaryota > Metazoa > Chordata > Mammalia > Perissodactyla > Equidae > Equus > Equus quagga. Next base: position 2,530,154 of record NC_060278.1, read on the forward strand.
CAGACAGCCTTTGGATTTTGGTTTCTCTCTCTAAAGTGTTTCCATAGTCCCACCTACTTACCTTCACTCAGCACTATCACACTGTCGTGCTTCTCTCTTTGATTCTGTTTCCTGGGAACTGTAAATTCTGAGATGGCTGGGACCTCGTCCTCCTGCCATGCTCCTGTCTCTCTCCATCACTGGTGTCCAACCCAGGGCCGGACACTTAAACACGGACTGAATGACAAGGAAAATAATCCTGGAAAGTCTAGCGTTTTTAGAAGGAAAAGAGAATTTAATTACTATTGGAGGCTAAAGTTCTAAGGAAACCATCAGGCAAGGTAACGAAATGAATGCTTTTTGACAGTGTTTCTTGATTTGTGTAGCTTTTCTTGTATCTAATGCTCTTACTCAAGTAAATTTAAAAGCATTTCCTAATCAATAATCGTTTCTTTAAAAAAAAAGAGAGAGAGAAATGGCATCCCCTTGTTTTGTGCTCCTGAAAGATGGGGTTGACCTTTTTGGAGAAAATTCCTTAAGTCCCAGCATTCTTTTCCATTGGGAAGAATACACAACGCAAGAGTCAGAAACACTGGTATTGCTTACCAAAAGGGAGACTTTGCTGAGGAATTTGAAGGTGAATGGAGGGAAATGGGAGTAAACACCGGATGTTGTTCCTGGAGTATTGAAACTAGCCTATATATGAGAATTATATTGATTTTAAATAGTGTAAGGAAGTGAATATTTGTAGACATTACTGTAGTTTCACATAGCTTCCAGTTGTTTCATTATTCAACACATCTATGTTAGACGCGACTTTCTGTAAAGGCTTGTCTTGGTACCACAGAGCATGTGACAACAGGTGAGCTTTTGTCTTAGGCCGCATAGGAGGAGGTCTAAGGATTTATCATCAGGACTACATTAAAATGAGTTCTCTCTCTAGGTTTCTTCCTCTTAGAATTAGAAAGCCGTGTTAGAATTGGAAGGGGCCTAAGGTATCACTTAGGATTCTCTTCATTTCATATATTAAGAAATAAATGCGGAGAGGTCAAATGATTTGCTTAATGGCTGCAGGGCCAAGGTAGTGGCAAAGTAATTTAGAAGCAAGGTGTCCGTTCCTCTTATGCATGGGAGCGGGTCTAACTGTCTGTGGTCGTGTTGTTAAGGCAGTTTAACTTCTGGCTGTGCTGGGAGGTAGCATAGAATGAAAGCATGGGCTTTGGCCTCAGACAGAGTCAGTTGCATTCTGGGTCTGCCACAGGCAGGCAGAATGCCTTGGGGTGCTGACTCCATCTCTCTGATCCTTGCTGTCGCCCACATGGGAATGTGAAGGAATTAAATGCAGGAAAACAGAACCTGAAACTGGACCCTGAAACTCCGGCCTCCCCTCTCCAAAGCCTGACCCTGTCTTTTATTTGTTGCTGTGCGTTTACCTGTTCTTTGGATTATACAATGTGTAGTTGTAATTTAGGTCAAAGTTCTCTTCATTCCAGCGCTGTGCTGTGCCCCCCGCCTTAAAGCCCTACGTCCACGTCGCCTAGTGTGTGTAAGTTCTCTAAACCATTTTAAGGAAAATCTGAGTCATTCACTCAAAAATGAATTTATTCATCCACTTATTCACCCGGTGCTTGCTCCATGCCAGGCATTGGGGATAAAATAGTCTAAACCCATAAAGACTGAAATATTAAATAATAAGATCGTGCCAGTTACCAACTAGGACTCAGTTTTAAGTTTGCTGAATGGAATGAGGGCCACATCTATGCCAGCTTTTCAATGTTTATAGTAGAGATGGTGGGATGTGTTTTCTTTATGTGAACGATATCATTCGACTGAGTAATGCATACTTTCAACAATAGGAGATTTTCCTAAACCCCACAGAAATCATGTTAGTTTTTTAAAAGAATCCAAGATTTTAACTTTTCCTAAGAAAAGAAGAGTACGCCAAGTATATAATGAAAAGCATATTCATTGGACATTACCGTTTTTTGTTATTAAATAGCATTTGTTATTTTCTGGTTATAAAAGCAATATGGTCATTTGAATATTTTTTTAAGAGCATACTATATTGACATTATTTTTAGATATTGAGATAATTCCCAATTTTTATACCTTTGTAAATAGAGCTATAATAAATATTGATTCACGTAAATCTGTGTTATTCACTTAACTTATTATTTCCTTAGGCTAGTGACCACAAAGTGGAATAAATGTCCTGGTCAAAGAGTATGAGAGATTTTTTGACTCGTGATACGCATTTCCACGTTACTTTGGGAAAAGACTGTATGGCTTTACCCTGCTACCAATATGAGTTACTTGAGCAACCCAGAGCCACTTTTTCTTGAACAGGTGGAAAGGCTTTCCTGTTTTCCTAGGGGTAGAGCTGAGGGGGTCAGCCCAGCTGCCTCCTTAGGACTGAATGAAGTTGGATTGAAGAACGTTTTTACACTTTAAACAACAAACAGTGAAGTGAAACTTGCAGTTCTTTTATTTTAGTTTCTTCTAATTAAGCTTAATTTTGATAAGTTTCTGTATAAGGAGCCCGCAAGGACCTGGGAGCAGCCCTGGTTGCAGAAAGTCTGGGCTGCCCTTCCAGGCATGCCTGGCTCTGCGCCTCCTCCTCTGGGCTGCCATAGCCCCACTCTGACACATTTGTCTTTCTTAAACTCATTTTCTTGCAACAAAAAAATCATCAAAAGATTTAAAACAAAAGTGTGTACCTCAATCAGATTTTTTTTAAAAGAAATTAAAAAGCATTGTATCTTCTGTTAAATATTTATGTAGCAGGCTATTGATGTCTTCATTTAAATCTGTCTTTTGAGATGCAAATTGGACATGGTTCGAGGTAGGGGAGGGGTAGACTCTCCCAGGAAAACGCTCAAGTGCGAGGTTCTTTCTGAACAGGCGTCTTATTGTTTTCCTCCAGAAAGCCTGCATGTGCTATTTGTTAATGGAATTTTTATTTGACTTTGTAAAATTCTAAAATAGCCTCTTGGGATATTTAGGGATTTTTTTCTTGAAGGAGTTTTATAAAGATTTTATCATGTAGGAAATTGCAGAGTTATATGGTTCCATTAAATCTATTTGTTAAGCAAACTTGCGGACATGTTGTCTGTCTTATGATAAAGGATCGTATAGCAAGCAGGTCTTGTGTATAGAGACTTGAATAGCAGGTGTTCTATTTCTTTAATGTATGTGCTCATCTAAAACATTCAGAAATACTTATTCTTAAAGGTAGAGGGTCTTGGTGTTGTTTGTTTGTGTTTTCCTCCCCAGAGTACCTTGGCGTTTGGGATAGTGTTCTTTCAGAAAATGTTCTTTAATTTTTTTACATCAGAGACCGTGGATATTTAATTTACGTTTCAGTAAAGCTGTCAGTTGTAATCTGCAACTTAAAAAAACTCATAAAACAAATCCTCATTTCACAATTTAAACCTTATTGAGTCTAATTCGCCAGCGCTGCAAGTTTATTATTCTCCTGCAGTTTGACGGGCCTCCAATTGTAATTGTGTTGACCCTTCAATGCATTAACTCTCCCCAGTGCTTATCAAACTGGGGGAGATAAGTCTGCAGTTCGGAGCTTCATTAAATATCTCATTTATATTAAACAGACGATAGCTTCTAACAAATAATAATTTGTTCAGGCAGTGGCACCGCCACAGTTGTGGTTTCATCTTCTTGGAATGTGCCATCTTCTGTCTTCTCTCCCACTCTGCTGTGTTGTGCTGCCGCACCCTCCCCTCCCCCCCCCCAGCCCTCTGTGCCTCTGGCTGCAAGCCAGCACACAGGCACGCAAGACATTCGTCCATGGGGTTAACCCCAGAGCCCGCGTTGGGAGGATTGTAGTTAAGTGTGCTTCGTTCCTCCTTGAAGCGGATTTGTTTCAAGGCCTTACTAACATAGGTCCTTATTTGTATTATTTTCATGAAGAATATGAGTAATAATGCACAGCTGTTTTAAAGAATGCCACATACTATTTTAATTCATTGTGATAGAAATTGTCCAGTATTCTTAGCTTATTTAGTAGATTGTGTATGTTTATGAAATATGCATCTTTGCCTGCCTCATTAGAATATCGGTCCTTACTTCTGTATTGTTTGTGTGCTGTTAAAGTGCTTCTCTCAGTTACTCACTGTCTCATACTTAGGATTAGAATAAGAGAATAGGATGCTTATTCCTAATTTCCAGCAGAAGAACTTTAAGCTTGGTCTATTGTTCAAGACACATGAGCTGACAAGTGATCTTTACGTCTTATGGAACAGGTCGTAGTTGCCCCAGCACACACACACATGTGTGCTAATTGTTAGGTATATTTATATACGATAGGCATAGAAAATACAGCTAAGTTGCAGCTTCCATCCTGATAAAGCATGCCTTGTGCAGAGCAGCATCTCATAAAGAATTCTGAATTAAACCATAACTTAAATTGACTTAAGCAGATGCTAACAGTCAAATTGAAAAACTAAGCAACAAGATAAGTTTGAAAAAAAATAAGCTTTTAATATACATATTTTTCCTCCAGTGGTTAAAATCTGACAGAACTTCGTGGGAGGCACAGTGTAAAGAGGCCAGAAAGTTGGTCATTAGGCAGAGCTGTCATCACAAATTATTTTGGTACAGGGTGAAAAGTTCTAGTTCATTTGGTACCCAGTTGGATACAGGCCTTGGGCGAGTTGTTATAATTCCCTCATGCTGCTAATGGGCCTCCAGCACTGATTTTCCCTCGTTCCCCGTTTCCCCATAGCTAAAGTCACCTGGGAGCCCCTCTGGACCTGAGCTGCCCATTGAAACGGTGTTGGACGATAGAGAACGAAGAATTTCCCATTCCCTCTACAGTGGCATTGAGGGGCTTGATGAATCACCCACCAGAAATGCCGCACTCAGTAGGATAATGGGTGAGTCAGGTAAAACTCTGTTTATCCCGTCTTATTTTTATGCTTTCACTGGTTCACTGAGAGGTTGTTAATGTAATATTAATGTAAAGGAAGCCCATGTTTTCAAGAGGAAAAAGAGCAAGTTCATTACAATCATTCAGGAAGTGTTAATGTGGAGAGAGTAAATCAATACATCGATTTTGTTAAGTGAGTTTTAGATTGTGGAACATGGGGGAAGAGAAAAAAAAAGGAAGGGATCACGTAGAAGTGTTTTCCAGTGTTCAAGATATTCTTAGGTTGTTTGAGATAGTGAGTGAAGCTGTGTTTTTAAAAAGTCAAATTTAGTGGTTTATGGCAAGCAGGGTTCAAAAGTTACCATCGTTCGCAGTAGCACGGTTTGGAGGGAGAGGAAGAAATGTATGTAGACATATATATAGCTGTGTATGGCGGAGTCACGTTTGTTGGGTTTGTGCTTAATAGAGGTTACCATATTTTAATTGCATCTCTACTTTTTCAAATCCTGCGTTTTAAAATCCTGAAAGTAGTTTTTTGCATCCTTTGTCTGGATTCAACACCATCCAGTCTGCATGGCCCCCAGTGGGTAATGAGGTCATTAGCACTTGCCTGGTGGCAGCTCAGCTTCCGCTAACAGAGCTTGTTAATAAAGACTTGCTTTGCTGCAGGAGTGGTTGGGTTTACTGAGTTGCTCATCTTGGGATTAGCTTGTGAGAGTTTTCAAATTTAAAACATAAGAAGTTGTTCTGATTAAAATAGCACCTGACATGGAACACTTTTGTGGCTGGTATGTTTTGTAAGTCTCAAATATGAAATAAAACCCTAAATTTCACTCCACTTTGATTACATTTAATGCGGATTTAATACAATTCAAGTTTCCATTATGAAGCTTCATTGGAACAAGAATTGATTTCGTTCATCATTGGAGGTTTATGGAAAGCCTGCTGTTGGCAAGACCTGGTGTATATGCCTTTACTGTAGATAGAAAAATGAGTGAGAAACAATCTCTGCCTCCAGAGAACTTTCTACTGGATGTGATAGGAAAAATACAGAAACATGGCTAGTAGAATTTTCTGTTCTTCTAATCATTCTAGCTTTCTAGTTCGGAAAAATTGCTAAATTCTCAATTTTTTATTTTACACATACAACTTAGATGTGCCAGCTCTCAGGTTTTGCTTTGTCAACCTCTTTCTTTCTGTGTGCTTGGCATAGGTGAAAGTAGGGGAAGGTTGCTAAAGATGTCGTACACTTGTTGGGTGACAGGCATTGTACATAGTTTGTCACATGAATCTTTGCTTATTAATGATCCCTGGCTTCACTGCTCTTGGATTTTCCATACTTTCTTGGTTTTGGTGTAAAAGCTTATCTTTGTTAAATGCTTTTTTTATTGATAAAAATTCAGACCCCTTGAGAGAGAGCGTGCATGTGTCCCTGGATCTGTGTGCATACAAAGTGATATGCTGTAATTTCCCCTCTATTATAGGAACATAGGACTTGCCATACTGAATCACACCATTGGTTCACCAGCTCCTGTAACCTGCATCCTGCCTCCAATCCCTGATGCTTCAGAGGAAGGCGAAAAACTAAAACTAAAAAAAAAACCAAAAAAACCCCAGAATTCACCTAGTGACCTTTTTGAAATGCTGTATATATGGATTGAGAATTTCTTTGTTTTCTTCGTAGTCTATTGCCCTGATTTTGTTAGCTCTGGCTTTGTTAGTCCTCATAAGTTTGCATTATAGTTGGCGTTGTCTTCCCTTCCTCCTGCTAGAGATGTAATGGACTTTTGAAACTCCAGATGCTTCCCCCAGGGCAGTGCCTTTCCTCTAGCTTTGTGCTTTGAGATGTGCTGTGCGTGCCCTTTTGGGCTTGGAGGTGACAGACTTTTTACCCTTTGATGGTAGGCCACATTGATATTGAATGATTTGGATATTTTTTTAAGACAGTTTTTTATGTGTTGTACTGGAAACTAGGGATCCCATATAGTTTTATCCTGAGAAATGTATATGCTTAATTTGATTTATCTATAGAGTTTTGCAAATTTGAGAATTCCTCTGTCTTTCTCAGTCCCTATTCCGGTATCATTGGCCCTAAGAAACAAATACTGTTTAAATCAGTTCCCACTTAAAGTTAGAAATCCTGCGAAAGATATTAGCTTGCAATGAAATACCAAACAAGGTACCAAATGTAAGATATTAGAGCACTGAATTTCTATTGACCTAACCCAATAGCAATAGTATTTACTGATTTGCACAGTATCGAGGTGCATGGAACCTTCTGAGACAGATCTTGTTGGTTAATGGTTATCTTCTAGGTGTTCGGAATAAGTCCTGTGTAGACACTCATGGAGATGGTAGTATTTACTTTACGATCTGCTATGATTCAAAAATAATTTTGTATTGGAATTCCAGCTGATTACATTAAGAAATTATTAATTTTATGCAGGTAGGATGAATTTTCACATAGAATATTCCTCATGTCAGACTCCAGACCAATGGGAGCTTTGAGGCTTTCTGATTCATTTCTGTGGGAACATGTTCCAGGAGAGAGCTTCTAAAAAATAGACCATAAAGCAAGAGATGTTGGAGTTGGAAGGATGTCAGATGTCATCAGCCACACTTTCCCGCTTAACAGATAAAGGAACAAAATCCCAAGATCCCGTGATGATTTTTGTTTCATGTTGTTCTTGGCTATTTCCTGTTTCTAAAAATAGTGTTCTCTGGGGAATACTGAGATCACACAGTAAGTGTTAATTAGTGACATTTATTCTTTATTAACACCCATTGATAAATATCCACATTCCATTCTGGCAACCACTGTGCTCTAAAAATCAAAGAAGTGGACCTTTGAAACAAACTTACAGATCATATACTCCAACCTACTCATCTTCTGGTCAGGGGAATTAAGGACCAAAGAAATTAAGTGACAAGTCTGAAGCTGCAAAGTTTCTGTGTTTCTGAACCAAAATGACGATGTATATTTTTCTGAGTCATGGGTCCCACATTACTCAAACCTGATTGATCTTGGCTTACGCTGGGGTCAGCCAGAGTTGTGAGCAAAGGCAAGATTTCTCCAAATGTTATCTGTATTGGCTGACTTTACACTATTGTGGATTTTAAAAGAGTAATCCTGGACAGTCATCAAAAAGAAAGCTGTAGGGAGCCTACATAGGATTGCTTCCTTTTAAAAGCCTTAAAAATATTCTACAAATTGCTGACTGTCTTAACTAATAATAATAACAGTAATAATAATAGGCATAGCTAATTTAACCAACATGTTCTCGTCATAAAATACATCACAAGTTGACATTTGAGAGCATGGAGCCTTAAATTTTTTCCAGGTTTTTTATCTGAAGAATTTTTCTGTTTAAAGCAAAACCAAAATGCGTTATATCCATTTCAGAATTTAATCTCAATAGTTCCTATGTTCATACATTTGTGGTGAGTTTAAAAAGTAAGTATGTTCAGAATACTTTCATCTTGTTAGAAATTCAACAGAAAAGTAGAACATTAATGTTTTATTGTGAGCCAAATCACTGGCAGAATTTTCCTCATTTCATCCTTTTCTAGTGTCTTGCATGGTGTTGCCTTCTGTGTAAATGTACCAATGAATAAATGTTTAGCAAACAATCATTCTGTATGTCGTTGTTTCACTTCTCCACAGGATACTGACTGGTTTAAATCTTAGTTTGTAGTTGTTGGTTAACTAGTTGGGGAAAGAGGACAGTTTATTCATCAAAAAATGGATCAAAGACTTCTCAAGTCACCCTTGGAGGTTTCACGTTTGTGACATGCCATGTTACCAGTAAACATAATTAAGGGGTATTGTCTAGGTTGACTTTGGTATAATATGTAGTTTGATTATTTAATAGTCCATTACCCCCAATATATTCCTGGGGCCAGATCCCAAAACTGTATTCCTGGCAAGCATATTAAGAAGTGGAAAACTGATGGAAAATATGAACTCTTAAATCTTTTGAAATATTAGCCTGCATGATCTTGGGTGAAAGAAAAATGCTAAATTGTTGTCATACTATTTAGGGAAATTTCTTGCCATCTATTTATGTGTAAAGTTTTGGACCACTTAAAGTAAATATTTCTACTCAAAACAATGTATTATAAAAAAGGATTGTCATATGAAGAACCATTCAGTGTTCCTTGTTGCTTATTAGGCTGTCTCTCAGAATATATTGTGTAAATCCAAGAGTTTTTGTTTTTGTGTTTAAAAATGAGTGCCCAATCGTTACACTATAACATTCCCTTCCAATAAATTTTGTGTGTGCGAGGATTTGGCATTGAACGCTGTGACACGTGACTTGCCAGTGGAGAGCTGTTAGTTGGGGATGACCCTGGTTTGTCTTTCTGTACACTTTTGGGGGGGGGGGGAAGCATGTCCTGAGGAAGAAATGTTTTTTGGGGGGTAATAGTGCTCGAATATCTGACCTTATTTATGAGTACTGTTTTATTGAACAGATTTCTATCTTTCCGTACTAATATCCTAAAACTTGAGTAGGAATAAACAAGTGATTTGAATTCAGGAAAGGGAAACGATTAAGTATTAAATTTGATGTACATTTTTATCGTGAGCATTCATAAAAAGTTGCTAGTTTTCAGTTTGTCAAAATGGATGCATTTCAAATCAAAATATAGTGATTTTCTTGATAAAATGCTGAGCAGAGGTTTCAGTGAGCATGTAGTATTTCTGTAATAGAACAGTTGATGCTAAATAATAAATGCATTTGAAACTTTTAGCAAGTTTACTTTTGTGGGTTGTCCTGAAAAGATTTATAACAACTTAATTTTTGCTCCTTTGTTGAAATGTGTGGAGTAACATATATTTTAAAAATTCTTTCAAACCTATATATGCCATCCCCAAATTTCCACAATAGTGGTAAAATAAAAATTATCATTTATACATTCTGATGAATTTAAAAATAATTTAAAATTAGATCTTAAAACTGATATTACAGTGTTAATAAACTCCTTACCATTGCAGTTGTGTTATTTTAAAAAATTGTATGTAATAAAGGAAAGTATACCCCATGCACAATGGTGGCGGTATTGGTATTGGGAAGGCACAGCAATCCTTTTTATTCGGAACCAGGATAGCCAGCTTAATAGATTTGGACACTGAGCTTAAAATGAGAGTCCCTCTATCCTCCTGTAAGGTGACAGGGAGCGTGTCAGTTCTCCTCCGTGGGTGGGAGAGGCAGGCCAGTGGGCCTGCATCAGACAGTGTGCATGTTTCTGTGAGTGTGGCCTCTCACAAGGAATCCATGGGGACCAAAGCCTTGTCCACAAGTGCTTGCTCAGAAGAAGTATAGCACAAGATTTGTGAGGAAGCCAGAAGAAGTGTAGCCATTTTGGGGAAGAAGATGGCATCCTTTGGCCTCCAGCATTTTCTTAAAGATTGAGGGCCTTGAGGCATAATTTTTATCTCAAGAAAGATTGTCAAATATAAACACCTGTCATGCTGATCCGTGAACCTGAGCAGATTTTCCTGAAAGAAACTCATCAGTGTAGACAGTTGTGGGTCTTTCCTTAACAAAAACACTATGTCCTGATTGAATAAGTCAAAATTTACGGGCTCCCCTGTCATGGCCTGAAAACCTCTGGGGAGACAGGTACTAATCTTTTCTCTTCATAATCATGCCTGCTATCTCCCCCTAGGCCTTGATTCTGGGTGTGCTCATCTTTGAAATGTCACCCAAATGCACCGTGGGCTTTTCTCCATCATACATTTAATGATGTTGTTACCAGTGTCTAAAATCAATGTCATCATTTCTTCTAGCAGAACAGACCACATTCATCATTCAAAACCCAACTCTGATGTTAACTTTTGTTAAGATCCCGGCATCCTCTGCCTTCAGCTACCCAGGCAATTACCAGCATTCATGAATGCCATCACTCACATCACCAAGCAATTATCACTTTTTGTATGTCTATATCCTTCACAAGGATGGGGGCTCTTTAAGGGCAGAGATGGTCTTTCTTGTAGTACCTGCCACATGATAAGTGCCCCATGAATGAATGGGTGAATGATTAGTGTAAGTCTGCAGGACTTCCCTCCAAATATCCTGGTAAAATTTTTCGAAGGAGTTTAACAACTTAGAATCTATGTAGCATTTTCACATTAGAAGACATTTTGGGGATCATCTCTGGCTTTAGGAAACATAAAACCAGAGAAATTGCATACTGTGCCCATAGCTACATAGCTGTAGTCTGAGAGGTGGGAAGAGACTTGAGGTCTCCAGTTGACAATCATTTATGAAAAATAAATTTGCTTAATTCTATTTTTGTTCTCCCAGGTTGAGCAGATGCTTAGAATTTTAGACTTTTTCTAGTGTAGCAAAGTATGAACATTAATACACGTAACCCTTAGATGGATGTCTAGAATTTCTCTTTCTCTTTTTTTCACTGGACAGGTAAATACCAGCTGTCCCCCACAGTGAATATGCCCCAAGATGACACTGTCATCATAGAAGATGACAGGTTGCCAGTGCTTCCTCCACATCTCTCTGACCAGTCATCTTCCAGCTCCCATGACGACGTGGGGTTCATGACGACAGAGACTGGCACGTGGGCTAAGGCTGTGGTCACTGATTCTGCGGACTGGTAAGAGTGCGCTCCAGGGTAGCAAATATGAGTTAATTGCACTCACACTTTACGTTTAAATGGTCTATCACTGAGCACAGTTAATTTTTTTATAGCAGTGTGTTTTCATGGTTTTTGTACTCTTTAATTATCACTCTTTTAATAGAAGATTCCCCTCAACCCCATAGACTTACCCAATTGTTTTAGCCTTTCCAGTGTGTAGTTAATAATTTAGCCAAAACAACAACAAAACTATCACTAACCGAAAAACCCTACTCAATTGTCAAGTTTTATTATTATTTTACATCTGTGTTACTTTGATGAATTGTTTTTCTATTAAATAAGTGAATTCTAAACTGATCCCTAAGGTGAGGGAGAGTTTGTAACAATTCAGTGACTTCGGCCAAATTGATGGTTGCTACGGTCTGGGAGTGGAGGCAGCTGGGTAAAGGTCTTTTTAGAGTGCTGTAACCATACTATTTAAAAGGCTATGTACTTGCTTCTAACATCATGGCTTTGGGGGCAGTCTGATGCTCTTTTTTCTGCTGTATCTTTCAAAATAGAAGAAAGCCTTTGCTATTATTGAGCCAATGTGTAGCACTTGAATGTAATTTGCATGCCTAATAATTATGTACATCAATAAGCAGAAGAAAAATCTTTCCTAGGGAAGACCTTGTAAGGTTGTAGTGATAATTAGCACAAACCATGTGAGCGTTATACCAGAATTTCGTTATTGCCCTTTCTCTGGGGTGTTTTATGAATACATCAGCAAAATTATCTTTAAATGTTATTTGTAGCATTGTTATTTGTTACAACAAATGTTATTTGTTAAATGGCATTGTTCCTTCACCCCTTAACCATTTCTATTTCCTACTCTTCTCCAGACTTCCGTCAACAGGGATGGGCATTTCTTCGTGTTAACATTTTAGTGATGATCTTAACAAAGTAAACCCACTGCCCAGTCCTCTTTCCCCACTCCTCACACGGACACACAAAAATACAACACATTTATCTTTCTGCAGGTGTTCTCTTGGAATAATCTCACTGTTTGGGGGCTCAAGGAAAGTCCATCTCTGTTTTCTCCTTCTTTTCTTTTTAATTGTTTTATTGAAAACACAAGACTTAAAAGCAGAGCAGCGCTTGAGCCTGCGTGATAGCTAGCTTATCTTTGAATGAGTGTTGTGGTTCAGCGTAGAGGAGGAGAGCAAATATAATGAAAATCCACGTGAAATCCACAGATGCTGTTACATTCACTGCTGCAGTTTCTCTCTCTTTCTGAAAGTGACAGCAACACAGAGAAAGTAAGGATTCAGTCTCTGCAGGATTCCTCGCAGGGACAGAAGCCTTTGACTCTCCACCGTGATGAGAATTGTGAAGGTGGTCATAGGAGGAGACCTGTTTGGGGCTTTCTCGAGTGCTGTAGTGGTGGAAATAAATGAATAAATAGTAGGGATAGATTGTGGCATTAATTTCCCTAAGGGGATTCATAAAATGGTGAGGACTTGTGTGATCTTGCTGCGGGGGTTGGGGGGCAAGGAAAAGAATATGAATGAAGGGTTATCTAAACAAGAGTAGCAGCTGTTCCAAATCACAGCAGAAAATGTAAGCTTTTCCAGGTTGACAATATCTCCCTAATCCTTGATGAAAATGTTATGAAAACAAAAGGGCAATAAGATGGGATTAATAACTGGAATTTTAATAACGCTGGGGGTCAGGATATGGTTACATTCTTTAAAGAATCAGCTGTCAGTCCTGCACTCTAACTTGTTGAATATTCCAGTGGACTGTTTATTGTGGCTGAAATTACTGTAATGGGGATTTTGATAGGGAAGAATTAATTATGTCATGGTTTAAGAATATTTCGTTAAGACTCTTATTAACTCACAAACTCATTTGACATTTTAAGTTGTGTATGTTTGCAGTTCACTGCACAATTGTAGAAGGCTAAATATGTCAAATGGCTCAACTTTCAATTTGTTAACTAATAGAATATACTTTTTTCAATCATTAATTAATTTAGGGAACATTAACAATGTTTTTAAGGGGAAAAACTAAAACAGTAGATTCTAATCTTAGTGACAATGTAATTTCAGAAGATAAAATTAGTTTCAAAAATATGCCAATATATGGTTTTCAGGTAACATTAGCAGCAGCAATTTACATTTCTTTGACAAATCTTTTACCATTAATTTCTTTTAAAATATGTGCTTCAAATTCATTCTCGCCAGTCACCTGTGCTTTCCCCGAGTTCAGGATTTGAGGTATTCTGTGATCCCAAAAAGGAGTTGATGAGTGTGTGCAGGTGGTTGAAGTGATCAACTTTCAACAGTTAAAAGAATTATTCTTGGGGCTGGCCCTGTGGCCGAGTGGTTAAGTTCGTGCGCTCCGCTGCAGGCGGCCCAGTGTTTCGTTGGTTCGAATCCTGGGCGCAGACACGGCACTGCTCATCAAACCACACTGAGGCAGCGTCCCACATGCCACAACTAGAAGGACCCACAGCAAAGAATATACAACTATGTACTGGGGGGCTTTGGGGAGAAAAAGGAAAAAAAAAATAAATTCTTTTAAAAAAAAAGAATTATTCTTACTGAAAATATATGTTTAGAGTTTGATGCTGCAAAATTGGGTCATATTCTCATCATATGGGTTTTGATTTTTCACTTCTAGGACTGTTTTTGCATTGAGGGGTATGTGCTCTGGAAATTATAAGCATAGTAGTATGTGAATACCGCTATGTGAGTATAGTCTACAAGCATATATATTTAAGCAATTTATAATTATATATGCTATATATGCACATATATATATATATTATCTATATATACATAGTATCTAAGCACAGTAATATGTGAAGGGACACCCAAGGCTTCAAGACAAATATGACCCTGTTTCTTCTTGGAACATCTTATGTATTTAAAGTTTTACAGAAGAATTATAATATATTAAAAATGAAAAGATTTCGTGTGGAATGCACACAAAATAACATTTATTAGGACATAATATAGTGTTTTACAAAAAGAAAAATGTATTCTTGCCTTGGGCTAACCTCCCATCCCTGTGGGGTGCATCTTCTATTTTCTCAGTATGGGCCAGGACTAGGCTGAGGCAAGCTGGGCGCCCAGGGTGTGGAATGTAAGGAGGCGCTCACTCTCAGGTTTCCATCCTGAACCTACATGACCCTGAGAGTGGGCGATTCTTCAGATTCGCTAGGCACTGGCCTTGCCTCACCCTAGGGGCCCTGCTCCATGTTTTGTGGAAAAATTGAGAAGGGTGGTTCCTCTCCTTTGCGTGGTTTTTGAGGACCGTGTTTCCATGGTCATAATTTGTGTTACTTTCATAATTTGCGATAGAAAGTCTTTGTTGGGTCATAGTTTGTTTTGCATAGTGGTTTGCAGTTTAGAAAGAGCTTTCCCCTTGTGTCAGTGAATTCTCTCCCTGGCCTCGTGAGATGGGTGCGGCTCTTGTCTGTATTGTGCATATTAAGACACCTGGGCCAAAACATTTCAGGTCACTTAAGTTGATGGCAGAGCATTTTCCTTGATGTCTCGTTTTCACACTTTTTGGTTCAGCTCTTTACAAGCCAACTATCATTTCATGTGCGGTAAATTGCAGCTAAATTTCTGATGATACAAACCACATCACTATCCTTTTACCAGTGTGGATGGTAATTCTCATAAGGCCATGAAGGGTTAGAGAAGCTTGCTTCCATCAGAAGCATAAGGAAGGCTGTCGTAAACTCAGCTGACGTCGTGGAAGCAGCCCCCTCACGTTCTAATGTGTTTAGTTAGCTGTGGAGGGACATTCTCGTACCTGGCCTGATAGATAAGGTGGCTCGGCCTTGATGAAAGAGAGCTCTTTATTTACTCAATGTGCCCAGTACAGAGCAAACCCCTGTCCATTGTCTGGACCATGCTCGGAATGCCTGGTAGTGCTTTTTAAACTATTCACAGGTTTTTACAAATGGGAGTGATTCCATGTCTCCCCTTCCACATCCTCTGGGAAGACACTTCCAGCTGTATCCTGTTACCGATGATTTGCCACATGCTTCATCATCTCTGCTTGAGCCACTGTGTTGGTGTCACCCAAACCAAATGTCATCTAGCCTTAGTCATGCTTTTCCTGACTCCCTTGGGTACTGTTTATTCTCTCCTCCGTGCATCCACCGCATCTGCTTTCTCCTTCTGGTTTAGGAGTTGTCCTAGGAACTCATGGAGAACAGTGATCTTTTCTTGTTTATCATTTTGACGTTGGTACCCAGCACAATACCGTAATCAAAACAGGTGCTAATAAAGATTTGTTGAATTGATTTCTTCTCAGTTAAGGAGTGCAGAGAAACTACAGCCTCATGATACTACATGGCAGAAAGGTGTTCTTTTTTTCTTTTCTCAAACATAAGATAAAGGATGTATAAGAAAACCAGAACATATCCTTTTTAAAACTTCTATTCAATCACAATTCATGTAGTCACTTGTCTGCTGCCAATATTTGTGTTAATATTTGAAAGATTTCCTCAAATATTGAATCCTTCCAATGTCTAAAAGATATCCGGCTTATTTTTGATAATCACTTAGAAATAATGATGTATTGTCAAATAGAGTGAGGAATGTGAGAGAGGAAAAGAGAGGAGGAGAGAACTCACATGGAGAAAGAATTACTCTAAATGTAAATTCACGTTGTATTTTCCCATCATCTCCTATACAGGCACAGCTTTTTTTAATGGACTCTATTTGTATTATTTAGTTTAAATATTTCTGAGGAATATACATATACACACATTCATACACACAGGTATATATGAACTTTCCTAAATTGGAAGTCTTCTATTTTTTGTAAATATTTTTTTGTTTATCTTTCTCTTCCCACCAGCTCTTTGAGTCCAGATGTTGATCCTGTCCTTGCTTTTCAACGAGAAGGATTTGGACGCCAGAGTATGTCAGAAAAACGCACAAAGCAATTTTCAGATGCCAGTCAATTGGATTTCGTTAAAACGCGAAAATCAAAAAGCATGGATTTAGGTAGTGAGTACAATCTCCATGAATCTTTATCTAAATAAGGTTTAGATACTCTCAGATTAAAATTGATGGTCCCAAACACATGTCTGTTTACTTTGAGCAATAGAGAAAATAAATGTGAAATGTGACAATTTGGCAAAAATAAGTTTTTCTCTGAGTTTGAGATAACCATGTTTCTCATAAGTGACATGTTTACATAATGTGCAATATGTTAATATATATGTTTTCTGATGAGAAAAGAAACAAACACATGTGCATATCATGCTATATTCATGTATCTTTATTTGAAAAAATAAAATGTCTTAACACTTTAGCTGTTTGAAACCAACTGCATTGAAATAGTATTTGGTTGGCTGTGGGATTCTTGAACTAGAAGAAAAAGTTTTGGAGAGAAATCATTATCTCAATCCATGTGTAGAATCTGGTTACTTCATGTTATCTTCCTTTCACTGCTATTCTTTAAAGTTTATTTAATGGAAACTCTTATATGTTGATAATTAAGGAATTTCATGGAAGTAATAATTTGAGAGAATATTTACTGTAGAAAGTATTTGGAAGCAAATGAGAGGAGGAAAAAAACCATAGTTGTTCAATCAAACACCAATCAGGTAGTGTCTCTTTTTAAATCCAAATCCACCAAAAACCAAAATAAAAAGTAAAATAATTAATTATATCTATAAACTGATCAAATGATTTAAAAAACCTTTGTTAATCAACTACAACTTAATTATGCTGTTCTCTGGTGGCTGTTTATACTTCAAGACTAAAAGCATTAATTTATCATATGCATAAAAGAAAAATTTGGCGATGCATTGCCTTGTCTAATTGTGTTATGCTAACATATAAATAACACACGTGTCTATGAAATGAAGCGACCAGCATATTGCATGGAGACACTGCTTTTCCCCCTTTTTTTGATTATGAATGTTTGCTTGATGTTTCATATTATTTGCATGAAATATTACTTAAGAATTATCACCTAACTGAGAAGATCTGGGAATGGTTGAAGCATGTTGGGCTGTGGGGACTAACTGGGCTAACCATATACATTTACCTTTTAACAGTAGCTGACGAGACTAAACTCAATACAGTGGATGACCAGAAAGCAGGTAAGAATGGACAGTTAGACTGTTGCCATAGAAACTGTGGGCCAGGGAGCTTATCCTAATTATAGAGCTGCCAATCATATTGCATGTAAACGTAAATATTCCAGTCCTGCAGGGATGTTTTCTTTGCAGGAAATCAAACTGTACAAGAAAAGGAAAATTTTCTGTTAGAAGAAGTTTATCAGTAGAGTACATACTAAATGGAAATATAATTTAATGCTTCAAAATGCTAAAACAACACAGATTTTCTTAATTCTATTTGTGTAGGAATGTTTTGTCACAATTAAAAAAAAAGTCAAAATCCTGAAAACGTGATCTCTTTTGGTAGACTCGTAAGTTTTTAAGTCGTCTCTATTTGACGCCTTGGTTGACATCCACAAAATGACTCTCGAAGTGGTGATTTTGATTTGAAGGATAATAGCACAAGTATGAATATTTCTCACTGGAGAACAGCGTCCAGGATTGCTCTCATCAGTCACTCAGAAAACCTTAGTTCTTTTTCGAATGCAAGAGTTAGCTCATAGTTACCTGAGATCGAACTAGCCTGTCTAATGCACGTGTCTCCTTATCTTCACTCTGTGAACCTTTTTAAAAGGGTTTTTTTCCCTCCCATAGAAACAATGGTGTACATTGAACTAGGTTTTGCATGAGAGTAGTTTTATGTTTTACGAAAATAATCAACGGAAAGTCTTTGTGTATAATTAAAGGAATGCACTTTGTACAATTGAGCATTTAGGATTTATTTTTGTAAGTTTGGAATAGTGTTTTAATTATTCTAGATCCAATACAATGTAGTTACACCACTTAGTACTAATTAGCTTCAATTCGCCTTTTCAACCTGTAGTAGTAATTAGTTTTAGCCTGCTTGAAAAATGTGTATCCCACATACATATGTAAAGAATAAGGTGGACATGGTTGGAGTTGTCACATGCTGTAGAGTAAAAGATGGATTGTAAAAATTATGTCCAATAAATCATAGCGTTAACTGTAGTGCAAGGCAATTAACAATAGCCTCAGCCCTTATTAAGTAGTTATTTCTCTTATTAAACATAAAATTCATTGGAATTCTGAAACAGGGTTAAAGAAAAACATTATTTGATAGTTCACATGTGAATTAGTAATTAGTTCTTGTAGTTAATAGTGTTCTGTACTTTTTCTCTTTTTTTTTTCCTTTGAGGAAGATTGGCCCTGAGTTAACATCTGTGCCAATCTTCCTCTATTTTGTATGTGGGACACTGCCCAGCACAACTTGATGAGTGAGTGGTATGTAGGTCCATGCCTGGGATCCAAACCTGTGAACCCCAGGCCGCCACCGAAGCACAGTGCACGAACTTAACCGCTGCGCCACAGGCTGGCCCCGGTATTGAGTACTTTTAAGGAAGTCAGCCCTCCAAGTTAACATTTGTAAAATCCATGCTGAACTGTTCGGGTTAAGGAACATGACTTTATATGCTATGCCAATTAGGCAAAGCAAGGAGAATATTTAATTTAACCAGCTCACTACTACTAAAAGAACAATTTATTATGATTTAAAAAAATCATGTGATATCCAAATTTTAACAGAAAACAACTTTCATGATGAGAGGCAAATTTTATAATATAATTGAATCACTTGTTTTTATAGTGTTTTAAAGTATTACATCCTAGATAAAAAGAGGACCTTTGGAGGCTGGCCTGGTAGCCTAGTGGCTAAGTTCTCGCACTCCACTTTGGCAACCTGTGGTTCGCAGATTTGGATCCTGCGCATGGGCTAGCACGGCTCGTCAAGCCTACCCGGGTGGTGACCCACATATAGTAGAGGGACATTGGCACAGATATTGGCTCAGGGCCAGTCTTCCTTCCCCCACCCGTCAAAAGAGCATTTTCTTTTTCAATGCGTATGCTCTATCCTACAGAATTAAATCGGAAAAACTTGGGACAAAAAATTATTAGAGATGCCAAAGTACTTTTTGGTCAATTGACTTTAAATCTATGTGAATAAAATATCTAAACTAGATTCTCTCTATCCTCCAGTATTAGACAGTGAACAGATATTTAGTTATTTTTCTTTCTTCACTTAACTTGAATTGTTAAGATTATCATGATTTGACAGTGTAGGACAAAGCGTTTTGGTAGCATCGTGGTGGCATTTTAGCACAGATCATGTCTGGCCATAAGCCTTTCATAATGAAAATTAAATTCCATTTCCCTTTGTCCTTGCAAGAGACATCCTCTACTTTTTTTTGGTGAGAGGGGTGTTAGTAGGGAGGAGTAGAAAAACAGACATGATTTCCCCCTTGATTCCTGGATTTAGAGATCTTGTGTGATATTTTGGGGGTAAATTTACTTTCTGAAAGAAAAGAGAGAACAGGAATGAGAAGAGAATTGGTTTCTAACAGTTTAATTCTTGAATATAAAAAATAAGCAAAGTAGCCTAATGCCCTAACAGATTTATATAAAGAGCTTTAAAATATTATTTTAGAATTAAAAGACATTAATTTTTTGTGTAAATAAAAATTAAGTAATCTTTTCCACATCGTTTACATAGAGAAAGACTTTTTCAATATTCATTCCTAGTAAATGCTAAGTTTATAATGTTGGGGAACTCAGTACCCCTCATTTGAGAATCTTAATATATTTCTTAACAAAACCTTTGTTAGAGTTTCTTTAACAAATATAATACTTAAATGTACGATATCCACGTGACACATCAGGAGTGAGCAAGCTGTTTCTGTAAAGGGCCAGACAGTGAATGTTGTAGCCCTTGCGGGCCACACAGTCCTGTGGCAGTGACTTCATTCTGATGCAGTGAGAAACAGCCATAGAATATGGGTAACCAGGTGGGCATGGCTGGGTTCCAATAAAATTTTCCAAATTTGACCTGTCGTTTGCTGATGCATGTTATTGAGTCACAAATTATAGATGCTGATTTTTTGCATAACTTTTTATGATGAAAATTTTCAACCATACATAAATGTAGAAAGAGTAGTTCATTGCCTTCTCAAATACCCAACACTCACCATTGATAATTATCAACATTTTGCCAAAATGTCACACTACAGTGTTATGAATTTAGAGAAAAGAGTAGATGGGTAAGCTCTGAATTACACTTACAAAACATCTATTGCTTATTTACTGATACTTTCATCATTGTTTTTCTTCCCAGATTTGCCTGTGTTTGTGTATTTTAATAAATACATATACATATATACATAGATAAATATTTATATACATATATTCATATACATTTATTTTAAGAAATACTCATGCTGTTTCTGAAATTCATTATTAAAGTTTTTGTGCTCTGAGTACATTAAGTCAAATCTCAGCTAACTTTTCATAAAGAAAAGCTGAATGTACATAAATGATAATCTTTACTGGACACATGAAATCTCTGTTAGAGACAGAGACAGAGGTAGATACACACACATAATGCATATGTACATATGTGTGTCCTTTGTGAGTCCAAGAAAGCACCGAATATTTGCCTTATAAATGTTTCTAGAACCAGATGGAGCTGGGAAGTTATAAAAATTGATAGGCATGATTTATTCAGGAAAAGATCTTCCCGCTACTAATTCTAGGAAATATAAATGTCCCTGCACAGGAATGATCTTTTCCCATTCTTTATGATTCCTTGATTTCTTACTGTTTTTTTAGTTATTTAAAACAAAATTCATTTTCCTTCCTATAACATGACTTTTATGGGTATCTAGAACGTGAACTTGTCAAAAATTGTAGTAGTATTGAGAGAAAAAATGATTGATCGTCCTGGAAAGAGATGTTTCATGTGAATTTTTTTCATAAAATAAATAAATATATACAAACCTGCATTGAGAAAGTTAAATAAATCATCTTTTTCTTCCAAGCACAATAATTTATGGGGTATTAGTTCTTCATTAGAATCGTCTGTCTGCCTTTCTCCCTATGTTACATTTTTAACATATTTATTCTAACTTAAAACTGCTACCCCATGGTGAAAATTAGGTGAAAGACGTAAATGAATCTTAAAAAGGTAATTCTTGTTTTGACTCTCTCAGTTTAGTTTTTATTCTGTTTTATACTCTGAGGCATAGAAAGCCCATGTCATAACTATATGTCTTTTAGGTGATAACACAAGGCCCCTCCTTAATTATCGATCAACATGTGGGCTGAGGTCCCCATGTAGAGATACACTATCTAGGCCTGCCACCCCTGCCAGTTTTTGTGCCTGTCCTTTAGCAGTAGAAGGGAAGCACTGGTTCTGTAACCTGGACTGCCCAGGTGGTGAGGC
Organism: Equus quagga; assembly: GCF_021613505.1. Classification (NCBI taxonomy): domain Eukaryota; kingdom Metazoa; phylum Chordata; class Mammalia; order Perissodactyla; family Equidae; genus Equus; species Equus quagga. Next base: position 2,551,982 of record NC_060278.1, read on the forward strand.
AGAGTTGGGGTTTCCGTCACCTGGAGGCTGCATTAGTCTGCCTCTGAGTGCCAGGTCAGACAGTGGTGGGCAAGGCTGTCTTAGCTCATTAAAGAAATCCATTTTGATTGCCTTCTAAAGCTCGGTACTCTGAGTATATCTCAGGCCTTTCTGCCCTAGATCCTCAAGAAATAGAGGCAACTTTTTGATTCCCTGAATTCTCCCCTGCCATCCTACTGGATTTTTCTTGGTAATTCTTAAGTCGTCTTCTTTCTGTTCACACTTGTTTCTCAAGCAGGTGTTACTCCCAGGCCCAGAGACAGAAGTACTTATATTCAGCTCTTTAGTTTCTCCTCCTTTCCTTCTCTCTAGAGAGAGCCCTCATGTAATTTGTTTCTGTTCCGATTTTGTATTGCTCTTTCCATAGAATGTTCGTATTCTGTGCAGTGAGGTTTCTGCCTGGAGCCAGGGTGCCCTGATTGCCCTGGTGACACTTGTCTTTCATGTTCTCTCCTCGCTGAGTTGTGGGAACCTGCATTACAATGAGGAAGAGATGATGCAACTCATGTATATGAAAGTTTAACTTCTGCTGTCAAGAATTTTTAACTGCTGAAAAGTGATTTCAATTAAATGAGCTTCCGTGTTCTTTTAGATTATTTACATAACTTGGAGCAAATGATTTCACAAAAATTTCATCTGTTGAGCTAAAAATGGAAACTAGTAATGTGGGGCTTTTCCTAATGAAAATAGAGAAAATAAACCACATTTAATATAAATTTGGGAAAAATAAAAATTAGTTACTATTACTTTATTTACTTTTTATACCGTTTCCATCCACATTCCAGAACTCATCATTGAGTGAATAATTTCTCTATGTCCCTGATGTTTTCCTTAATTCGTAGGTATTCAAGTATGTACTTTTCACCACTAGTTCTAACTTCTGCTTTTGTAAACCTCCTAGGTTCCCCCAGCAGAGATGTGGGACCCTCCCTGGGTCTGAAGAAGTCAAGCTCCTTAGAGAGTCTGCAGACAGCAGTCGCTGAGGTGACTTTGAATGGGGATATCCCTTTCCATCGCCCCCGGCCACGGATAATCAGGGGCAGGGGATGTAATGAAAGCTTCAGAGCTGCCATTGACAAGTCTTACGATAAACCTTCGGTAGACGACGATGATGAAGGCATGGAGACGTGTAAGTTCATAACGTCTGCAAGAGTAGCAGTTATGAACAGCTCTACGAAGCAGCAGCGATTCAAGTGTGCTGCAGGGAACCCTGAGCGTTCCCACACGCCTCGCAGGGAGCTGTGAGGTCTCAACTGTTTTCATAATAATGATAATGTGTTGTTTATCTTTTTACTCTCAGTCTCTTACGAGTATACAGTGGGGTTTTCTAGAGGCAACATGTCATGTGATATTGCAGTAGATTGAATGCAGAGCAGATAGAAGAATCTGTCTTTTTAGCCAGGTATTAAAGAAATTTGCTAAAATGTAAAACACTGCTATCATTCTCACTAATTTTTTTTAGAAAATACACTTATTTTTTGTAAAAATATGATTTCTAACATGAAATTTGTGTTTATAAAGTAATTAATATTCTAATTAATCTAATTACTTAATTTAATTAAATTGATCAAATTTAATTGAATTTGATTTTCTGTTTTAATTCAGTAAATATTGATAGATATAATCCACATAAAAAATTTACTTTGAGTCCTTAACAGTTTTAGGAGTGTGAAGGCATTCTGAGACCAAAATATTTGAAAACTACTCCTGTGTAGTTGTGTCTATAATGTGATGTCTCCAATGAATATATGTAATAATCTATGTTTTTGAAAACATTTTTTATTTGTTTTTATGAATTACTCTCACTTTGCTTGAACTCAGCTAGCAGACATGTTTGTGTATGTGTGTGTATTTCCAAATTGCAAAAACTTTTAAGCCAAGATTATTGAAAGTCGAAGGTTAGTATTGATGAACAATATGTTTCCTATTGTATATTGAGAAGAAAAGTAACATTTATAAATACGTACAAATGTGCGCTTCAGGAAGTTCTCTTTAGTTAAACATGTGTGGTATAAAAATAACCATTCAATTTAAAAATAAGGAAAATACCCTGCTAGTGTATGTACTTAGAAGAGAAAGGGCTTAGGAGCCCTAATGGTGAAACTTGTTGATTAGCTTTCGTTGTTTGCCACTACTAGTAGACAGTTTAGTTTTTTAACTTCAATTGTGACTCTGTCCATCTAACCAGTATAAGAAAACTTGGAGGCCCCACAGCCCAGTGTTAAAGCAGAGACCAAAGATAATTTAAGTGGATTCCAAATTACTTGCAATTTAATTTTTGGGTGGATTGCTTCTGGAATTTAACTTTTGGGTGGACACAGCTGACAAAGACTGGTGGGGAAGAAGGATTTTAAATGAAAATCACATTCTGAGGAGATTAAAAGCTGAGCTACATAATTTTTGCCTGTCGTATATAAAGTGTGAAAAATGAATATTTCTGCCATAATGGAACATACAAAGCAAAACTTAGGGAGAGATTTGCTACCCGCCCCCAATTCTCTGTCTAAATCTGGACAGTTTTTTCACTCCATCTAGCCAGTGATTTCAAATATATGCAGCCTATTCTTGCCAGATGAAGAACATATTTCCTATTTTTGCTGCCAAGCCTGGTCTCCAAGATCCTGAGTCATATGAGCTTTCAACCTCCTTGAGTTTTTCCCATTCTATCAGTGGTTCCTTCCATCCTAACCAGGATTCCTCATGCAGCCCTGATAGGGTGGGAGCCCTGTCACTTACAGATCTTGCCTCTTTCTGTCCTAGTGCATATTTAATAAGAGATATAGTACTTTGGCCCCTCAATATTTGTTTTTTTAAGCATCTACAATTTATGATGCTTCTGAACTTTTTTCTTGTTCTAGTTAAAACATTATTTAAATTGCCTTATAAAATGGAGTTTTTTCACATATGTCACTCATTTCAAATGCAACAGGGGATGGAATTACATATCAATACAAGGCATGTTCTTAACTCTATAGGGACAGCCTCCAGAGTTTTCCACCAATGTGGACATCTAAATTTGCCTCTGTATAAGCTTATTCCCTTTTTAAATCGCAAATAACAGATTTAAGTATATTAAAACTTTTTCATTCAGCTGTCATCAAGACAAAAAGCACAAGTGAATAGGCAAATTACAGTTTGTGAACCAAAGGTAAAGTTCTGGACAAGAGCTGGCAAAGACACTGTGACACGTGTACCCACAACGCAAAGTGCCGTGTTTTCCAAAGTCCTGATTTTATTATTTTTTTCAGACAGGTCTGCTGAACTTTGGATATGACAAAAGAGAGGCACCTATTGTACATTTCAAGTTTTTGCAGTTTGAGTGGTTGAAGTACGAATAGAGTGGAGTGAGCACTGAACTGGAATTCAGATGGCTTGCATGCTAGTCCACGTTCTTCTAACCAATTTGGGATTTTGGCCAAACCCGTTAAAATCCTTGAGCTTTAATTTCCTCATTTGTAAAACTGAAGATTTGGCCATCTAGGTCCTTAATTTTCAAATCGTGATTGTGACATCTGTCAGAAGGGGTTTTGGGGGAGTCAGGAAGCGAATGGGAGGCTGAGCAAGTGGGACTCTGCACAGGCCACCAGCTTCTCCCCTCACCTTGCTGTCACCACTCCACTGCCTCAACAACTGTGGGTTTTTAAATCACTTTTACGACATCATGGTTCTTTGTAAATTTTAATTTTAAAAAAGAGTAGTTTACAGTTTTTCGGAAAACGTTTGAAAAGTGTGGTTTAGACGGTGTAGATCATTTCTGAGGTCCTTTGTAGTTTTAACATTCCATGATTCTCTGTACCCGTTCACTACTGATCTGATCCCTTGCTGCCAGCTTCTCTCCCCTTCTGTAAGATCCATGAAGGAAGACACCACCATGTCTGTTTGATTCCTGTATAACCAAGCACAGGGCGTGGCATGTCATAGGATTGAATGAATAATCATTACATCAGTAGGTGAGCTCCTGCTTAACTAGCACCAAGGGGTGTGTGAGAGAGACTTTTAGTATGCAGTAAGTCAGGTGGAAGTGGCATTTTGCTATTCCTCTTTGTATCCCACACTGGACCTGCATGCACTAGATTTTCGATGCCTCAGCAAACTCTTTATTTTTCTAAAAAAAAAAAATTCTGTCAAGACTGCTGTTACTGCTGGTGGTCATTAGACTGTCACCTTTACATATGCCTAGCTACAAGAAGATGTGTCGTGGCTCCAGTCGTGAGAAGGAAGGCCAGCTCAGCTAGCTTTTCCTTGTCATTGCCGAAACACCATCGCTTTCAGAGTCTGACCTGTGGATTCTCATGGCGTGGTCCACATGCTTTCTGTTGCTGTGGCTTCCCAGATGCATTCTTGTTTCTGGCTGTGCTCCTGCATCCTTGCCTTTGTGGGCACTGTCTCTTGCTGTGTGTCTAGCGTCCTGTCACTGTCCATGCTCTGTGGGACTCTGTGACAGAGGGTGCTTTCTTGTATTGTGGAAGGGCTCGGTTATAGCCACTGGTTGAAATGAAAATGCCACGTCTCTATGGAACCTGGCTCTCAAAAAGAGGCCCACTGTCTGAGCAGACAAGCTTTTGGTTATACAGGACAGCCTATAGAGTGCACTCTGGAAATATTGGGGTGGAGAGTGGGCTGTTGTTGAAAAGTTGCGAAGGAGAGAGCTGAGGCCACGTGGTAAGGACAGAGGGTTCCCCGTACTGCTCCAGTCTCCTGCTTTCTGCTCTCACATGGTCCTCTTCCTCTTTACAAGTAAGACACTTAGGCACAGGCATGGTTGATTGCTCTTGTCAGTTGGGTTGAGCACCTCCCCAGTGACTGTATTTCATGACTCCAAGCAGACTCGCCTCTTCTCACAGTGTTGAAATCATGGCATGGGCACAACGGTGGGGCCAAAAGGCTGGGCTGGATCCATGTGGTATCTGGTATCTGTCATCTTCTGTAACACTTACGTTCCTCCTGCAGAGATGGCAGAAGCCAGCGTTTTTGTCTCTCATTTAATCCATCTGGCCTCTCCGTGTTGTGTGTGTCTGTCTGGATCAAGATGGAGCTTTGTATTCTGGGACCCATTATCTCCGAGGCCCTACCTGTGTTTGACAGGTCAGGGCATCTACAATCTGCTCCCTCTTCTATGCAAATTACGTACCCTGCCTGGCTCTCAGCAAGAAGCTTCTACATCCCCCATAATAAATCAGTTTCTGTTGCTACCAAGAAAATGCATGCAATAACATTGCTTTGTTTTCTTTTTGAAAAATATATAGTCCTATTTTTCTCAATTAAAAGTTGTCAAATTGTAAGCCTTACTATCAATTGAGTAACCGCTTTTTGTTGGGGTCGAAGAGGTAAAGCACAACAAAATCAAATACTGTCCTATTAATTGTGCTTGTTGATTTTAAGATATATCCAGTTTAGAAATTTAAATGTAAAAACATAGAGACAAATTGCTTTTGAGTAGCTTTCCTACTTTTTTATAGTGCTCTTATCAGGAGATAAGGAAAAAGATTACTCTAAAGTACGTATAACTTAAATTAGCAGTTTGAGATTTAAAGAAACTAAATTTATATTAGTAAATTATCTAATGAGAGCGATTCTTGGGGAAGATTTTGCTTTTTTTTAATTAGCTACAAAATAGCATAGTGCATTTGATATCTTAGATTTCCTACACTCAGCATTCTGCACACTTCTAGCCACGTTTCATAACTACTTATTTGAGCAGAAATAATGCCAGCTAGGTCTAATTTTATCTTAAGCAAAACCCATTAGATTTCAGCAAATCTACTGTAAAAGAATTCAGGATATGGGTTTCAAAATCACAGTACTTTGTAAAAGATTTCCTATTTGGTTAATCTATTTTAATGGATAATTGGGTGTTGATCTATAAAAATATTTGTTTTGAAATGCTAGGAATAACCCATCCTTTTATGCCAATTTGTATACTTAAATGTCACGTGTAGTTTAAGAAAAGGAACTTTGATTAATTTTAGGAAGTTTCTGAATGCAGTATGGGTGTAAGCATGTGAAGTAGCCAAAGCTATTCCTTACATCTTTTTTCTAGGTGAAAAGTAACTTAAGCCAAAACTACGATGAAAAGTCACGTCTGAAGTATTTGAATTGTAGAATCCTCATTTTAACCTTTTTTTTAAGAAGGAAAAAGTATTTAAACAGTTGAACAAGGTCATACGTAGGAACTGAATCATAGAATGCTTATCTTCCAATTCACAGAATGTTTTTCTAGACTTTTCTAGAATATTAAACTTCCACATGGGAAAGCCCATTACACTAAAACTACCTTAATTGTGGCACCTCAAATCTGAGATGTAGGCTGCAAGTTGCTGAGAGGTTAGGGGATAAACTGACACTTGAGAAGCAGTGTGGTTGAGGGCCATTATAGCGTACAGGTTACCATGGCACCAAAGGGTGGGGTACCCACTCAGCCTACGTGGGATTAGAGTGGAAGGAGAGATGTGGGGAGAAGGCTTCCCAGAAGAGGTATTGTCTGAGATGAGTGCCGTTGCTTGAGTGGTCTTCACCTGAGTGCACAGGGAAAATAAGGAACGTATGGAGTGGGGACCATCTCTGGGCTGCCGTAGTTCTTTCATGGTTGTGGCGCAGGTGAGAGGTTAGTGAGGAATGAGATTGAAGATGAAGGCAGAGAACAAATCACACCCAGCCTTGTTTAAATGATCCGCATTTTACACTAAGGACCTTAAAGGGCATTTGAAGAATTTCAGGTAAACGAATATGATTGTTGGGACCCTAGGATAGAGGATGGGTTACCGGGAATGAGATGGTAAGTAGCAGTGTTGGTAGCAAGAAGATCAGGTGTATGACAGTAATGCAATAATCCGGGTGAGTAATGATGCTTGGCAGTGCCAGAGCGAAGGAAGGAACTGCGTTTACACACTTAGCTTCTCATACATAAAGATGGATGATGATGATGTGACTTTTCTCATTAGCGATTCCAGGCTCAGAAACTTAGAATCATCATCTCACTGTGTAACAACTTTATCACCAAGCTTTCTTAATTTTTCCCCATGAAATCTCATAATTCCACTCCTTCTGTCCAATCTAGCCCAAATCCTCCTTGTTTAGTATCTGAAGTTACTGTTAGGATCTCCTAACTGGTCCTGTTGTCTCTAGACTTGCTGAGTAAGCTCTGTAATCACGTTTCTGTCCTCGCAGTCCCCAAGCTTCTGCACCCGTTCTTGCCCAGACCAGGCAGTCTCCGTGAGGTGTGTCTTCTCACTGGCCCCAGACTTTCCCACTACCCTCCCGTGTGTATGTTAGACTGTCCTTTTCCTTCCTCTTTGACTTCCTTCTTCAGCAAACGTTTCCCCAAGCAAATTAGTTTTCCCTTGACTTCCTAAAGCCTGAATTGATTACATAGAATATATTTGAGATTTTTTAATGTAAAATATCTTTTTAACCCACATCAGTAAATTTTTGTGGATCCCCCAAAATGGAGTATATGGCATGCGAGTTAAGAACACTGGCTTTTGGGGGATAGTCATTTTGATTTCTCAAAAAATAGCAAAAGAGAGCGTTGCAACCTTTCAGTATTTATTTATTTTTTTAAAGATTTTTTTTTTCCTTTTTTTTTTTTTTCTCCCCAAAGCCCCTCGGCACATAGTTGTACATTCTTCGTTGTGGGTCCTTCTAGTTGTGGTATGTGGGACGCTGCCTCAGCGTGGTTTGATGAGCAGTGCCATGTCTGCGCCCAGGATTCGAACTGATGAAACACTGGTCCGCCTGCAGCGGAGCGCGAGAACTTAACCACTCGGCCATGGGGCCAGCCCCAATTTATGTATTTATTTATATTTTTATAGATTGGCACCTGGGCTAACAACTGTTGCCAATCTTCCTTTTTTTAAGGATTGGCACCTGGGCTAACAACTGTTGCCAATCTTTTTTTTTCTTTCTGCTTTATCTCCCAAACCGCACCCCCCCCCCCCCGGTACATAGTTGTATATCTTATTTGCAGGTCCTTCTAGTTGTGGGATGTGGGATGGCGCCTCAACATGGCCTGACGAGCGGTGCCATGCCCGTGCCCAGGATCCAAACCCTGGGCCGCTGCAGCAGAGCGCGCGAACTTAACCACTCGGCCACAGAGCTGGCCCCTCAGTATTTATTACATGTGCACATTTTAATATTATTTTTGTTTTTCCATTTAAAAGAGAACAGTGGCCTGGAATTTCTTTTTTTGACACTATAAATAATATTTGGTATATTGTTAAAATATTTTTGCCACCAAGCTCACTCCTTGATTAAAAAAGTTTTAGTGCCAATTCCAACAGCATGGTTTATGAGTTCTGTTTCGATTCTACAACCAGTCCATTTAGTCTGTTGAAAGGAAAACCTTCAGCTTCGCATTGTCCCCATAAACAGGAAACAGTATCCTTTGAGGGCTATCATTTGAATGTAAAAATCAATTGGACACCGAAAGCAAATTTGCACGGTTCAGAAAATTGAGGGTGCGACCCTCATTGTGCTTGTTCTGCAGCATTGTCTTGGGAGAGGAGGGGTAATGGAGGTGACATGCTACCATTATCTTCAGGAGCATTTCACCTGTTTCATTTTGAGGGATGCATTAAAGAGAAGTTTTGAATGTAAGGCAGAAGTGAAGAATGGTGTTTGGCAATAAGTCTTAAACTCTTTGGAAGAGTGATCTTATTGTTTTTGTTCTCCACCCACTCCTCACCCCAACATAAACTGAGAGGGTTTTTTTTCTTTTTTTTTTTTTTTGAGGAAGATTAGCCCTGAGCTAACTGCTGCCAATCCTCCTCTTTTTGCTGGGGAAGACTGGCCCTGAGCTCACATCCATGCCCATCTTCCTCTACTTTATATGTGGGACGCCTACCACAGCATGGCGTGCCAAGCAGCGCCATGTCCGCACCTGGGATCCGAACCGGGGAACCCCAGGCCGCTGAAGTGGAACATGCGCATTTGACCTCTGTGTCATCGGGCCAGCCGCTTTTTTCTTTTTTTAATGAAATAAATCTTTTAGAGCAGAGTGTCTTAGGAATCATGTATTTGAACTTTCCTCCAGGTGCTGAAACCCCTTCTGCAGTACCACAGAAAGATGTCACCTGCCTCTTTCATCTCCTTTTCTCCTTTCACGATCACACTCTCGGTTCTTCATCATATCCCTTATTATTCCCACCCCACAAATAGGATAAAAGCTTCTTAATTCTTCCTGTTTCATGCCAGCTCTGTATGTGTGGGATTTTTTTTTAAGTGTTCCAAAAAAACTAAGTTTTCCATTGCCAAGAGCTCATCATTCTGATGTTAAAAGTCAGGGTCCAGAGAAGCAGATCCTGTTATTCGACACCATCTGTGTCACTAGCTGTTCATTTCCTACACCTTTCTTCTTTTTTCAAAGTCAAAACTATTCAACTAAAATAAGAAACAAAAATAATATTTATGTCCCCAAAGTTCTCAAGTCCTCCAGAGGACTTTGCCATGCCCGAGAGTCCTGTCCTCATGGAAGCTGGCCGTGGTCAGTGGATTTGCTAAGGCTGCTGAAATTTTACGTTACTAATGTCTTGTTTTAACTTTCCCATTTTAAGTTTTGTTTTAGGAAGATAGATTCTGCAGACTGCCTCATCCTGCGTACAATTATTGTTTAATCCTTTGTCTCCAAAGTAAATTGTAAATTACTCAAGAACATGTGTTTCTATCATTAGGTGTTTCTCACATTGAGGTAGTTCTTTATAAATAAAGAGCAATAAAGGATAGTTTTTCATATGATTGGCTTTTTGTTCAATCATTCTGTCATTCACTCCACAAATATTTAATATTGCTTCTTTGGGCTGTGCCCTCAGAGGAGAGTACTTGTTTATTGGTGAATAAGAGGTAATATTATCATTTTTGTTTTGTATTTCTCTGTTTATACCTATTGAACAATTCATTTAACTCTAGTAAAAAGTCTGAGAAGATTTAATTCTAGTCGAATTGTCAAAGCTAGCTAGAATGAGTGAACTGCTAGATCTAACGTTTGTGATAATGGCACTGTGGATGCTCCAAGGCTCCTCTAAAGGTCGATTGCTGCAATGTACCTATTAGCATTCTTTCAGCTGCATTTAATGGAAAGTCCAACTCAAACCAGCTCAAACCATAAGGAATACACTGTTTTATATACCTGCATTCTAGAGTGGGGAAGCTTCACGGATTATTGATTCCACAGACTAGTAGTGTTATCAAAGACCCAGCATCTTTCTGCCCCTTCTGCTGCACTGTCCACAATTCAGCTTATCCGGAGGGTAACTGCAAGGGCTCAGAGGCCTTTTTCTGTCTTGTTCATATCTGACAGAAGGGAGTGAGCCAGTTCCCCAAGCTCACCATGGACTATGTCCATTCAAGCTGATGGGGCCGTTCTTGGACTGAGAACACTGAACTAATAAGTCAACAGGGGCATGGTACCCATAGGTTGGTGTAAACCTCATGTTGAATTTGCCCCTTGGAGCTAGATTGCATTCCTGACCACAATCAGAGCTCCATTAGGAAGAAGAAAGAGAGAGAGAGGTTTTGGATAAGCAACCAACAGAGATCATTGCAGTATCAACAGTAGCATCTCTTCTCAATGGAAAAAAAAAGACTCCAATGACTACATGGCTTAGAGTCAACTTTTGACAGCTTTTGAGAGTAAAATGTTTGTGGCGACTTGGTAGAAGTATTTATTTATGGCGGAAGTCATAGAACTTTGAGTTTGAATTGAAACCTGAAGTCATTTTCCCCATGATCATTAACATATATGTGCCCAGTCTTTCCCAGACTTCTTTGTGACCCAGTCCTAATATGATACCTTGCAGAATCGAGTAGCTTAATTTGTAACATGGACTAGAATTTTAATTGAGCTACATTTGCATCTGTTGAAAACATGGTAATTAGGTATGTCTTAATTGTGGAATGACTATGCCGCATTAAAGAGAAATAAGCAGCTTCGTGTTATACCTTCTTAAAAAAGAGAAACTTGAAAGTCTGTTATAGGTGATCACATGGGAAAGTAGCTGAGATTCAGTGTATAGAACAGGTTAAAACAGGCAGAAATGTTAGTCAAAAATAGACATTTCTATTTGTTTGGAAGGAGATAATCATCTTTCTTTGTGTGGGCTATCTGCAAAAGGAAAGCAAATAATCTGTAAAGACGAGCAAAATTAAAGAGAAAAAATGTAAAATTTATGGAGCATTTAAATAGTAAATTATCTAAATGTAGGTTTATGATTAGCTCTTGCATTGTAATTTACTGTATGAACACAATGGATCGAGCCATTTACTGCTACTATATTACCAGGACTTCTGTCGTTTGAAAAACTGTTAATATCTTTTAAAATTTCCTTGGTTTAAAGGAATGAAAATATTTTATGTACCTTATTATAAAGGTACATAAAACCAACTGTACGAAGATTGGTTTTAAAACTTAAAAAAGTCTGACTAGTATATCAGTGACCTTGAATATATACATATTTTAAAATTAAGCATGTTTAACCAATTTATTTAAACTTTTAAAACCACAGTAATTCTGCATAGGAACAGGGTAAAGTGAGAGATGCTTATTTTCTTTATCAAATAGTTTGAGAGTTTTAAGCATCTATAATGTGATACTCTAAAAGAACATCTTATGTTTGTACATATGAAGCTACATATTGCTAAATATTTTTAATTAGTTGGCATTGAAGGGGATTAGTTAAATCAGTGCACCCCCGGAAGAGTTTCTGTGATACTGTATTATCTAGATTAGAATGTTCAGAATAAACATAAAGAATTCTCAAATGTGCAAGTATCTTTTTAAAACAGTCCACTTGCTTGGGGCAGGAAACTGAGCTAGGATTTTTGATTTTCTAAAATGAGGTTATAAAACCCAAAATTAATAAATGATTTAATACTAATTTTCTGTTTCACCCAATTTAGAAAATAAGTTGTATTACATACACCAGAAAATTATTGTGAATAGGAAAAGAATTGGCAACAAACGTGACTTGAGCATATAGTTAGTCGTGAAGGCACTGCCTTTCCCCTGTTACTGAGCCAAGAGCAGACATATGCCCCTTGTACTTCTGCCAAAGCTATTAGGCAGAAGACTAGCAGAATTGCTTCTGATCGTTCCATTCATGATTTATGATAATGGCTGCTGAGGAAGACTAAGTCATTTACATTTATTGAGCTCATTTTTTTGTTTATAGTTTCAGACATTGTCGAGGGTTGTAAAATCCATTAGATGATACGTATGGCACTAACAATAATAGCATATAAATAGACCAGAAACTGACTAGAGCTCAACCAAGTGCAGTGGACATTCCTGGGTTTCAGGTCGTTGGGTGTGGCTAGTTTTGTCAAGCTTAATTAGAGAAGAGTAGGCATTGTTCTGAAGCCAGAAGAATGGTAATACCCAGAGACTGGATAAAAGTTTGGTTGGTTGGGATAAAATCCTGAGTCAGGTTTACCAGTAGTCTTTCATTTAAACTCGCATTTATGAGCAGCTGCTGTCTGCCCAGCAATCGTTTTACAGAAGGGGAGACAGACATGTAATCACAATGTATGACAAGTGCAATAGTAGCAGTTTGTACATAGAGCTATGGAAGTATAGGTAAAAAGAGTCTTGCTTGTGGGAATTCTAGAAAATTCATTAGCATCCATTTATCTAGCTTGAATATACCAACGGATCTAGGTTTTTTAGCTCCTGAAAACTTGGGAGAGTTCTTTTATAAGGATTTGGTCGATTATCTCAAAGTCAAGGCCATACTCATTTCCCACAGGGTTGAAGCAGTGGTTTGCGATCAGATGGAGCATAGCCGTGTTGAAGGGTATTAGACAAGATACTGCAACCCTGCTTAAGCTATATTTATATTCTCTTGGGGAGCTCTCATTCGAAAAGTCTACGCGTAATTAGCAAGCCATTGGGCTAGTAGGCCAGGATATTCTTTCCCTGCTCTGTGTAGACCACAAAAAATGACAGCCTTAATTTTAAGGCTATGGATTTGCGCTAGCAATGCCCATCTAAAAGTTGTAACTGGCTTCCTCTAATAAACCTGTACAATTTCTATTTATATATTCATTGACAGAGAGGAAAAGAAGCAAAATTTTTAAAAGCTACCATGTCCCTTAGAGGACGAGAATGGCTCACAATTAGATAACCCAGTACGGAGGCAGGCCAACCTTTCTAAAGTCATTTATGTGGTTGCCAGCCAATCCTAGAGTCACTGTGCACATTTGACCCAGCTTCTCGCGTGATCTCATCAATATGAACCACAAGTCACAGCGTTAAATGACCACACAGGATTGACACTAGGTTTCTGAAATGCAATGCTGGCTGCTGGAATTATCTTCTGGGCAGGCTGTGTAGTGACTGGGTGATAGATTACCCAAATACGTGCTGTGTGAAGCGGGGAATTGAGCAATCACAAACAGAGTTGATCAAAGAAATGCATGCCGGTCTTGCTCAAGTACAAGTGTACAGAATATAACAGTAGGAAGAGCCCCAGACTGAGAGTGGGCTGGCCCGAACCTCTGTTTCATCAAGAAATAGAACACTTTGGTCTAAATGACCTCCAAAGTACTTTCTGGATTTAGACATGGTGACATTTTTATTCTTTGGCAATTCCTAGGGTGTGACCTGCTGGGATGGGAAATATATTGGCTCATGTTTTTAACCAAATGTGTCAACAAAAAGAATTCTACACTTTTTTTTGTATTATGCTAAATAGCTGGCATTTTTTAAAAAACTGTATCACTTGGCTGCGCTCACACCATCATTTGGTAGTCTCTTCTCAGATTCGTGAGGGTTTATAGCAGAACACTAAGATATGGAGATTGTCTTAGCTGGTCTTATTATACTCTTGATACTGTGTATGCTAACGCAAGTGCCCCTTGCTGGTGCAGAGGCAAGACTGAATTTCACTTGAAGCTATATTAACTTGATTTAGAGGTCAGTTCTTTGTGAAAGATTGGAAGAGGCTTAACTCTTCTGTTTGGTTCTGTGTTAGAAAAAGCTCCCAAACGCTGATTCATACTTTATTTGTTGACGCAGAAAAAAAAATAACCTTAGAATTCAAGGGGTAACCTGAAGCCCCAATAATTCTTATATTTGGAAGAAAACCTTAGGCAACCAATCTCAGAAAAGGTTTATGAGAATGGCTATTAATACATGCATCTTTTGTTTCTTTCTTAATATAGAAATTCTTAAAATTCTTTCGGTAGGTGCAAACTTACTCTAGTTACTTGTCCTTCTTTCAAATAGAAGAAGTTGGGGGTATTGAAGTTCCCTTGCACCATATGCTCACTAGGTGTTGGTTCAAAGGACAGAATATTGTCATTACTAAGTATTCCTTTTATCTGCAAAGTTTAGAGGAGTGCGAGCTTATTGATTAACACATTTTCATGGCTCCATCCACCTCTTTCACCTGCCATTGTGTGGATGGACATGCAAAATTATTTTGGATTAGAGCATACAGTAGCATTTGCTTATGATGTTGGCCTTATGTAACGACAATGTAAGGAAAAGTTAGAGGGTGTGAAGACCCAGGCTTCTATGTGCAGAAATTACAAATGGACCTATGTGGGAGCCTGAGAAAAGAAGTCCTCATGCTGACATTGGTGTTTTACTAGTGAAATGATGCAGTTTAACAAATTAACGAGGGGCCGGGGTGGACCCAACGTTATCCTTACCCAAGTGGAAAGCAGGTGCTTGGGAAGGGGCTGCTTGTTTTCTTTTCATTTTGCAAATATAGCACACAGGCCCCTTAGGGGTCTGCGCTGTCTGAGGACCCCCAGCAATGCCTGCTCTGTGTCAAGGAGGGTATTACCATGAGTGAATCAGCATCCAGACAGGAAGCTGCTTCTCTCTTACTGCTGGCACATCATCTTCGCATAGGGATGCACATGTGCATAGTAAACACCCACATCACATGTTCCATTCTAATTCTACTCCACAGTAAGCAGTATTGCAATCCATGTTGACGGCAGGGCCTTACCGTAGTAGAAAATATGGGAGAGTAAAATCCTCACAAATATTTTGGCCTCCTTCTGTTTGCTCCTTTGGTTCACTATATTCTTATCTTTTTTTTTTTCCTTCCAAGTGGAAGAAGACACAGAAGAAAGTTCAAGATCAGGGAGAGAGTCTGTATCCACAGCGAGTGACCAGCCTTCGCACTCTCTGGAGAGACAAATGAATGGAAACCAAGAGAAAGGTGATAAGACTGAGAGGAGAAAGGATAAAACTGGAAAAGAGAAGAAGAAAGAGAGAGAGAAGGAGAAGGAGAAAATGAAAGCCAAGAAGGGAATGCTCAAGGGTTTGGGAGACATGTTCAGGTAAGTCGCCACCACCCCAAACCCTCAGCCCTAAGCACAGCTGAGTGTCAGGTTAACAAAAATGACTCAAAGCACAGATTTGAAAACGTTATCTTTGAGGTCAACCGAAATTCTTTTTAATTTTCAGTCTTAGCTCCTGTGTTTTTGCTTACTTCATGATTTTACGTGACTTATTTGAGACCATTTTAGCAGCCTTAAAGGTACTATCTTGCCAACCATGTAAATAAGTGTGGAAAGAAGGGGGAGCAGTCTCTCCTGCTGGGTGTGAAGGTAAAAGAGACAAAGGACCATTAAAGCAGTGTGTGTTCTTTTGTGTGTGTGAACAATGGTTCATTATTTAAATTTAACGTAGAGCTCAAGTTAGTGGTAGCATTTAAAGGTTCATTAATAACAAGTCTAATAAAAAATGTTACAAATAGAGCTTCAATTAAGCTGTGTTGATTAATTTAATACTTATTGCTTCAGTCTGTAAAGATTTCATTAAACGTAGTCTCGGGCTGTTTCCTGACAGTTGTTTTTGTGTCCCTAAATTATATTCTAGGATTACTTAGCATATCATTTTTTACAAATCATTGCTATACAATAAAAGTGACAAGTTGTTCAGAAGTTGCACTGAAACTCTCCCGTAAATGTTCATCTAAAGTGATTTATAATATTCAGGTATTTAATGTTAAATATAAAGAATGCTTGATTGTTCCATAAATTAAACCCCTAAACATATCAAGATGATGGTTTAAAATGGAAAACATACAGCATAGCCACTTGACTCTTCCAAAAGTTATTATCCCGCATTATGAATCCCTTCCTTTTAACTTTTTTTAATTGCAAAATGTGAACAAGAGTTTTTATTTTCATAGAATTTCTTGATTTATGATCCTGAGGTTGACCTCAATAACTCAGGGAGTTATAGAGAAGTCAAGCCTCAAAGTCGAGGACTCATGGCCCAGCCTTCAGGCTATACAACATAACAGATGTGTTCTGTAGATGTCTGATAAAGTCAAGTGCATGGAGGAAGTAAGCGTGGACCAGATAACACAAAGCCTGGCCTGTCAGCAGCATCAGCTTTAATTTAAATATGGTTGGATTTCCATCTCCAATGCTTCCGGACCTTGGGATTTTCATAGTTCTGCATTAGTGTTTTTCTTGTTTATCTACTGCTCCTTTTGAACGCATTTTCAGTCAGATCATCTCTCTTCATCATGCTCCATGTCCAAGGACAGTTATGGGATGAAATTGCTCTAACTGCCACTTTATTTCAGTTTCTGTGTTGGTCATGGGGCTTTTCATTCCATGTATGCAAACTGACAGCTCATAAACCGGCACCTACATGATGGACAGAAATGAGACTGTTGCCCATCAATTAAAATGTAAGAAATGTGTACAACGGTCTTCTCTAAATTAGAACACATGAAATGGGAGGCAGCCTCCTCTGAGCCTTGCGCATCCGCCTTGTAGTGCAGTCTCCCCCCAGGGGCTCTCATGCAGTCTTATTGAAGCTGAGGGCTTCTTAGTTTCTGTTCATTAGCTAACATTTATCTGATAGATATAGTTTTCTGTTCTTCTTATAGAATGGAAAATAAACTTCTAGTTTGTTTATAAATTATCCGTTATTTTAGTTATAAATTGTTTTTGCTGGAACTTGGGACACCAGAAGAAGAGAGGGCTTATGGTAGAATTATTCTTTTGGAGGCCAGAGGAGTGGTGAGTGGGGGGCGGGGCATGAAGAAATATATATTGTTTCAAAGGAACCTTGAAATGCAGCCCAACCCACCCCCCTTTTTGCTGAAAGTCCTATAAAACACTCTATGATGTTTTCTCTAGATCCAATTCTATAGATTACTACCTATAACTTGTAGTGAAAGCCAGATTTGTGATAAAGAAGTTGATGCATTTATAACTTCCAAAGCCTGTGTATTCTTGAAAATCAACTTCTATGTTTAGGTGCAGTAGCTGAAGGTTTTTTCCTAAAAACTAAGCTCCTGTTCTCCCAGTGTTTAAGAGTAACTATTAACATCACAAATGACCACACTTTTCTGGGTACATGGCATCAACGGTTTGCTAGAGTCAGCCCACGTTGGCTTGTGAGAGCCAGTTGTTCAATTTCTAGAAATTTTGCCAACTGGTTGTTAAACAGAGTCATTATTAAAAATTAAATAAGTCCTATAAAAATCAAAGATAATTAATACTCAAAATTCATCACTTCCTAATGATTATATTACATTTTACTGTGACCTCTGCCTTTGAGGTTATTTCCGCTGATGGTATTGGCGTGATGCTGACGCTGTACACTGGCCTGCTACAGCAGTTTTTCCAGCTCTGCCCTCAGTGACATCAGCTGTAGGGGGAGCACGCACACCGTGGGAGTGCATGAATTCCACAAAAGAGAGCTTTTACTCCTAGGAAAGCAACACACCACCACACGGAGGACATAAGTATATCTTTTTTTTTTTTTTTGAGGAAGATTAGCCCTGAGCTAACTTCTGCTGCCAATCTTCCTCTTTTCACTGAGGAAGACTGCCCTGAGCTAACATCCGTGCTCATCTTCCTCTACTTTATATGTGGGACGCCTGCCACAGCATGGCTTGCCAAGCGGTACCATGTCTGCACCCGGGATCTGAACTAGCACACCCCGGGCCACCGAAGCAGAACGTGAGCACTTAACTACTGTGCCACCAGGCCGGCCCCCATAAATATATCTTATGCAGAGTTGCTATATCTTGTTCTCTTGAACATGGCTGTCTTCTGTCTGATGACAAACTACTGCTCCAGTCCTGTGGGAAACGGTTGAAGCTTGCCAAATTCTCCTTGGAAATGAGGATAGTTTATTAAACATAAAATAAGGTTTTTGTTTTATTGACTATTGGCTCTTAATCTTTCCTTCACACCATTATTATATGTCCTTAGTGTTTGAGAAGACTCTTAAAGCGTTGTTAGGTTATTCAAAACATTTTTTAACTACCTTCCGTACCTACTAGATTATTTGAGACTAATAAAGTCTCAGGCTGATTCTTTTATATTTTGTTTTTTCTAGTAACATAGAGGAAAATAGTAAGATTTTAAAAGTGGTCTCTTCCTTTCTCTTTGTTCTTTTAAAGAGAATAAGATGTGATTTCCTTGACAGCGTTGCTTTTAAATAGCGTAATCAAAACGTGTGCATGCTTAGATATTCCTCAGAACAATGTGTAAGGAGATTTCAAGCATGCTTGCCTAACGCAGGCCTGAAGTACAAAGCAGAGGGGTGTGTGTGTTTGTGTGTGTGTGTTGTTATGGTTTTGTTTCTGTTTTTTGGTTCAGATAACAGAAAGGCTAAGGGTAAGGGACATTAGATAGTGAGTGTCTAGCTTTCCAGGCATATGAGCTTTTTCTTTTTAGTTGCTTGAAGAAGTAAGTAATATTTGCCTTCAAAAACAGGCTCACAGGCTTCCCACCATCTCCCTGCCACACACACACACACACACACACACACACACACACAATTTCTAGTCTTATAGGTTATCTGTGATTTTTGGTTAAATTTCTTGAGGGCCAAGTAGATGGACCGTAGTTTTAAAACCGTACCAGAGGAAATCATGGCACATTTAGCAGGTATTTTCATTCGTTGGTATCCACAGATGACATGGTTTTCTATTTCACATATTGAATAGAAGTTACAAAATGATTTAATTATTGATCAATAGCTCTAGGAAAGAAATTGAGTCACATGAATCCCTCTTCTGTTTATAAATTATGAAGTATATGAAGTGCAAAAGCTGCCTCAATGCAGGTTTTAAATCACAAGTTTAAATCTATACGGAATCAGATAGGAAATGTGGAGTGTTTCATGTTGGCATGAATTTCCCCTTGTACGCGCTGCCTCTTCTTTTGCACATAAACAGCCCCTCTTGGCTTAATTAAAATGGCTTTGTAGCTGAGAAGCCTGTGTGTGCTCGTGGAGCAGGTGACCGTGACTTGTTAGTGTGACCACTCTGTGTGCAGAGTGCAAGCAGAGGGAGGGGCTGAAACGCCACGTCTTTGCGGATGTTTGGTTCTCAGACGCGTGGCTATTCAGATTGAACCCCATAACTGTTCCTGAGAGTTCTGCAATTACATGAAATTGTTGAGTAAGAGGGAACTGAGTCTCTACTTTAGAAGGAGAGAGACCTGTTGTTTAATGTTGTAAATGTGTTCATTTTTTAAAGGAAAGCAACAGCATTATTAAGCAAAATGTTTTTGCCTTAATTTCATTCTCCAAATTGAAATAAACAAGATAATAAAATCCTTTATTTCAGACAATATCCTCAGATCTTAAGCATTTAAAATTATGTATTCCCTTATTTCCAGCCCTGGGTAAGTGCAATTTGATATTGCTTTGCCTGAAAAATTAGAATTGCTATTGTTTGAGTGATACAGAATTGTATGCCCTCGAACATGGAGGGTTCGTAGAAGTGACCTTATTGTGCACGTCTCAGATTTGTTCTGGGCCGTGGTCCGTATGTGATAGCCGAGAGCCTATCACTGTGGAAAGCTAAAGCAAAAGTGATGTTGCAGTGTTACCATTAAAATTGAATCCTCCAATTACATTTAAAGCAATTCCCTGGGTCCCTGCAGCATTGTTTTATTCAGTTCTGTAAGAGGAAATAGATAATTTAGTTTGAAACCTTGTTTGGTTGAAATCAGATACACTGCTGTCTTTCCCTTTTTAGAATATAAGAGTTTTCAGAACACAATGAACATGATCAGATTTTAAAGCTTAATGTTGTAGTTTGGATTACGCCATTTAGGCTTTTGAGAGAATAACAAACACAAGTTATTGTTGCTTCCCTTACGTGTCCTTACTAACCGTGTGTCTGTACCGTGTTTCTCGTTTAGCCTTGCCAAACTGAAGCCTGAGAAGAGATGAACAACAAACCAGATTCAAAAATGTCTTGAGAAGCACATATTGCACAGTTGTTTTTTAAAACAAACAATAAATTTACTTTTAATGACTTCTTAGTGGCTGTTGACAAATTTTGTTTACGACATCAGCAGTTTCGATGGTTTAGTAACTTCCATATTAATCGATTTGGAACTTTTTGATCTTGCTTTTAAGCTTGGGGGTTTGAGTTACTGCTTTGAAAAGGCAGAGAAGTGTTTTTTCCTATCATTTTTTTTGTCCCTTTTCATAGTGGAAAACCATAGTCCTAGCTGCTGGCGTATTCAGAAATCATCAGCGCACACCAATCATGTGTTAGAATCAGTGCTTTCAAGATTATGTAGAGTACCAGCTGGGTTTTGCTGTGTAACACGGTGGCTGGGGACACAGGCAGGTGGGGGGTTGACAGTCCCAGAGCAGTGAGGTGTGTGGGTTGGGATAGTCACCCATCAATTAATGACCAAATGGACCAATTTGAAAGGGACTTTGGGGCAAAATTTAGTCCCTTCATGGGTTGCGCAGTTTAGACAAAAAGTGGGGAGTTAGGAAGATAAATATTTTGTGCTCAGGGATGGTTGAAACAGCAAGTTCTTCTAGTGCAAAAAGTAGGCAGATAGTAAACTCAAGGTTTGCTGAGGCCACAGGGAGTGAGAGCACACATTGTTTTATAAAACTGTTTCTCCAAAGAGTCTGCCTGGCCAAGTGCTGTAATCCCAGATCTGAATGCTAGTGCAGGTACCTGAATTCACAGTCTCTTCATTCTTCATAGCCCTTCAGGATGTCAGACAAAGGTGGTATATAGTTAGCTCTGTTTCCTGAGAATGTTAGAATTACATCCTCCTTAAAAATAAATGATGATGAAGAAGAAAGCATTTAATAAAGGCTATTCTGGAATTGCGTGCCTATGAGAAGGTTAAAGTCCGCTTTGACTTGGGAGCAGCCTATAGTCCCACGCTCGCCCCCACCCCTGCTGAGCGAAAGCCCTTACCTGTGTTGTAGGAAGGAGGCACACGTAACAGTGTGTGTGTTCATGTCATGAATAGCAGGCTTGTGGTTTTTTATGACTCGGGCCTAATTGCCCTGTGGATTAATGCGACCAGTTTCATGTTGGCAAAATTAAATGGCATCCTGTGAAACCTGCTGGAGATTAGGGAATGCAGTTAAAATAAATGTGTGGAAAACTGTGCCCATCAACATGAAACACAGGAGTGATACTTCGTAGTGAAAAAGAAAGAACTTGGAAAGAGCGATTTTACATAATCTTGTTTGTCGCCTGGACAGAGAAGAGCTCTGTTTTATAAGTATGTGTACTCAGAGGTTTCCTTGGAATAAATTCCAAATTTGTAAATCCAAAGTACTTAATATATGCTTCTTTTAATTTGAATGGAGACAGAGGTTCCTGTTTTCAACGCAGAAAAATAAGTGTCAGACTGACCTGTTAGCAAAGGCAAGTTCTCGGGTAGCTGAGAGCATATTCCTGGAGAATTCTTCTTTTCCTTGTTAGCAGTTTTGAATAGAGAACCTCTGACATCGACAGCACTGAAGCTGCCTGCGAAGCAAGCCGGAGGAGGCACGAGGCATGACGGCCAGGCCTTTCTGAGACCTTGTCTGACGTCTTTTCCCCAGACCCTCGGCGCATGTAGAATGCAAGTGTCAAGGATGACACCTGCTTGATAGTTTCTGTAAAGCAGACCTTTTCGTAAAAGAAATTTTTGACAGTTCTGAGATGCTAAGTCAATTTCATTTCTAGACTGTATAGAAAATGGAATCTTTTTTTTCTGCAATTGATGTGAAAATTGAAGGCTAGTGACTATTCACTCTCTAATCACACAGGGTAAATAAATACTATCACACCACTGAAAAACCTTCGAGAAGACAGTCTCAGCTAATGACATTTCCCACAACATACAGTGGAAACATTCCTTCTAAATGTTTTTATTTGTTACCATTAGGGGCTGTATGTCTTTTACATTAAATATAATGGATCAAGTACATGTTGTTCCCAAATGTAGTTTTAGCAAGCGCGTATTATTATGTAAAGGTAATTGTTTGATCCTTTCAAACAGTCTTTTAAAGAATTCACTGGGGAAGTGACCTCTTACATAATTGACTGTTGGATGGCTTTCTTCTGACCTATGTTTAATAATAGCCAATTTAGAAACAAAAGACTAGAATTGGATTAAATTTCATATCAGAGTGAAATAACCATGTCTCTTGTTAACCTTTCTGCTTACATTTTTTTAGGGTGGAAGAGCCACCCATGCTGTAAGCTAAGGCCAAGCCACTGAAGCTGTTCTGACCCTCTCTTGCCTATTCCGGGACAGGGCTTCAGCAAGTCTGTCTCCTCTCTCCCGCTCGTCGTGATTGCCTTCTCTCCTAGATCACTCCCTTTGTCCTGTGCTACCTGTTATTTCCTGCATTTTAGAGAAAAGTCTGTCTTCCCTTCCCTTCCAACTACTACCTCATTTCTCTCCTGTTCATCATAGCAAGCCCTTTGATAAATTGGTATTTGCTGTCTCCATGTTCCTGTTCTCTCTTCACCTCCCTTCAACAGAGCCTTCATGCCCCTTGGCTCCACAGCCTGCTCTCATCTAGGTCACCCATGGCCTCCTCAGCGGTGAGTCTTCTCTGCTACGTTGTTAGCCGCGCCTTGGTCTGCCAGGAGCCTTTGGCACGTTGATTCTGCTCTTCTTTGAGATCGCCCTCACGAGGGTCTCCTCCCTCCTCTCTGCCCACTCCATTGCGGATTCTGTGCCTTGTTCCGTCCCTGAGAGTGGAGCGCCCCAAGCTCAGTCCTTAGTCCCCTCTCTTTTCCCTTTTCAGTAACACAGAATCTTTGTGTTCTTAGGAAGCAGAGCCCTGGGGCTCCAAGTATAGTCTGTGTGCAGGTGACTCCCAAATTTACATCTCCTGCCTGGGCATCTACTTGGAACTCTAGATTTGTAGGTCCTACCCTCTTCTTCACACGAAGGTCAACCAGGCATCCGAGACTTCACATGCTCCCCACTCAGTTCAGGATCTTTTGCCCAGAACTGCTCCTCTGTCTTCTCCTTCTCAAATAATGGCAGCTCTGTGCTTTCAGTGGTTAGATCCAAAACCTTGGAGTAATCCTTGACTCTTGTGTTTTCCTTACACTCCACATTCAGTTTGTTAATGCACAAAAGCAAAAGCCCATTTGATCTGTTTTTAGCGCACGTCTCTAACCTGGTACCTTTCAGACCCACATCTTCTCTCCTGGGTTTTGGCAATAGTCCTCCGCCTACTCTCCCTGCTTCCACCCTCCTTCCCTACACTGTATTCTTAACCCCAGAGCTGGACGACACGTTATTTCTCTCCTCTATTCAACCCCCAGTAGCCTTGCAAGTCACTCAGAAGGAAAACCGAAATCCTTAGAGTCACCTGCTGGACCTGCAGGATTTGCACCCTGCCCTCCCCCCACGCCCACCATTCCTTCTGCTCTTTCCTTTGCTGACTTCACTCTGGCTGCACTCGCCTCTCTTCCCTGAGCTGCTGGGTCCGCTAGAGCCTTTGTCTTTGCTCATCCTTCTAACTGGAATAACCTTTGCTTAGATACCCACCGGTGGGGTCACTCTTGCAGCTTTGTCATCCTTATTAAGCATCAGTCTTTCACGGGGACTGTCCAGCGTTGCACACTGTGCTCCCTCCCACCGTGAGAGCTCCTATCCCCCTTTTGGGCATTATTTTTCTGCTTTGCACTTACTGCCAGCTAAGGTGTGATCTGTTTCACTTGGCTTAATAATAAATTGACAGTGGCATGCAGCTAACCCTTTTCTCCCTGCCGTGTCTCTAGCAGACTGCCTGGTGCACAGTCAGTGCCCAGTACCTGTAGCAGATGCCGGCTTGCCCCTGTCCTTTCAGTGCATCCCCCCACTTCCAGTGGCCAGTCTCTGCTTCTGTGCCTGAGGCCTCTCTGAAGCCTTGGAAGGAAGCCCTGCTTCTCTGTGAGAACTGCCAGAAGTATCTTGGAATAACGCCTCCTCAGAGCAGCCTTCAGCCTACAAGCTGAGAAAGCCAGTGTGAAAGTACTCCAGTCCCCATGGCCCTTGGGTAGAACACTCAGGGCTAAGTCTGTACCCTTAGCCCTGAAAATGTGGTCCCGGACCGGGAGCGTGGCAGGACCTGGGAGCCTGTCAGAAATGCAGAATCGCAGGCCCCACCCAGACCTACTGACATCGGAATCTGCAGTTTAATAGCCCTCGAGCCCCCGGTGCACGTCACAGGCCGAGAGGCCCTGCAGTCCCTTCTCCCCGCTCCCAGAGTTTGCCTGCGGGATTGAGCTCTCCTTGCCCACCGTGGTAACAGGCTTGAGAGCACTCTTTCCAGGCTGCCTTTCCTTCCCTCTATCACATCTCTGCTTCTCCACCAGTATTCCAGCAGCTTCCATTAAACCGCTGTCCCAAATCCTTATCTCAGGATCTGCTTCTGGTGAAATCCAGACTAAGATGATAAATGTTTGTTGAATGAATGAATAAATAAATAAAAATTTCTAGAGTCAGTAGTGACTGTGTATGTGAGGAATTTCTACCTGGGGTAGTTTTGCAAGTTATGACAGGCGATCACACCAGGACAGTGCTAGTGTTTGTTCCCATTTCTGGAAGGTGACGTCACTGCCAGAGTCTGCCTGTGACTGAGGGGATGGGCCCTGGAGAACAGGCCTTTTCACGCTCCGTGGATTTACAGCTTGTTCTTTGCTTTGTCGTGGAAGTTACCATTTTCTCTGCTCTTAGTAGCCGTAAATGATTTACGTATTTCCTATTACATCAGACTTGCAAAAAAGATGACATGATTTCCAAATTAAATCCTCCACGGTGGGCAGTCCCCAACCTTCGGGCTGGGGTTTGCAGTTGACGGGTCATGGATTCAAGCAAGGAGTAAATGTTAAAATTGCCCTGTTTAGTGTCTTCCTAAGCCTCAAAATGTCAGGCTCCAGATGGCTAAGATTCTGTCCCTAAGAGAAATCAGAGCCTTGGTCTCACTCCCCGCAGGCTTTGTGAGTGGCTGCTGCAGACTCGAGCTGGGGAGACGCCTCCTGCCCTCTGAAGGCCACGCCTGGCGGCTCACAGACTGCCTCACCCACAGGTGGCGCTCCGGAGCTTTCTCTTTCTTCCCACAGCCTGGTGTGGACGCTCGCTGAGCACCTGGGGCCCGGCCTGCTTCTGAGGCTGGAATCATCCTGATTCTTCAGTGAGGTGTGCCTTGACCTCATCTCCTTAGTTTCTCCTTCCATAAAATCTATAATGCTTATAACTTACATTTCTTCTATATTGAAAATACTGTTTCTCTCTCTTTGGTTATGTAACAATTCCAGCCTTTCAAAAAAGAAAATAAAGGAACAACTTTACATTCTCTGTCCACACGAAGAAACAGAGACTTTGAACTGAACTGAACTAACACAGATTAGCTGCAGAATATCCCTACTTTCTGCATTAAGGCTTCTCCATGTCTGCTCCTCCAGCTTACTTCGAGGGCTATCCATGAGCACTTCTGAGCCCACGTTTCTGATTTTATTGAGTAATATGCTGGTCCTTATGACTTCCCTAGGGAGAAAAGCATCCCTCATGTAGCAGACTTCCACTAGTGCTACGCTAGCAGCTAGTGTTCATTGAATGTTGGTACTGGGGAACAGTCTGCCAAGAACCATATTTTTAATAACCCATTTAATCCTCATAATAACCCTATAAGGTGGGTGCTCTTTTTAGCCCCATTTTATGGGTGAAGAAACTAAACACAAGGGTTTGGAGAGGAAAACTAATTACCAAGGTCACACTGTGGTCATGTGGCAGAGCCACAGTGAATCTACCTCTGGGTTCAGAACACTGGTCTGCCTCTAAGGCCATGTCCCTCCCCACTCTGCTGGACCGATGGAGCTTTCTTAGCCTCTCCCGGTGTGTTCACCTGCCCCCAGACCTGCCCGGGAGCCAAGGTTGCTGTGGAGTTAACCATGTGATGTGGACTGCTGCTGTGTGATATGAACAAATGCACATCCTTGTTGCTCGCTGGGAATGGGGAGTTAGTATCTTTTGAACCTGACTTTTCATTTTTTGTCCCTGTTTAATTTCTGTAGCTTTCTCCGTCTATGGTCCTTTCTGTCCCCAAAATAATTCTTAAGGACTCAGGAATTTTTTTAATTAATTTAATTTTTAGTTAAAAAATTACCAGCTGCCACATCCCCTTCCCCACAACTGATTCTCACATCCGTCTATAGTGTATCAGGAACACCAATGAGGATGATTAAACAAGGCTGACTTTCCTCTTGCTCTTTGCTTTCAAGATGGCCAAGTAGTCCTATAAATGCTGACTCCTTTCCTGTTTTTATGCCTCGTTTTCCCCTCCCTTTCTACAAACCTTCTTGTACCTCAGACCTTGCCCCACCACTCCTGCTTCTTTATTTTCCCCATTAAGATAACCATGAGGCCATTCTTCTTTTCCTCAGAATAAGTTCACAGTCTTCTCTTTCTCTACTGATCCTCTGTGTCGCCCACGTCGTCTTCTCACTTTAGCCGCCACCCTGTCAGCGCCTCCAGATCAGCAAGTTTGCCTGACCCTTGCATGTGCCTCAGAGACACGGCTCAGCTCTTAGGGTCCTGCCTTTGGGAGACTGTTCAGGCTTGGGGTCGCCTGCCTCTCGGCCTCCTCTGCCCATTGCGTCCATCTGGGACCCCCCAACCTGGCCTAGGTAAATTTCCACCTCTGCTTGTAGGGAAATTGCTTCTTACCTAGTTCCTGCTTTTATCACTGATTTTAGGTGTTAGGGAAAACATCTCAAGTTTACTTTTCAATTCCTAGAATTTCAGGTTTCTCTCCTTTTTAATTTTGTCCCCTTTTAGAATATAGTGCTAAAAACATTTTTTAATTGAGAAAATGGTAGCATCTGCTTAATTTATGTCAGTACTGGTTGATTCTGGCACAGTTTTAAGCAAGTAAACCTTAGATCGAGTGTAGATAGGTACTCTGACAGGACGGGACATTTCTGTTGGTGTCCTTCTAGAGCACAGCACAGGCAGTTGCCTGATGGCACTTAGCGCACAGAGCGCAGAGACAGTCATTGATGCGTGGCGCTCTCTGCTGCACACCTGAGTTGTCGTGGGCACACGGGGGAAAGGCGATTGCCCTGAAATAGACTTGGTGTGTTGTGTCTCAACACTCGGGTAAGTACAAATGAGCAGTGAGCTCCGGATGGGCAATCCGATTTCAGCACTTACTGATGAGCGCCCTACAGAGATTAACCTTCACTGCTCCTTTGCAAATTGACGGGTGAGAGCTGTGGACCTGGAGCCAAAGAAATCTACAGCTTGTGCAGTGTAGCCTGAGGGAGAGTGTTCCCTGGAGAGGTGCTTCTGGCAGGGAAGGCCGGTTCCCTGGTGAGGGGCTGAGCGTGGGCTTCTGGCCCTGATTCCTTCTCCAGGAACAGCTCCATTCTCCTCCCATGTCAAGTCTGCTCCTCTCCCCCTGTCAGCAGTCGTGTTGTGTGAGTCAGCACAGTAGGTCTATGCCTCTACATGCCTTCCGTGAAGAATCACCTGGGTGGTGAAAGAAATCCTGGTAAAACACTCACCTGGCAAAAATTGTTTCTAACGATGAGCAGGTAGATTTTTTTCAAGTCTGGTTATGGAGTGTATATGATCTTCTGGTAATTGTGAGGTAAAACCATTAATTCATACATCCAACAAATATTTACTGGAGGTACTTTATGCTAGGCATGATGCTGGGAGTGAGGGATTTAGTGGTGGGTGTAACTGAGAGAAGACAGGCCCTTAGGAGTTAGGTCCCGCTACATGGCACTTGAGAAACGGGCTGTGGGAATGGTCGTGGGAGCCTACGGCAAGTGGCCTAGCCCAGACTAGGAGTCCGAGTCAGCCTCCCTCCTGAAGATGGCATTAAAGCTGAGACCCACAAGATGTTATGAGGGCTCTATCTGAAGGAGCTTTTGGGGAAAAGCAATATTTTGTATCAGTGCAATTCAAGCTCTTTTGCTATGATCTGCAGTAAGAAATGCATTCCACCTTGCAGCCCACTGTACACATATGGACACAAATAATGCAGACAAACGTTTCACAAAATGATACTTGCCCTTCCTCTGTGTGCTGAGCTCCGGTGCAGGTTGCTGAGAGGCAGCAGAGGAGAGTGGGTGAGGGCTGACGTCCAAATCCCGGCGGCCTTGTGTTTGGGGCAAGTTACTTAAGCTCTCTGTGCTTACTTTTCTCAGTTGTAAAGTATGGATAATAATGGTACCCACCTCACAGGGTAGTTTCGAAGCTGGAAGGATTTAGTAAATAATGGAACACTTTAGAACCCTTCCTGTACAAATGCACTATGGAAACGTTGGCTGCTGTAGTTGTTACTTATTAATCTGTAGTTCATTTAAAAAAAATGCCAGGTGAGTCTCACCAAATCAGTTTTACATCTTTAATGAGTTGCAGCACACAATTTGAAAAATACTGTTTAGATAGTGGGAATTTTCCAGGTTTGTGAAGGGGAGCCTGGAGGTGTGGGGGCAGGGAGGCCTCTTATAAGGGACCCAGGATGAGTTTGGACCTTATCCTAAGGACACCAGGAGGCCATTCAAGAGAACGGCTTGATAAAATGTACATTTTTCAGAAAATTAAAAGGTTATATAACCACAGTGTGTAGAGTGAACTGAAGGGCTGAACCAGAGTGAACACCAGGAACTCTATTGGTAAAAATAGCTGTGGTAAAAATCGTGGCCAGAGATGGTGGTGACCGTGGCGACGAGATACAATATCTATTTTTCAGGAGGAATCTAGGAGACTTGGTTATTTGTTCAGATGCAAAAAATGAAAGAGAGCATATAGTAAGAAATAATTCCCACGATTTTGGCCTGATCAACTGGGAGGATAGGCACACACTGACGAGAGAACGCTGGAGGAGGATCCTGTCTGGAGGAAACGTGACATGTTGCGTCTGACTTTTACTTGTCTGTGATGTTCCAAGTGGGAGGTGACTGGGGGGGCAGCTGCGGGGAAGGGGCTGGCAATGTAGAGATTTGGAAGTCGGAGACATGGGAGGTGATGCTTGAAGCCATGGCTGTGTTGGGGGAGGGCTGTCTGGGAAGTGTGTGTGCAAGGAGGGAGAGCAGGCGGAGGCCTGAGTTCTGAGGACCCTTCCCACATTGGGGGCAGCTCAGGGTGGGAGTGGAGTGGTGGAAGGAGATGTTGGTGACGAAGGAGGGGCTGCTGCAGAGAGAGGAGGAAAACCAGAATATTATGGCCATCAAAGCCAAGGCAAGAGTGTGGGTTTTTGTTAGTAATTAGAAGCATGTGGTCAACAGCGTTTCTGCTGAGGGGTCAAAAGTACTCCTGGCCTTGGCTGCATGGGAATTACTAACGTCAGTAAATGTTACTGGACGGATGTTGAATGGTCACCCATTGTTACGTGCTATACGTTACTGTTTCTGTATGATCCATGACGGACAGAATCTCCTGGTGCTGGTGCTTGTTCCAAGTTAGGATGTCATATGTTAATCCCTGCTTTAGGAAGCAAAGCTCTTTTTTGCCAACAGTCTCTCCACAAACAGAAAAACTTGTGCCAGGTTTCCATATTTTCGAGTAATAGAAATGACATTTTAAGTGGCATATTAATCCCAATTGCAGATTTTCTCAAAGGATTGTAGAAATTAGAATATGAGGAATTAATTTTTTTAAGACATAAATTACTACCAAAATATGACTTGGAGGAAAAATAAACATCGATGGGTTTTGTTGACTTTGGGATCACTTCTTACCTTCAGCGGTGAGAGTCTGTCATCCCCTCTCTCTGTTTCTCTTTTCTCTTCTGTGTTGGCGGCTGGGGTTCTGCTGAGCACATGACCAGAGCAGTGTGCACCCTGATGGCATCAGCTTCTCTAAATTACAATAGTATCTTCCTTCCAATTTTCTCTCATGTTTACAAAACATGAGGTCAGTTAAATAGCTTGTTTCATCAAAGTGCCAGCTTTAAAATTACCTTCTTTTGAAAGCCCTCCCTTCTTTGTTTTTTTTTAATATTGTGACATTTAACCATTATAACACATAGTCCAGAGTCTTTACTCTATACTTACATACATTTTCAGACTTTGTTTTCCCAGGGCCTATTTTCCTGAGACTTATGAGAGCTTCCATTCCCATGGCTTCAAAAAAGTGGAATAAACTGCCATTTGCAGATATCTTTGTTTTTCAAGGCAACACTTTTCATCTTTTATGTTCTATCCAAGGGGATATACAGTTTTGGATATATTCAAACTATGAATGCTTTATATAGACTATTGAAATTGCCCTATTGAGCATGCCCATTGTTTGAGTGTGTTGGCCTTTTCTGAAGGGTTCCTGGCTGTGTTCTGCCTATATGCACCATTTTTTAAAACCTTTTTATTATTTTTACATGCATTTTTAATATCATGAATCATTCTGTGTATTATGCACTTTATAGTCATTGTTGCATTCAGAGATAATTCAACTAGATTTTTTTCTGGAAATATATTTCTCAGAAAAGCGTAGAATTATATGCTTTTCCTACTGTGATACAATTTTGGTTTCTTTTATATTTTCAATAATAAAATATTGTAAACTAAGTATTAGTTTTTAAAAAAGTAGAAAATGTACCTAGTTACCTATTTCTTGGTCCTAGTTAGATACCATTACAATCTTTAAATGGCTTACTACTAAGATTTTAGATCCACCTTCTGAATTTTAGTGAACAAATAGAAAAAATTCATATAACATTTTTCCTGTGAAACTCTTTTGGCAAGGTCCCATATTTAAATATAGTTTCATCCATACGAGACTTAACATCTTTATTGTCAAAGTTCTATATTTTTACTCTCAGAGAATACTTATGGCTGTTTAGTCTGACAAAACTTTTTTGAACACTTTTTCTGGTGAGGTAGAAGTTATGTAATTCACTAAAGGAGAATTTTCATACTATTTCCAGTTAGTCTGGTCAGCAATGGAAAAGGACATTTTCTTTTAGAAGTGTCCTCTACTTTCTGTGTACAAGCAGCTGATAGGCACCATCTAATTAGAGAGAAACAGTTATTAACAGCCAAAATAATAGAAAGTATATGAAGCCGTCTCTGCTCACCCACTGGAGAGTACCCAAATAGCATCGGAAACAATGAGGAGAAAATGAAAATCATTTCTGAGTCACGGAATGCTGTTTTCTTACTGAAAGTCTTTGTCAGCTGGAACGGCAGCGTTGGCCTGAATAGATGGGGCTTCTTTTTGGTGGTTATTTTCAGTTGTCTCAATTAGTTCTGCTCTTAAACTCTTGGAAGGCTGTTGGCCACCGTGGGTTGACTTTGAGGGTAGCATCTTGAGGGGAAAATTAGTTGCTGGAACTAATTAGTAAGACTGAACCACTGAGGTATTGAAAGATGGGATCCTTTACAAAGATGTTACAAAGAATATATTCTCCTTTTCTCTGGGAAGCCAAATACATGAAAGGAAACACTCCTTCTTATCCTCATGATTTAAAAATCTGTGAGAAATTGTTTTGGTTGTAACTGTGGTTTAAAGAAGACAGGGCTTACTTTTCTCTAGTTTAAAAGAAGTCTGGAGATTGGCAGTCAGGGCTTGTGCGGTGGCCCCAGTGTCAGGAGTGTTACTACCTCCTTTTTATTTAGCCATCCTTAATGCGTATTTCTTTATTTTTTTTAATTTTGGCAAGATACGCATAACATTTGCCATCTTAATCATTTTTAAGTGTACTATTCAGTGGCGTTAGTACATTCACACGTTTGTGCAGCCATCGCCACCATCCATCTCCAGAATCTTTTCATTTTGTGGAGCTGAAACTCTCTACCCTTTAAACACTAAACCCATTTCCCCCTCCCCATCCCTAGCAACCACCATTCTGCTTGCTGTCGCTCAGAATTTGACTACTCTAGGTACTTCATATAAGTGGAATCATACAGTATTTATCTTTTTGTCATTGGCTTATTCCGCTTAGCATAATGTCCTCAAGGTTCATCCATGTTGTGGTAAATGTCAGAATTTCCTTCCCTTTTAAGGCTGAATAATACTCCATTGTATGTATATACCATATCTTGTTTTATCCATTCATCCATCAATGGACATTTAATTTAATTCCTCCTTTTGGCTGTGGTGAATAATGCCACTATGAACATTAGTGTCTTAGCATGTATTTCTATCCTCACTGTCACTTCCTGGTTACAGCTCTAGCCATCTTAGAATTCTAAGGAGGAAGAAACAGGAAGGGGAAAAGGCAACTTCTAGTGGAGTCAGCCCTCTTTCTAAGGATCTTTGCCAGAAGTCCCATCATCAATTTCTATGAGCCAGAAATGAGGAATAATAATGATAATAAAAAATTCAATATTTATTGAGTGCTTATATGTGCCACAGTGAATGTATAATTCATTTAATTCTCAAAATAAACCTATGAGGGTGGTTGCATTTTATCAAAGATGAGACTGAGGTGCAAAGTGGTTAAGTGGATTGTCCAGCATAGGGAGTCACATGGCTGTGCATCACATAGATACTAAGAGGCAAAGCTGGACTTTGACCCAGGAATCCGGCCCCAATGTTTGTGCTCTTAACTACTGTCTTCTATTGTCTTCTGTTCCTGTTTTCAAAGGAGGCTGGGGCAAGTAGTTTTATCTACTAGGAATATTTCCTCTCCCTACCAAGTCAGGGTAGCACTGAGGAGGAAGAGGAGAATGGATTTTGGGTAGGCGACCAGCAGCACCTGCCGTGGAGTGGCCATGTGAAGTAACATGAAGAACCTAAGTGAGGTCAGTCTAAGAGGGAGAAGAGTGTCCGGCAGTGGAAGGCATTTAGGGTTCAGGGTCCAAGCCCTCTCTTGCCAACCCAGCTCCGCCACCCACGGCGCTTAACCCGTCAGCCTCGCATCCTCATCTCTACTTTCTTCACATTTCGTTTTAAGAACTAAATGAAAAAGTGTGTATAGAAAGCTTTTGAAATTCGAAGGTGCTGTACATCTGTCAGTTCACGTTAAGTTCTTATCTCATGAGCTTTTCTCCCCTTAGAATAATTATTCCTTCATCAGATTCTAGATAGATATTCTGAGTGCATTTGCTAAAAAAGATGTATGGGTTATTTCTATACTGGGCATAAAAATATATGTATTATAAATATATATATATTACTGTCCTCCATGAAGTGAGGTTTGCTAATCCACCATAATTACACACACTGGTTTAGATCAGACAGTTTCAAACTTCAGCCAAGAAAAAGCAGCATAATGATATCCTATAAACGCAACCGTAACCCGGGAGGCTTGGGAATTTCAACTGATATTAGTGGCATTGGCTCCGGTTCCAGGACGATTTATTGGACAAACACGGTACACTCGTATGAAGTTCTGCTCTTGGCTTGTGTGGAGCCTCAGACCACACAGCAGGCTGTGCAGACGTGACAGTGCTTAGGAGACAGAAACAAGTGGGGATGAGAGGAACTCCGGGCCTCAGCACAAATCAACAAGTTCTGCCTGTGAACGCTTGTTGAACTGTTTAGTCAAATAAGAAAAATGTGGTGGTTTGCCATTTGTCGAATTTCTTGTTCCCCTTCATATGAGGGCGTGCTGATTCAAGATGAGATGCTGAACCTCTCCTCGTTCTAAGCTCTTGTCACTCCATCGCTGAAACCATTCCAAAATTTCAGATCCTAGTTACCAGCTGGTTCTTAACCATGGTTGAGTCATAAAGAATATGCAGTGCTGTGCACCCTGGTAGAGTGACACTGCAGCACAAAAGAGTAAAGAATCTTTTCTGGAAAAGAGCCATTGCCATTCTTTGATGTCACATGATTATCTTCTGTGTGGGTTAAACTCGCCAGCACCCGGGTGTCCTGCAAGACTGACTTTAACCAAATATGTGACCTCTAGTCCCTTCTTCTTTAAGAGGGTGGTGTGACTCAGGTAGACAGTGGGTGTTGGCATAGAGGCCTGGGGAGCTGGCTGCCTCCCTGGGGATCTGCTTGCTCTGCCCTGTTCTAAGAATTAGGTGTGGTCTCCAGCTCTCGGCGCTTTGCCCGCAGAGCCCACTACTGGGCCTTAAAAAGCATGTCAGCCCCTTAATGTTAGATCTGAATATGCAAATCAACGGAAAGATAAAAAATGAAAATCTATGCTTCTTAATTTACTCTGTAGAGAGCATTCTCTAAGAAATGTGAATCAACAGAAATTGTTTCCTATCATCGACAGAAAAAAGTGCTGACTGACACCTTAACTTTACAGATAATGAGATCTTTGGGGAACTTTTAATCTGTCAAAGTTTCCAGGAGCCACACGGAAAGTCTGTCCCCCTCCCTCCCCCAGACTTCAGTGACCATGTTATCTGTCTTGTTTGGTCACTTTCATCTGCTCCATAAACATATAAGGATAACTTACTTGAAGGTGTTTCAGCTGTGCCTGTAACTAGGGCTCTCCTGTCAGTAGTTAAGATGTTAAATTTGAATCTCAATGCATATGTAATTGAGGGTGAATATTTCTAACTCAAAAAAGATACCCTGAAATCGTGTATGCTGTTTGCATTAACTCATAAGCATTTGCAACCTGGATGCTGATTTGAGTATCAGATAGGCTGATAGTAACAGAAATTGTTAGGATTATCTTTGTTACTAAATACTGCTGATTCTTTGTCCTAATAGAAGAAAGGTGTGTAATAAAATATCATTCTACCTTTTGCTTTTTATTCTTTCAAGTGCCCTTTTGAATAGATGTGTTTTTTGACTTGAGTCTCACTAGCATTTCTTATGGGGACTGCCTTTGGGGCCGTACCACTTACTAAATTGTTCTGATCCTTTAGGAAAAGGAAAACCATGGTAACCAGATGGAAGGTATGATTATTTGCCTCTGACCTGGCAAAGTGTTGGGTTTAACAAAAGATGCTTAATAGAAATGTTCAAATTGACCCTTCTCATCGCTGGGACTGCTTAGGGCTCAATCACTCTCATTATTATCAGAGTTATTCGAGCAAAGGCAGCAGTGATCGTATTTTTCATAATCACTCCTTGAGCCAAATGTAATTTGCAATTTGTAGTATTGTATTATGAAACAATAAAGCATTAAAAGGAACAGTGCAAGAATTAGGAGGATGGTAGTGGAGAAAGGAGCAGGGAAGTAGCTGTGTGACAGGCACTCTCAAAATCATTTTAAGTGGACATGGCAGATTTCAATGCTAAATTAAGCATTTAGAAAAATCAGAATTATGTGCTGTTTTTACTTTAAGTGTGCGTGTTTGTGTATCTATATATATTTTATGTATAATAATATGTATACTATTTATTATAAAGTCAATGTAATGAAAGAGGAAACAAAAAATATACTGTGCATGTTATTTGCATGTGCGTGTTGGGCATTATGGGGTTAGTGTAGTTTGAGTCCCTGTGTGGGTATGTTCTGAAAAAAATAAGGTATATCACACCCTATAAAAATCCTGTATGGAACAGTCATTACTAATTGACCCCTTTTTACAAAGAGGGAATTTATTTGCTACAGAAAATATGTCATGTGGTCTATGAACCAGCTGGCGCCTGAAAAGCTTTTTAATGTCATAATTAAGATATACTTCCACTCATCTTCCATCATTTGACTTGAATGGCTCTAAGTATAGAATGTAAATATTATTTCAGAGTTATTTATGTATTTATCTTGTATTTTGAAGGATTATTGTATTGGCTTCATTCTTAAGTCTTTATATCTGGATCTCACAGCCTTTTTATTCTTTTGTGTTTTTTGGGGTTTTTTTTGTTTGTTTGTTTTTAGATCTTTGGAATTTACAGTGGTTCTTGTAAAGTCAAAATTGATAATGTGTGGGGTATAATTTCTTAATTGTTGTTTTAATATTTCCTTGTTCCATATCCTTCTAGGACTCCTGAATTGTCAGGTTGCTAGGCATATCGTTGCATCCTTGATGGATACAACTATGCCAGGGGGAGGAGTGCACTTCCAATGACGTTGGATGGGAGTCCTGAGAAGGATGCGTTGTCCATTAAGGGTCCGTTGCATGTCTAAAGGCTGTTCTAGCTTGGTTAAGTAGAAGCTATTTTTTCCTTAAAAAAAAAAAGTCACTTCTTTTCTCTGTATGCCAAGCAACGCAAATTTAGTTTATTAAATCTAATCAGACTAGCACTGATGAACACTGTACACAATCAAATAAAGATTCTCAAGTTTGTGAATTTCCCTTAAAGAGAACCGCTGCTCAACTCCACCAACTGGAAGCTGCCTCCCATTTTATAGAAGCACCATCTAGTTGTCATGTACCCTTTCCTAAGGCTCACTTCTCATCATTGTTGATTACCAAGATGTTTTTTTGCCTAAATAGGAGCTTTCTGCTTTTCATAATCAGCCGTCTCTTCCCTGATTCACCCAGCATTGCCACAATCTACTGCTGAGCAAATCAGGACGCTGTCATGGTAGCAACTGCTTAAAATGTCACTAAAATATGTAAGAGCCTGTATGGGAAGGACATATCAGAAGTGACTTATTTTTTTTGTCTTTCTCATTTGTAAAATGGAAGCTGAGGTGCAAAAGCATAGTGCCAGAAACCATGAGTGCATCATTATAAAAGATAAATGCATACAGTGAATTCTTGCTATTTTACCCTCTGATTGGGTTTGGGCAATTCAACATGCTTCTCTATTGCCTGGCAGTATTTGCATATGTCAGTACAGACAATTTTGACATTTGGAGTATTATTGCATTTAGAAATATTGGCGGTGTCCTAGGTATGGGTATGTGGACAGTTTTTATGATCCTTTCCAATGGTTGGGATCACTTCTTGACCTTGCCTCCAGGTTCCTGTTCTACATAGACTAGTTCCATTCAGGAACAATGTCTCTGGGACCTCATTGCTGCAGGTGACACAAAATTTATTTCAGTAAAGATGTTTTAACCAGCTGTTCTCAGTATAAAAGCATAGAGTGACTGTCTTTGGTTCCTAGGGCTTTTGAGGTGACTGGCTGTGGTAGAAAGCATCTTGGGTCTGAATTCTGGTTTTGCTGCTTACTTGCTCTTTAACTTGTTCAATCATTAAATCCTCCTGTGCT
Source organism: Equus quagga (assembly GCF_021613505.1). Taxonomy (NCBI): domain Eukaryota; kingdom Metazoa; phylum Chordata; class Mammalia; order Perissodactyla; family Equidae; genus Equus; species Equus quagga. Next base: position 2,589,242 of record NC_060278.1, read on the forward strand.
TGCTGAGCTTTCCCTCCAACGGGAGAATGGTAACACCCAGCTTACATGCTGGTTGTGGGAATCAGTGAGAGAAAGGACATAGTAAGAACTCAATAAATTCTAGTTAAATGTAATTAAATCATGAAAAGAGCATTCAACAGATGCTCACTTATATGTCTCACTTAGGATTTACTGAAAGAGAACCTCATAGGTCTGGGAATTTCATATTCTCTGGGCATATCCAAGTTCAGATCCACTGAGACGTCTTAAGCTAGCCATGAGGTGACCTGAACTCTGTTTAGCTGACAGTGTGACTTTGGGCAGCTCTGCATGCCTTCTGGGCCTCAATTTCCTTGTGTCTCAAAGACATTGGACGAGGTTACTGGTCTCTAGACTTTGATTTTTAGAAACATGGACATATATCCCTTCATACATGGACAAGAGTGCAATAGAACAATCTACAAAGATATGCGGCTAGAATTTCGTTCCTTCCGATAAAATTCAGAGCAGTCAACTTTTAGGGCTTTATGGCAAAAATAAGCTCATAATTGTGTTAGAGACCAGCGTGATCAGTTGAGGGAAGTCAATGCTCACACCAGGAATGTGGGAAAAGATTGTATCAGAGTCCATTGAAAAAGATTTTCTAGAGAAACTTGAATCAAAAACCATTTAGGAAAACTATAACTCGAAGGACTGTAGGAATGATGTTAAAAGCTCACAATACTGCTTTGATTTGAGTAAACAGTGTGTTCTCGAGGCATGCAGAGAACTGGGTGGGGACACAGGAATGACACCATACGGGGTATGAGATTTTGCTGTACAGAACCTTGAACCTGATTCATTGGGCAGCTGCTATGTCTCAGGGATCTTTAGGGCAAATGACAGCATTATCACAACAGGCGGTGATCAAAGACAGGTTGCACAGTGGCTGTACAAACACGTGTCCACCACAAGCAACTGGAAGATTCCAGGAAGAGATAACGAATTCCTGGAGAAAGGGAGTGATTGAACCCTGTGATGGTGCGAATATGTAGAAACGAGGGGCAACGTGCAGGGCTGAGCGTTGAGTTAGATGGTTGTGCTGACCACCGCAGGGCGGGCGTCAGCGTTGGGAGGACACGGGGCTGCGGCAGCTGACACTGAGCTCGAGTTTGACCCATTTTCACTTCTCTTATTCAGCCGAGCTGTATCATTTAACCTACACGTTTCTTAGAATAAATAGTAAGACAAGTATTGTAACAAAGCCCTCCTTAGACATGAGGACCTTAGTAATTAGCAGTGAGAAATACCAGATTTCTAGGTGACATTTCAGTGAGGTTTTTTTGAAGAAAATCTTATTGTAAAAATGATTCCTCAAAGCTTACAAGGTAATTGGTTCTGGATATTCTGTTCATCTTTTTTAAAATATGGCAGCAGATTTTTAAGACTTCTTCCTGTATCATATTTTTAAGTCTGGTATGAGGAAAAGCCCTTTTATTACAAAACCAATTATGTTTTTATTTTATTTACAGCAGGAGGCAGCGTGTTAGCATTTAGCGTCATTTTCTAGCGATCTCTAATTTTAGTAGCAGTATAAAATATAGTAAACTATTTCAATGTAATTTATACTGCAGAGAGAATTACATGAATTTACTAAAACTCCAAATGATAATTTAATAGCATGATTCTCTTATCAATAATTGTTAGCGACAGTTCTTTCTATATGAAAACAATAGAATTTGGTTGCAGTTCTTTGTTTTTGTTGGTTTGTTTGCCTTTTGCTTTCCCCGTTCATTGGCAAGTGCATGTTTGCCATCGTTCTTTACCGTGGGGATGTGTACGGCTCATCTGGCAGACGGCAGTGAGCTCATTTGTAACGCGTCGTAGTAAGACCCATTGAGCAAGTTACTTGAGATTACTTGAGCGGGGTGAAAGCATTGCTCTATCCTTTATGGAGAAAGCCATATGTTTAAGGAATGTTACAGTCAATTCTACTCGGATACGTCAAGGCTCAGCCACTCTTCTTTCTGGAAAGTCTCCAGTGGTGTGTTGGCATTTTTCTCAGTGTACCTTCTCTCTCCACGCAGCAGTTCCTCTAAAGCAACTTTTCTCTTCCTTATCATTTTTTTCTCAAGCTGTTTTTTAAATCTCTATTTTGGAAAAAGGGTCAGGGACTGGTCTGGTGGCATGGTAGTTGAGTTCAAGTGCCCCGCTTCAGTGGCCCATGGTTGGCGGGTTCAGATCCCGGGTGCAGAGCTACACACTGCTCATCAAGCCAGGCTGTGGCAGTGTCCCACATACAAAATAGAGGAAGATGGGCACAGATGTTAACTCAGGGCCAATCTTCCTCACCAATAAAAAGGTCAGTCTTCTATGTTGTGACTATGATATGACTAGTAAACTCTTCCCAAGATGGTGGGGTAGGCGACCACTTTCTATTTCAGTGTCACACCCACTGGGTGGTGGATTTTTCTTTTTGAACATGTGTATGGGTTAGTCAGAAGGCAGTTCATCACACTGATTCTCTGCTGAGAATGGGTTTGCTTCCTGGATATACTATTGGTGCAATATTTTTTTCAGCTGCACTGTTCCTTTGAAGACCCATTTGAAATTCATCTGTGGCTTTTAAAAGATAATAAAATAAATGTAATTGATGTCTTCCAAGTTTTTAAGCATCTCGCCATTAAATGATTATCTTCGTAGGTCGATTACTGATTTCAGTAATGAAACTGACTTTGCAAGTACATGGGTAGCTGAAATTTTTCAGTGACCTCCCCTGCTTTTCAGGAAGAATTAAGCAACTATAAACTAAGAAGGACACTAGAATATATGGGCAATTAGAGTGGATGAGGGTATAGTTACTTTCTTTTCTTTTTATGTTCTGGAAGGGTTGGTATACTTTTTTTTACTTACAGTCTTTATTTCGCTCTGTCAAAAAATTACAGCAGAGGGATTCATTTTTACCCCAATTATAAAGTAAAATGCTGTGATTTTTAGTATGCTTTAAAGTAATCACATAATTTATTAACTAAAGCAGACATTAAGAGAAATGTCCAGGGCCAGCCCGGTGGCGCCACAGTTAAGTTCGCACGTTCCGCTTCAGTGGCCCGGGGTTCACCGGTTCGGATCCCGGGTGGGGACATGGCACTGCTTGGCACGCCATGCTGTGGTAGGCGTCCCACATATAACGTGAAGGAAGATAGGCATGGATGTTAGCTCAGGGCCAGTCTTCCTCAGCCAAAAGAGGAGGATTGGCAGCAGTTAGCTCAGGGCTAATCTTCCAAAAAAAAAAAGAGAAATGTCCGAATGCCAACCTATCAACGTTTTATCTAGGATTTCTTTACTGTTTCATGCGTTAATCTTGAGTCTATAATTTAAAAAGGAAAATGTATTATAAGTTTGATAATATATTTACAAATAATAAAATAGTATATTCTGAAGATTAGGGAGTGGTCTAGGAAAAAATATTTTGATACCAAATACAATGAGAGAAAATACAGCTCTTCAGTATGAGTCAGGGTTTACTCTTTTTTTTTTTTCCTTTTATTCATGTACTTAAGGTAAAAAGCTGAAAGTGGTGGACTGAGAAATAAAACTAAAAGTTTCTTCACAAAGTAGGACCAAGACCTTTTTAAAAAAGATTTTAACATAGCTAATTAAATTCAAGGTTACGTTTGGGGCTGAAAATATCTAAACTATTTTAAAACATGGAAAAAATCAACCGATCTCAATTTTTCCCTGTTATTAACTCAAAGGGCAGATACATATGATCTTCCTATAGGATTAAACTGTGCCTTTTGGTACAGACAGACAACATGTCTTGTGTCATTGTGTAGTCTTTCTCAAATATCATACAGGGTCGAATGGATGTAACCTAGAATGTCAACCAGAACAGCCGTCTTTAAAAACAAACAAAACAGATGAATATGGCAGCTTTGTATCATTGGAAGGACATTTATGAACTGAAAAACTAAATGGTTAAAATGATTTGCCTTTAAGAGTACCAAATTATAAGTAAATAACACATATTAAGACTTGAACTTATACTTTTCTTGAAGTTAGAATTGAATACATTTTATATTTCCAGATGCCTCAGTGTTGCAGAATTTTCAGGATGGGAAATCAGATGGACTTTAAATGCTGTCTATGGGCTGATGACACTTAAGTTAATCTGGATTGTCTAGCACTCTCCTCTCCCCAGAACTCCTTATCGATAATATTTCTGTAGAAGGAATGAACATTATGTTTTAGATGTTGGCTCCTAGTATCAGTTTTTTATGTTTGCTCTTTCATTCGTTCATTCCATAAAGTCAATCATTATGCTTAATTCTTAGGCATTATTGGTATGTTGACAAAAATAAATGAAAGTCTTTTCTTTTTAATGCTTTGTATTTATTAGTTTTAAAAGACTCGTATATATTTTATCCCTTGTGAGAAGTGGTCAGATTCTGGACTTATGTTCTTGGGGATTCTTCTTTTTTCTTTTTTCTCTTGTGCGATTGCAATGGTCTTCCAATTTCCAGATAGGATTAAGTTCTAAGGATAGATTTGTACAGATGCTAACTTTACAGCCAGTCTAGACTGCTATCTAGTAATATACATAATTTTTGAAGGAATAGTGGTGGTGGTATTTTAACTTTTCTCTATTTGAACATTTAAGAATGCTTTTTCTCCGTATTTATAAGCCCCCTTGCAACATAGTGTCACTTTAGTTAACACAGGAGATGTTCCCACATACACTTCAGGTGTAGACCAGTATTTGACGTAAGATTCGTATTAATGAAAGAATGACCTATGCTACCAACCAAGCCATTACCTGAAACAGTTTTTTGTCTTTCATATCAACGTTGGTCCTCCACCTGTGCCCCCCTCTTTTTCAGTATGGTTGTCACCATAAGCCAGATTCCTACTTTGTCCTCAGAAAGGAGTGGTTAATATGTTTTGTATATTTATGAATGCTGAGTTGAGTAACTGTCTGTAAAAGATTTCTTTTTTGAAACATCTGGTGACCAAATCACTACAGATGAATATTGTTTGAGGGTATGTAGCCCAGACATTCCAGGCAACGTGGTCTTTTATAGAGAAAAGTAACAGAGCAAGAAAAATAACTGATACCAAGTCTGAGGTTTCTCAGATATTTTGGATGCCAAAAGAGAATAATGTTAGTGTTTTGTTAGAGAGCCTGGAGTTCAGTACCCATCTGTAGGCATTTTTGCGGACTATTTTTGAATTATTCGTTTGTGTCTTGTGCTTGTTTTTGATCAGATATAGATTTCCAAGCATTCGGCAACTGCTTTTCATCAGATGTAGGAATAATATTTGATGAGAATGCCTTAAAGCTTTCAATTTAATAAGCTCAAAGTATCATAGCAGTGTAAATTATCTTTTGTACTTTAAACCTTTCAAACATGGTTTTGTTTGTCAGTTTTTAAACTATGATGAATGTTTCCAATAAACCTGACAGTGAAAATAAAGAGTAGTTGTTTTGGAGAGATTATTAAATAAATGATTTTGGATTATCATTCTTTAGTCCTAAGAAAAACCAACTTCAATGCAGATTTTTATCCTCTGGCATCTGAAGTCTTCGGCACTCAGTCCTGTACGTTTATTAATTGTTTAATAAGGATGAACTGCAAGGTTTTTGTTGTTATTATTTATTTTTGTTTTGTCAAAAGAAAAATGGATATTGAGGTCATTTTCCAAAAAGAGTTTTCTCTGGAAAGTTCTAATTAAAAATGAATAAAGTAAGCTCATTGAAATATTAATACCAGGCAAAACTCTAGTGAACTGCAGGAGGCATTTTTGGCTCTCATTTTGAGGAAGCCCACATTTCATTGAGTACACGTGTCTTTATCACAAAAGAAGGAAAACTCATTTTGTATATATTGACAAGTTAGAATTTTTTGTTATCAACAGGTTTGGCAAACATCGAAAAGATGACAAGATTGAGAAAACGGGTAAAATAAAAATACAGGACTCCCTCACGTCAGAAGAGGAGAGAATACGAATGAAGCAGGAGCAGGAGAGGTAGACTTCAGTTATTTGATTAACCCTCACAAGACAGAGGTTCTTCTTTTTTCTTTCTACTTTTTTTTTTAACGTAAAGAATTTGCATTCGATTGGTTATTTTTTCTGTGTCATTCCAAATACTGATGGTTGTGGGGTGAATATAATGTAAAGAAAGATTAAAAGGAAGAAACTCACATTTATTTGAGGTATTAAAGTGAACTTTAATGGTTTTAGTTAAAATCTTTGCAAGGAAGATAGTAGGACATGTTAGATGAATAAATAACTGTTAATACTGAATTTATGATCACTTTTAAAATCACAAAGAAATATTTAAAATTCTGTCTCATTCATCTATGAGTATGTGGTATATTATCACAACTTTTAAGAAATGCTCATCTGGAAATAAAGCTATTTGAATTTTTACGTCTCAATTAGAATATTTTGATTAAAATAAGAATTGGTGGGGCTGTTAGTTTTTTACTACGTTGTTTTCCTTTCATACCTGATGTTTATTTCTTTTTTCCCTTCTGTTTCACTATCTTCACATTTTGTGTCATTTCTACTTAAATTTTATTCCATCTCTTGTACAAAGATTATCTATTGTTGAATCTTTCCATGTCAAGAACCCAAAGACCAATGAAATGAATGAAGAGTTACTTTAAGCAGACGCTTGAAAACCGTGATTAGAATTGTTCTGGTTATGCTCCCTGAGGATGCGAGAGCCGTCTCACACTTTCATTATTGGAGTTTACAGGCTCAGCGAGCTCCTCTGTATCATCAGATTTCATTTCAGAGCTGCCACAGCAAGAGCTACGGTGCCTGTTTTGCTTTGAATAATCTGGAGTTTGAGTGAGTTTCTTGAGCCTTGGTCGAGGTTATAAAGCTCAATGTAACCCTAGCCTAGTCCATAACTAGGATGATAGCCCAGCATCTTTAAGACCAAGTCTACTCTTCTTACCACAATTCTAGAGTCGGGCACTTTCAGTCTTATCAGTAAATGAAAGAACTAGAAAGAGTATCCCACAACAGCTTGCTTTAAAAGTGATTGTTTGGACATATTTCCGTTCATCTAATATGTCTCTGCCTTTGCAGTATGCTTACTCTGATTCTCTCTAGCTTTTCAGAGTATAAAATACGTAAGTGGGAAAAATATGGACTTTTAATTTATGATGAAAATCTGGGTTTAGTCTTCTAGTTCTTCTCCAGTTTTTATTTTTTAAAAATCATTCCATCTCTCTTGCTTTCTAGGATTCTCTCTAATCCTTACCAATTTTGGGATCCCCAAACTTATTACTAAATCAGTATTTTTAGGCCAGGGTGCACAGAGTTCCTTAGTGAGTGTGGTATGCCATTTAATTGCTCAGTAGTATAACTTTTTATCCTAAAGGACTTTCTTTAGTCCCTCAAGGAAGAGTGTATACCAGGTAAATGGGTGAACTCAGGTTTATCCACAGGTAAATATGCGATTTAGTTAGAGAGCAATCTGAGCAATAGAAAGAAATATTGTACCTTTCCCCTATCTTGATGCCAGCTAAAGGGGCTTCATTAATCCTGTATCACTTTTCATATTCTAAGTATTCCTTCTTTGCAGTTTAAAATGACTGCTGTGTTTCAGTGCAGAATTCTCAACATTTTCCAAAATACTTCTATAATGCATAGTCAAATATTTCGAGCCAAACAATAATTTTTACATAATGGTTTCACTGTATTACTAATTTGCGTAACGAACAGTTCGCTTCTCAGTTTGGCTTTTAATCTCCATTTTTGTACCTCTAATGATGCAATACTTCTGGGAACTAGGTTGGTCATAATGAATTTACAATGTACAGGAGGCCTAGACTAAAAATCTTTTAGGGTCAAGGAACAAGTGAATGATCCATTAAAAAAATCAATTAGCTTCATAATTTAGAAAAACTATTATACTCTGACTTTGTATTTCAATAACAATTTTTGCAAGTATGTTTTATTTAAACTTGTGGATCTTGTAATAGAGCATGTGAATGCATGAGACTTATTGAATTATATAATGGACCGTGTTGCATGTTTGTTATTTTGGTAGAGCAAGCCTTCTCTTGTATGTCCTGCTTTCTATTCTGTCTGTTGGCAATGGTAAGGCTCGTTTTTAGAATGGAAACTGCGACTTCTCTGGGAAGAATTTGATTGGAGGATAGATAAAAATAAAGAACCCACTGCTTATGTTCTCATGACAGTGTTTACTTCCCTGCTCATTAGTCGTGAAGCATCTCCTATAACATTATTTACCACTGTAGCTATTTGAGTTCTGAAAAGTATTTTGGCTGATTCTATATAAAAATAGAAAACTTGACATTCCTTAGTTATTAGTTATGATGTGTCCACATACCAAAATCTTTTTGTCCATACACATCCGTGAAGTCTGAGTGTTACTCAAGATATAAATATCAAAAAATGGAAAGAGCAATGAGTATAATTTAAAATGTTTTCCCTTGCATGTTAAGATCTATTTAGATAGTGAAAGTAAATTAGGTTCTTCTGAGATTAAACTTGACTTCTTGTTAACTTTCCCCCCTTTCCTTCCACTTGCTACCATTGTGGGGGGGCGGGGTCTCCACACATGAGAAATGGATGAGGAAGATGGCTTCGGTGGTCTGTCTTCTGGCTCCACTAGCCCTGCCCTGCCACAGACTTGAGCCTGCTGGCCTCAGGTCTCTTCTTGAGAAGTGGGGAGTCTGGGGATGACACCAAGGGTGAAGTCAGCCGGTCCTGGGTTGTGCTATTGTGACCTCTAGCTCTGAGCTCAGAACCTAGCTCCCAAAGCCTTTCAGAGATGCTGTTGACCACACTGGGGAGAGGCGAGGAGGCTAGGCAAAGCAATTGGTATTTGGAGTTGAGGTGTGAATTTAGCGCTTGCTGCCTTTTACTGGTTTCTCTTTCAGGCGTGCCTAGGAACACAGCCCCTGTTGGCTCATTTCCGCTATATGAAAGGATTGGGCTCTTTCCTTACCCTAAAGAGAACACCTTCAATTAAGTGATCTATGTAACTGCAGGTCCAGTTAGCTTCCATCAGGAGGCACACTGATGGATTTCTCTGTTGACCAAGAGTCAGAAGTAATGTTTTGGCTTTCTACTGTGTTTCTGCCCTGGTGATATCCTTGTTTATGTCTTAATGGTTGGTATATAAACAGTGGGATGTGGGGTTTCCCAAACAGTGTTCAGCAGTAGAAGAAGAGTTCCACATGCAAATATTTCTGAGAAACACTTGGATGACCCAATTTATGCGTGTTTCTTTACTCCATCATTTCTCAAAACCCTAATTATGTTAAAGTACCTCGTGCGTCACCAAGATAAGAATAGAGACTCATCATGTCCTCACTTATTTATTCACAGAACATCTCTTTCATTTTTTATTTTTCATAAAATACTAACATCTCTCAGAATTCAGTCATTTGAGAAATACTGATGGCAAGCAAAGACCATTGGCTCCTGGTTCAACCATATCCACCCCCTTACTCACCTCACTGGCTGTAGAAATCAGTCGATCAGTTTCTAGGGCCATGAGCAGGTTTAGAGCCAGTGTCATAACCTGCCTCTACTATATGGTTTCTGTTTTGTGTGCTTAGGAATCTTATTCCTATTCCATTTTCTCTTTCCCACATTTCTCACCTGTTTAAAACATAAAACTTTTAAAGGCTAATTCTAAATTTATTCTAATTCTAAATCTACAGAAAATTTGGAAAAAAAACCCATAAAATTAAAATAGGAAAACAAAAATTTATTTGTAATATTGCCACTGTAAACATGGTGGTCTGTGCTGTTCTAATTTTTTTTCCTATAAAATACGTATTTCCACACATACGTATTTTTAAAAGTTAGCATCTATTTTCATTTTGATTTGTTTTGCATTTTGATACATTCTCAGAAAATCATGGTAAATGTTTTCTGGAACAAGGTCAAGTGTATATGAACAGATGGATGGATGAGAAAGAAGGACAGAAAGAAGGAAAGAAGGTTTGAAAGATAAACTATTAGTTGTACTACCTGGCCAAATTCCCTAACTATCAAATAATATCTACCGCATATGTTATTCAGTCTATTAAAGGAGATTTATAATATTAACTGGCCGCATTTTGTAGTTACTCAGCAAAAGATACCGATTATGTTATTATTATCTATACCTACATAGTAGGTTATGCTTGGAAGAATTTTCAAGGGGACTGAATGCGTGTAGTGGGTACATGAATAAGTTAATGAATTTCTTATGAAATTCTCCCAGTATTCAAAGGGTATTCTTAAATCTGCTAAGGAAATATATGCCTTGGAACGTTCCATTATTCAAGGTGATAGTCACCCTTCAAAGCTTTGTGTTTTCAGTAGTAGGCCATTGAACTGTGTGTGTCTGTAGGTGGTACACGACCAGTTCGTGGTGCGTCATTTTGCAAGTTTTTGTGGCATTTCTGCGTATGGTTGCCATTCACTGGTGTTTCTCCTTTTGATTTTACCAACTGTTCCCATTGTCTACTTTGAGTAATTACTTGAAATTTCGATAAACTTTTTTGTGGTCTTAGTTGGTAACATCCTTTTCAGCAGCTGATATATGTTTGTTTACTTTATGCAGAAATTAATCGTTTTATTATATGTCTTATAATGTAGTAGTAAAGCTTGTTTGAAGTATATGAATAAAGAGAGAAATTACAGGAGGAGCAATCTATATAGCAATAATAGATGCGTCATTCCCTGTGCATCTGAAAGAAAGAAGAGAAAAAGAGTTTTCACTCATTTGGCTTAAAACTTAGTGTTCAGGTTCTCAGAATTCTGACATGAGAACCCGGATAAGCCCGATAACCTGGATAACCTGGATAACCTTTGCATTGAGGTCACATAGTGTCATTCAAACAAAGCTTGACTTTTAAAAATTAACCTTTTGATGGAAAATATATATGTCTCTATCCTGTAGCAGAGTTTTTCATATTTTCTCTGACCTCTTGAATCCTTCAGAAAAGTCAACTCTAGTTAATGAGATTAGTTTCATCACCCATTTCTTTAAATATATTTATCGTACAGGTGAACAAAAATATTTAAGAGTCTATTAACTTGCTTTATGGAAGTTCACCACTTAGACTGATGCTTGGGCAGGTTAAGCCTTGGGCATGTAGATATTTGGAGCTGATTGTGCTGACAGTCTGTAACTGAAGTAGGAGAATGCAGTTCTGTTTTTCATGAGAGCTGTGTTGGGTGTATTTGGCATTGTAGCATATCTCTTTGAGCTGGAAAAAATTGTAGATGCTCTGATTCTTGTAAAAGCCCAAATGTGGGGCCGGCCCGGTGGCGCAGTGGTTAAGTTCGCACCTTCTGCTTCTCAGCGGCCCGGGGTTCACTGGTTCGGATCCCGGGTGCGGACGTGGCACTGCTTGGCACGCCATGCTGTGGTAGGCATATAAAGTAGAGGAAGATGGGCACGATGTTAGCTCAGGGCCAGTCTTCCTCAGCAAAAGGAGGGGGACTGGCAGTAGTTAGCTCAGGGCTAATCTTCCTCAAAAAAAAAAAAAAGCCCTGGGGCTGGCCCCGTGGCCGAGTGGTTAAGTTCTCGCGCTCCGCTGCAGGTGGCCCAGTGTTTCGTTGGTTCGAATCCTGGGCGCGGACATGGCACTGCTCATCGGACCACGCTGAGGCAGCGTCCCACATGCCACAACTAGAAGGACCCACAACGAAGAATATACAACTATGTACTGGAGGGCTTTGGGGAGAAAAGGGAAAAAAATAAAATCTTTAAAAAAAAAAAAAAAAGCCCAAATGCAATGTGAGTGAGTGAGTGAATATCAGAGTGTGTGTGTGAGTGAGTGTGTGTGTTTTTGGTTAGTGAAATATTATTGTAGCGTTTTATTAGTGTAAAAGAGAAATTTGTGTTCTTTATAGTATATTAAGTACACAATATGATAGTATAACATTTTTTATTATTATGATGATGTTGTTCCCTCTTTCAAAGATCCTTTACCTTTGTTAAGAGGGAGACAAGATTTTAAGGTATTAACATTAGAAAATTAATATAAGACAATATAATCAACTGTGAAAATAGGTGACTGCAGAGCTTTGGGAAGGGGAGAGGTGGGTGGGGCTAGTTAATAATGAACACTTTATAGAGATGGTAATTTGGGGTCCTGGTCTAGTTCCCAAGAACTTACATATTTAGCAAAGTGGAGAAATTCTACATCCACACTCAGGGCCCATGGGGCGTGGACATTCTTTTAACTGCTTAGCTTCCTTAAAAATTGTCATTGTATCAGTGGTTAGTAGTATCTCCATGAATGCTTTCCTTTTATGACTTTTGCAACTTTTAGCCGTTTCATATGTTAAAACTAGTATCACTCATTTTGGCATGAGGGGATGAAATTTAACTTTTCCTCCCACCTATTCTAAGGTACCATTACGGATTTCAGCAACTTCTCTTCTTCCTTTGAATTGGAAATGTACCTTCAAAACCATTGTTCCTGTTTGAGGAATAGTTTTTCAGGACTCATTTAGAATATGGAAGGCTTTCATCTCAATCAACTTTTACCCAAATATTACAAAGATATTAAAATCGCCCTTAAAATTGTGACTGTTTTCAAAGTAAGAAATCTCATGGAATATTGTCCCTCATTTGGGAATTCAGCATGGACACCACATGGGCAGCTGACTTATGGGTAGGTGGCAGTTGTTAGATTTACCTAGCAGGTAAGCTAAAGGATTGATGAGCTGAGCCACAGTGTATCTGAAGTCTGAGATGTGCTGGTGTTTTGAGGGGTAAATAAAGCATTCAGTCAATTGATCACAGACTGCTATTAAATTGAACCATTCATTCCAGTTGTCTTGTAGGTTAAATTTCATTCTGCCATGAATTTAGATTTTATTTGATGAGTTTCTGTAATAACTGGTTTTTAGAGAGAGGGAAGAATATTGGGATAAGATCTGGGAACTTTGTTCCCAGAATTAGGTTTCTGGATGGCAGTGCAATAATTTGGGGGTGAAATATTCCCCAAAAGAGTTTATCCAGGATCTGAAACATTGTCTTGAAGATGGCTAACAACTAATATGTAGCAATCTGAAATTGACTTAATCTTTTTGGTTAAATTAATATTAGTGTAGTCTGTCTTCTGTAGACCTAAACCTTTTTAAAAGAAAATTAAAACCATTAAAGTTCCGTTTCTGTTTCTGGGAGTCTTTTGAACAAACGCACCATTGCTCGTTTCGTGTGTGGAAGCTTCATAGCTCTGGAGGCAGAGGTATTGGGGAGATAACTGAGCAGTTGAAGCACGCCCTTGATTCTTCATTGCGAGGGCCCGGTCACTCAGTGTGATTTTCATGACTTGTACCTTTTCTGGATATATAAAGACTATACTTCATAGCCATAAAAAAGTTATTTTCATCTTACTCTACCGCAATTAGTGCTAAAAGCCATTTATTGTAAAAGCAAAAATCCTACCGAATAGAAATGTTACGAGAATAGAAGTCTTGTGTGTTTCATCTTCATCCTGCATCATCCATTTTAATTAGAGAAGAGAGTGGTGAACACTGTGACAAGAGTCTGGAATTAAAATCATTAATTGATGTCAAGCTGAAGAGAGACTGTTAGCATGAATTTAGTGACAGCAGGAAAGAAATTAACCTTATTACTTTATTTAGTATATTACATTATTTTGTGTATTATTTTCTATGCAGGTTCAAGGCAATTTCATTATCATAATGAAAAAGACTTTTTTTTAACAGAGAAGAAAGGTGTGAATATTTATGTTTGAACATACAAATTGAAATGATAAATTCTTTACCAACTTTTTAAAAAGTCTCAATAAAAGTTTTAACTGTTGTTTCAATTTTTTTTGTACATTTCAAGGCTAGGGAAATAGTGCTTGATAATATTGCCCATCAATGTCAGTAGGTATAGCTGTCTGTGATCATTTAAACCTCAGGATAGTTCTCTTGTTTATAACTAGGAAGGACTTTTGAAATGCTTAAAGCAATAGACATTTATTTCTTTTGCTAAGTTTTGGGCTAATCAGTTACTTCTGTCATTGCTGAGGTTTGGCTTGAGACAAATGGGATGGAAAATGCTAAACAACAACCTGACTGTTCAGACAAACGAATGACTCTTACATCTTAGAGACAATTTGTGACCTCAGGGTCACAATAAAAGAATAGAGGGGGTGTCCTTTTATAGCATTGACCATCTGGAATCATTAAGGGCTCAACTGAAAGATATTCACTATCTTTTTTGTAAGTTTCCGTAAGAAACTATGCTATTTTTATTAGGACACCAAAAATATTTTCTCTCCTAAGCCAAATATTTCTTTTCTGAAATAAGTTTCTCCACAAAGAATGAAAATATAGAACATGTAAATATAACCTTTTGGTTCTGTTGCAAAGTGCCTTTTCTCACTTTATATAAATAAGACACTCAAGTACAAAAATTTATAGTAAAGAAAATCATTTATGTCTTGTTTATTTGATTGTGAATTGTCACTAAAATTCGCAAAGACCACAGAGCATTCCCAGTTTTTAAAATCTAATTTATGGCCATTTGTACAGCAAGCTTCATTGTCATTACTTTCTAGAATGAACTTTAAAATGCACATTGGTTCAGCTGGTAACCAGATTCTTTAGGCTTTTGTGGCACTAGTCCCACCTTTGTCAGCCACAGGTATGCTGTTGCTTTATTCTAAGGTTTTCATCATGGTTTGAGCCGCCACGGTGGAAAGAGGGGTGAGAATAGCTTTCATAACTTTGGGGATAAATTTATCTGTGATGACAAGATAAAGAATAAAAGTATAATTTCTTATGTTTTTGAAGCTTGGAAAAAAATCAGCGCTTTTAGACAGTACTATAGATGTGACTGTAGTGTTGGTTGGATTCAATGATTAGTGGCATTTAGTAATAATATACAAATTTGGATAGAAGAAAGCGATTGAGAACTTATGAATAGTACCTCATGCTGCTGAGCATTTCTCCTGAGCAATTGATTTGTTAGAAATTGATCCCTAGTGAATATTAGTTTCTGTGTGATTTGGAATAAAAGAACATTCAAATCCAAGACTCATCAATAATATAATAAAATTGATGTGCAAGAAGTTTGGGGAGATTATTTAGGTTTAGATTCATGCCTCCGTTGAGAAGAGAATGTTTGTACTTTCTTTTTCTTTTTTTTTGCTGAGGAAGATTCACCCTGAGCTAACTTCCCTGCCAGTCTTCCTCTATTTTCTATGTGGGTTGTCACCCCAGCATGGCCACCAATGAGTGATGTAGGTCTGTGCCCAGGAACCGAACCCAGGCGCCAAAGTGGAGCATGCCAAACTTAACCACTAGGCCACAGGGCTGGCCCCTGTATTTTCTTTTTCTGATGACTTCCTTCTTTATTGGGGCTGCACTTTCCAACATAATTAGGCTGGATTATTTTCACTTTTAATGAATTGAGGTTTGAATACTGTAGGGTGCACTCATTTATAGACCAATCTAAGTCACTCCCTTTGATTTCAGGAGACTCTCCAAATTCAGAACTTTTGGCTTTATTTCTATTGTAGCCCTCCAAATTTCTTCAGGTTCCCAAACCTCAAGACTTATGTGAATGCACAGTCACCCTGGATATTACCTGTGATTAGATGATTGTCTCATGATGACCGAATATGTTAGCAAAGTGGGTTGTCAGATAAGTTATCATAATTGAGCCTCAAATTAATATCCCATTGAGTTGAAGAAAGAAGTTAATTTCCCTTTTTCTGTACTTTTTCTGGCTGAATACAGAGTCAAAAAGACAGTATGGTGCAAAGAATGAAATTTTCTCAGCTTATATGAACTTTTCATTGTGGATATTCAGTATTTAGTGGTAATCAGCCTTTATAATGTCATTCTTGACTGTCATAATTTCTCCTAAATAAATCAGCGACTATAATAAAAAATTATTATAAATTTAGCCAAATTTGATATTAGACTTTTAGTTGTGGTGTCTCTTATGAGTAGTCTGTCTGTGGGACTTATATTTATTATACTCTAAGACTCTGCTGATAAAAATTTCTTACTTTCCAATGTTCTTGGGAGGTTTTAGGAATATGTGAAGCACTTTTGGTTGCCTCAATGGCTGGAGACACTGCTTGATGATATGTGGCTGGAACCAGTTGTGCGAGAAGTCCTATACAACAATAAACTCGCCCACCACGTCACCTGGGCCCAAGGGGAGCTGGGCCCCTGCCTTAGCTCTGCTGTCGGGGCCCGATCCCGGGCCTCAGGAACCCTCTGCCATCTCTGGCTGCCAGCCCCTACCCTTGCCTTGCAGATATCCTCCATCCAGGCCATGCATTTGAGCTGTGCTGTGGCCTCTCCTCCTTGTGTATCTGTGTCTCCTTGCCAGGACTTCAGTGGAGGGGCGATCATGTGGCTTTCATGTTATTAACTATTTTTGTTAAGGGTTGGTTTATATAAGGAATAAAGCCTTTTGATTGAATTAAAAAAAAATTCTCAAGTGTAACTAGACCTCTGTTGAGAAACACTGATCTGGGTGATTTTAAGTACTTCTATTTTATAGCTGGGAAATAAGGGAAACTGGAGAAATGCGATGTGGTAGGTCCAAAATTTGGAAAACAAGACTGGCATGGTGGTGATTAGCTAGATGTAAGGAAAAATACGCAAATTTAGCTTGCAATGCTATGTGACAATTTTCTGGCTTAAAAAAGAACCAACTTTTTATTTTGAGATAATTTTAGACTTACAGGAAGTTGCAAAGATGGTACAGAGAGGTCTTGTGTATCCTTCATCCGATTTGCCCTAACAGTTACAACTTCCGTGACTATAATATAATACGAAAATAAGGAAATTGACGTTGGTACCATGTGTGTCTATAGTTCTCTGTCATCTTATCACATGTGCAGACTCCTGTAACCACCACTCCAGTCAAAGACCAGAACTCTTCCATCACAGACGTCTTGCTCATGCTAGTTCTCTATAGTCATACCCACCCCTCTGCTCCCACCATAGCTAATCTCCAGCAATTGCTAATCTGTTTACCACGTCTATAATTTGTCGTTTTGAGAATGTTGTATAAATGAAATCTTACAGTCAGAGGGCTTTGTACCAAGTAGCTTGATAAAATCTTAGGAAATATTTAAGCATATCTTCAGAAAAAGTGGTTAAGATTTGTTTCTTGTTATGAAGCAGGCGAGTTTTATTTCAGAATTTGGTTGGACACGTGCCTTCTTGTCCTTAATCTCAGGATTTGCCAGTCCTGGGTTATCACGTAAAATCAAAGTATCATTAAACTGAGAACTTTTTTTGCCATTAATAAAGAATTATGATGTAGAATCATGTTTAAGCTTCCTAGTATGTTGAATGTGTATGGTATATTTATAATGAGTAAGATATATACATTATGCACCCACACAAAAATGTATACGTATATAGTATGTGCATGTGTGTGTGTGTGTAACTTTTTAAAAGATCACTCTCTGCCTGAAAAAAAGTCATGAGTAAAACCCAAGTGGATGCCTACCTGTTCCTGGTGAACTTTTAAAGCTAGTTGATAAGTGACAATTTAACTTAAGATGTAAATTATGACCATAGCTTATTGTCATGAACAAGAGCTATCTCAAATGATTACTTTTGAGCTTCCATGACATTATCTTGACAATCTAAAATGAATATAGCATTATTTATACCATCCATGATCTTATAGCTGCATGAAATAAAATGTATTTATTTTATAACATATTTTGATGAATGTTTCTATATGCAGTTCTTAGAAAAGGCATGGTTTCTCTTGTGTCAACTTTGCTCTGATTTTACAGGATTCAAGCCAAAACTCGAGAATTTAGAGAGCGACAAGCTCGAGAGCGTGACTATGCTGAAATCCAAGATTTTCATCGAACATTTGGCTGTGATGATGAGCTGGTGTACGGGGGAATTTCTTCCTATGAAGGTTCCATGGCTCTCAGCGCCAGACCGCAGAGCCCAAGAGAAGGACATATGATGGATGCTTTGTATGCCCAAGTGAAGAAGCCGCGGAATTCCAAACCTTCACCTGCAGACGGGTAGGCTCCAGGAGCAATCAGGGTATTGCTTCCAAATCAACTTTTGTATAGTTTTTGACAAGGGAGTAGATTGCTCATCAGATCTCAAACCAGAACTGCCTTTTATTAATGGCTGTTAAAAAGCCGTTGTGTCTAAAAGTATTGAGTTTACACAAATCGAATCCTAATGGAAGGAGCGGCAGAGGTTTTGATAGCTTTTCTAATTATTCCAACGTATTTCATCTTGTTCTTAAAATGGTTTCAGACTGGAGAACTAACCTTTAGTTTATAACTCAAATAAAAAGCAAACTTGAAATTATGGCTCTTCTACTTAAGCCATATTTCCTTTTATTGCTGGGAGAGCCTCTAGTTGTGGTGATTAAATAGATGAGGAATGACATGATTTATCCCAATTGTGATTTATTTAGAGGGCCACTTTTTTTTGCTGACGTGATTTTATATGATGAAAGAATTAGCGAACGAGATGTACAGTATAGCTGGTCTTCAGATGGCTTGTTAGTAGCCACAGACCACAGGTCTGATTGTGTTTATCAGTATGGCACACAGGACTGCAATGTTGACTCCATGTTAATGGCTACATATTTCTTGCAGATTTTAACTGACTATATGGCTATATATTTTTTTTTGCTGTGTTTTTTAATGGCTATATATTTGTTTCAAATTTTAACCGAAACAATTTAAAAGCAGATCTTTTTCCACCCCTCTATTTATATATTCAGACACCATATAAAGTTTAGTTCATGAAGAAAATAATACTCATTTCTTTTTATTTGAAACATATGCACATTATTGTGCTAAACAATACGCTAATCCCATCACGTCCTGTAATGGTTTCTTAGAATCATTGCGTTATAGGGGAGCTAGGTTTTGAACATTAAAAATAGCAGGTTTCACTTACAACTAGCGGTTCTCAAGCTTTAGCATGCATCCGTATCCCCTGGGGGACTTCTTAAGACACACACTGACTGACCTTTCCAGAGCATTTTGATTCAGTGGGCCTGGGGTGGACTAACAAGCTCCAGGTCCCCCGGTGGTGCTGCTGGTCCCTGGTACTGCGCGTCGAGAACTCAGTGAGACTAGAAAGGCATTGTGACTATTTCAC
Organism: Equus quagga; assembly: GCF_021613505.1. Lineage (NCBI taxonomy): Eukaryota > Metazoa > Chordata > Mammalia > Perissodactyla > Equidae > Equus > Equus quagga. The sequence goes on from NC_060278.1 coordinate 2,608,334, forward strand.
CCATAGCACCCATGTGTGATTTGGCTGCTGCGCTTGGCAAGCAGTCCCTGTTTCAGTTATTTACTTCCAGCCATTTTTAATAGAGGTTTGCAAGTGCAACAGGTAGCGCTCAGGTAAACCCAGAAGGAAGCATTTTAAAGAGTAGCAAAAGGAGAAGCAGTTCTTAAGGTAAAACTCCAGTCAGGTTATTGTTCTGTTCTTCCTTTTTCTTTTTTTTTTTTTGGTTTTTGTTGAGTTTTTGGTTTTCTTTATTGTTTTATGAAAATCTGTTTGATGTTGACTATAATGAGTGAGTGACGTAGGTTAACATAGGAGGCTTATGGTTTATTTCAACAGCTTGGGTATGACCACCAAGCAGGTTCCAGGTGCTTATTAACCAACACAGATGTGTCAGGATTCAAAGAAGGCTATTATCAGTGACAGTGACATTTTCTTAAAAAACTTCTTGGTTTTTCTGTGCTTGTGAAAGCTGCTTATGGAAGGTGAAATAGCATTTGAAGGCAATGAATGTCCCATTGAAAGTGTTTTCTTGGGAGAAACGGCAGCAGAAACACTGGATTTGCAAGTTAGAAACTTTTGGAAGACCTAAAAGAAAGTTAGTTACCATGTTACTGATCATTGATAAAAACATTAATCATTTTTGCTACCTTCCACATCTAGTTTGAAAATCCAAAAAGTAGTGGATGTGCTTGTAGTGTTTGTTCACAGACCTCAGGAGTCCCACCTGACGTGTGGGATGAGAGTCAGAGGGCCCTCTCCAGGTCCCGAGGTCCAGAATCTGTTGCTTTAAACCCCAGTGCCCTAGAAGAGTCTAACCGTCTCCTGAAGATTTCTGCAAACTTTCAAAAGGGCTTATGTACTCAGAGCCCTGTCTGCTACTGGGCTCCAGCATCTTTGGCTGCAGTCTCTGCTCTGCATCATGCTGACCTCACACTGAAACGCAGCCTCCTAACTAATTTCCATCCAAAACCCACTCAGCAAAACATTCCAAAGGAGACTTTCGTCATGGGGACGAGTCACACCAAGCAGTGAACTGCTCAAAATCACATGGTAGACATCGCTGTGTTCAAAAGCCCCTCTCAGCCTCACTAAAGCACAGACTGGACAGCCATCTGTGGGGGACGTTATAGTGCCCCCAAGGTGTCATTAGACTAGAGAATTTCTAAGACCTTCCAACTCAAGAGAATTATAATTTATCTTTTTTAAAAAAGGATCACAGAAACTTTTTAGTTTTTTATAGTTATTATTTCTGCAGAGAATAAGATGTCCATTAAACAATGATATGACTAATCCAAACATTTGGAAATTATTGCCGTTGTAGGGTACTTCTTCACCTACCTGTAAGTAAGGATGAATTTGGCTGGGAAGTAATGGCATCACCTCTTTTCCTGTCAGAGAGAAAGCTGTAGAAAAGTGTTTCTCAGACTTGGGTAGTCTAGAGACTGTTTTTAAAGCAAAGACAATCTCTTGATACTGCAGTATAGAATTAAATTGTTTTGATTATAATGTTACTTAAATATGTATAAAAATAAAATAGGACTAAACTCCTTCTGTTTACAGCCATTACACAACTATAAAACCAAACATCTTTACAAATTAAATACAAACAAAACAGCAAAACCATTACATTCAAATGAATGCCATTAATTTAATGTGGCCAATAGTGCTTTTTTAAAATCTAAACTCTTGCACAAATCATGAATATGGTGGCGGCTGCTCCATGGCAGGTTCGTTTGTGTGTGTTTGCCTACCCCCACCAGCCAAGGGCTGACTCAGTTCATCCATTGCTTTTCTCAGGGAGAGTTCCGTAGATATCCAGTAACCTTTGACCTGTATGCCACGTGGATTCATGAAGTCCAATTTGCTTCTATTCTCATTAAACTTGAGACAGTGAAAGTAGCGTTCCTTGATGCCTTCATATTTGTAAACTTAAATTCAGACGGTGAAATAACATACTTATAAGATGATCCAGAATATGCTTATATTAACTTTTAAAAAAATAATCATTCAAATGGAAAGATAAAACTTGAAGGTCCTCATAGAGTATTTCCTGTATGAAGAATATAACCAATAAAGAAGCTCCCATCAACTAGCTAAATCTCACCAAAATTTGTGATTGATGTCTGATGAACTTTACCATTCGAATTTTTGGATTCCATGGGAATATAGGCAGTCAGTTGACAATCTGAAGCGCAGCCTGCATCTGTTCTAGGATTTTTATTATTTGATAAGAAAGCAGTATCCTGAATTTTATTGCTTAATCATTTTGATTGATCTTATAGTCAGAAACGGGGATCTGATAGCCCCACATGGAAATAGCCAGGCATAGTTTATTAAATGCTGTGAATTTGATGTCAAAATGAGACACTCTTCTCACTTTCCATATATCATTTATAAAATGCTTTTTATAAGATAGCTTCATACTGTATCTAGAAATATTTCCATACCTGTTTATTTGATTGACACATGAACTATTATCTGACTGGATGCTTTGGTCACAGTGCCATTGTTACTTCTGTTTATTAATGTCCTTGGTAGCATTTTGATTTTTCATGTTGGATTGATGCTAAAGAGAAGCCGACCCTACCCTTCTGTTTCGTGTGAATAACGAGGCTTAAACTCACAAAAATATTGGTGTATATATTTTACCCTACTTTGAACCAAAGACCTCGAATAATTAGCTGTTGTAAGTGATTCATAATCCTACAGTTCTTTGCAAGAATGTGTTCTCTATTTGATTGTGGTGGCTTCAGCTGGCTAGAATACTTTAGAGACTGACACTGTGCTCTCTGGGTTCCCCATCACTCCCCACTGTGGAAGACACTGCTGGTTGCCTACCTGATACCTAGTCTCCCTTCCTTACTTAAGAGAATCCCAATTTTCTTCCGGTTGGCAATGTGCCCAGCTAAAAATTTCAATTTCCCAGGCTCCCTTGCAGTAAGAGGTGACCATGTGACATTGCTCTGACTAATGAGTCAGAAGTGGACCTAGGATGGGACTTCCTGCAAAGCTAATTTTTTCCTGATTAAAATGGAGCTGACATCTTTTGCCCTTTGCCATTTTCCCTTCTCTCTGCCTGGAACTTGAATGGGTGCTCCAAGATGGGATTCATCTAACACTCCTGAAGAGGAAGAGCGAAGCAGCCTGGGCCCTTGAGCGGGTGTCCCGGTCCTGGTGAGCCCACCGTCTACTCCTTATTACCTGCAAAACTGAGCTCCTTACTTGTTTAAGTCAGCTTCCGTTAGGTTTCTAGTTCATGGAGACGAACACCATTCTGAGCATAGTGAGTCATGCACACAAAAACCCAAAGGGAATCATCATGTTTGGATCAAGATTGTCTACATATCGGAGAACTATCTCCCGGTCAGATCGTTTCCACAATGTTTTGTGAAATTAAGCAATGGCCAGACTTCTCCAGTGCTGCTCAGTTAGCTCTTCTACCTTTCATTCTGTTAAGCCCCTCCTTAAAGATGGATTGTCAATCAAACGTCTGCTGGCGTATATCTGTCTTAACTCCGACACACCATTATCTCCTGGCAACTCCTACCTCCACCAACAATCCTGCTATGAGTAGGAGGCAGTTGAGTGAACTATAAGCATTAACTATGGGGCCACACTGCCGGGGTTTGGTTCTGGGCTCTTGTGCCATTAGCTGTGGCAACTCTATGCTTCATTTCCTTATGAGTAAAATGGGGATAATAATGGTACTTACCGCATTCAGCGTGAGGAGGACTAACTGTCAGTACACATCCAGCACTCTGGCTCTGTGCCTGGTCTGTAGTGAGCATTATTTAGGTGTTTGATGTTGCTATTGTTAGTTAGGAAGTGGCTGTTTACTCTCAGGAAAGCACAGCATCCCTACCTGGATACAGAAACAAGCAGGGAACAAAATTGAAAAGTATAAAGATAGATTTTATTCCTTATCCTTAACGTAGATATAAAAGAAGGGATGCAACTCTGCTGATAGGTTTCATTCATTACATAGCTGTTCTCCATAAATCACATCATGTCATGAACAGTGTCTCTTTAAATGAGGACTTAGTGAGTTTGGTATGAGGCATTCCGGATTGTTTCTGCAGTATAAATACTTGGATTGAAAGTCACTTCTGGGTACCATAAAATGGCTTCTTTGAGAGTGAGTAGGGGACAGTGGGATATGAATGCGATCAATTTCTGTCTGTCTTTTGACATTTTGAAGGCTTTCATTCTGTACTTCTCATGGAAATCTTTGAAGTTCTTCGTGTTCTACTTTTTGAAAGCTTGCTGATTCCAAGCTTGCACTGCTCCGTGGACATATGGATGCTTGAACTGCTCAAACCTTGTCTGAAATTTTGACATTTCTGTTTGCATCAAGTTATCTCCTGGCTGGCCGGGAAGGCCGGCATCAGGATCCTAAGGACCATCATAGGCTATGTTCTAGAACAGTGATTTTTCAGATTTTAGCATGTGTACAGAGCACCTGAGATGCTTCTCACAAATGCGGTTTCATTGAACTCCCCTCATGGGTGTTCTGACTCAGTAGGTGTGGTTGGGGACGAAGAACCACATTTTCAGTGAGCACCTCAGTTGACTGTAATACAACCGGTCCATCCACCCTTTGAAAGACACTATTCTTGGGCTAATGAAAAACCAAACTGGAACTCCGACAGAACTTAATGTAGTAAGTAAGGTTTATTAACAGTGAAGCTGCGAAGTAATTTCTCATTTCCATACCGGACACAGCTTTATCTTGGCATTCATAAATGTCCATTGTTCACCTATGATTGAAGAATAATTTTATTTAAAAGGTCAGCCTGCGAGTGTGATATTCACAAACTTTATCCGCTGTTTCTTGACACTAGTCAAAAAGTTTCTTTTCATGTAAGTTATACAATTAATTTCAATGTAAAAGTTTAGTGTGTTTGAATTCTAACAAAGAAATGATGAAATGCTGGTTAATAATGTTTCTTATGTGCTTGAGGATACCATGCAATTCATATTTTTATATCCAGATACCAGAATCTCAAGTTAAAAACTTCACAGAAAGACAGCCCTAATGGACATTTGCTCACTGTCACCACGCAATCATTTGCCACCAAGAATGCATTGTCCTCAAATATAATTGAAATCAAATAGGTACATGCTGCTATAAATCTAAATAGCAGGAAAATAGTAGGCTAGACTCCCCCAGCTTGTTGAGGACACCTTAATGGAAGCATAAATACCATAATCAGATGCTTTTTGCATGCATTTTACCACTAAAGAGAAAATGCCGATTTTAAAAGAAAAGACCTTTGTGAACTTGTTTTTTCCCCCATTAAAATGGAATCCAGTTGTGTCAAAAGGAAGTCTGGCAGACAGAACAAAACTAATTTTCTTAGATGCAGTTATTAAACATATGCTCTTTTAAAAATGTTGGGTCCTATAACAAAGCTGTATTTGCTATTCAAAAAGTCAAATACCACTTTATTTACTTGCATTTACTTGATATTATTTATCCCTGCTTTTCTTGAAATGTGAGAAAGTAAATTCCGAAATGTAGTAAATGTCATTGTCATGTGCGTTTGCAAATTGGTGCCATTCCTAATTAATGTGCTCTACCCTGGCCACATCTCACTGCCCTTAAGGTATTCATTTTTGACCTTGGCTAGTTCCTTCTCCATTCACCTCAGCAAATGTTCCAAACTCTGTTGTTCCCTTCAACATGGCTCTCATCTCCAAACCTACAACCCACCTACATCTGGCCCCCCCCACCCCGGCTACCTCCCTCACACAGCTTGCTGAGGATCCACTCTCCTCCTTCCCTGCCAGCTCTGTGAACACTGCCGGATCCCAGCCCCACTCCTGCAGGATCCTGCTGCATCTCTCCGCCCAGCCCCTCCTTTAGGCTGCACCTCTCTCCTGGTGCTTGCACATAGACAGTAAACATGCTAAAGTCTTTATCATGCTGTTAAAAAAAATCCTTTTTTACCCTCGAGCTATTTTCTGCCCTATTTTTCCTCTTCACTTCTAATCTAAACTTCTTGAAAAATTAATCTGGATTTGGTATAGGCTGTTGTATCTTCTTTCCCATATCTCATTCACTCCCTGTGGTAGACAGACGAATAGCCCTCCAAAGAGGTCTACACCCTACTCCCTGGAAACTGTGAATGTGTCACCTCACGTGGTAAAGAGGATGTTGCAGAGCTGATTAAGGATCTTAAAATGGGGAGATTCTCCTGGATTATCGAGATGAGCCCAGTGGAATCACAGAGTCTCCATCGGTGAAAGAGGGAGGCAGGAGAGTCCAAGCCGGGGAGAGACTGGAAGATACTACACTGCTGGCTTTGAAGACGGGAAAGGGCTGTGAGTCAAGGAATGCACGTGGCTTCTAGAAGCTGGAAAAGGCAAGGAGAGATCCTGGCCTAGAGCCTGCAGAAGGAGCGCAGCCCTGCCGACACCTTGGTTTTGGCCCAGTGACACTCAGTTCAGACTTCTGACCATTCCTGTAATGGACTTCTGTTATCTTGAGGCAGTGTTTGTGGTATCGATCACAGCTGCCAGGCGATTAGCTTCCTAATGGCCTCCTAGATTCCTGGTCTGTAAACACTTTAGTTCTTTCCATTGTGGGTCACTCTGTGGCATTCCTGAAACCCTGTCCTCTTAGTTTCTGTGGTTCTGCTGTCTCTTGCTTCCTCCTTCCTTTCTGACTATTCCTGAACTGTCTCTTTAGAGATCGCCTTCTACTTTTCCCTAATTTTGGATTCCCTAGGGAAATAGTTCTGAGCCACTGCTCTTCCCCACGTGTTCTTTTTGGTTACAGTTTTAACCACACCGCAGCCCGGGCCATGCATAGTCTGCACTAGCCCAGCCCTCTGCTCTAAGTCCCCCAACTCCTGGAGCTGATGCCAGCTGGGAATGCGTGCTTCTTGTGTCCCTCAGGCTCATAAGCTCAGCCTCTCCAAAACAGAATTCATCGTTTTTCATTCCAAACGCCTTCTAGTTTCCTTGGCTTCATCTCAGAGAATGCCATCACCACCCACACATCTACTCAAGCCATCGGCCTTTCTTTGGCAGCCAGCCTCTCTCCCCCAACATTAGCCCGTGACACAGGCCTACCAGTTTTACATTCTAACAAATTCCAGGTCCTCGCGCTCCTGCTGTGCCGCTCCCCATGGATGCTGGCTGTAGTCGCCTAACTCTTCTCCTTGCCGCCGGTCCTATTCGCCTCAAATCCCTGTTTCACCTTACATTTTCTACCCTAAATAAAAATCTGACCATCTCAGTCGCTGTCTTAAAATTATTCTGTGGCTGTTTATTGTCTCCAAGACACAGTCTGAGTCCTCAGCATGGTGTCCCTGGGCCTCTGAGACCTCCCGTTTCAGCCTGGTCTCTAATTATATCAGATTATGTGGTCTTGGTTCACATTGTACTTTCCTAACACAGGATCCATCTAAAAGTGTAAATCCAACTACATCTATTACGTGGGTGAATTAAGTGGCTCTTTGATGTTATATGTTCTGCAAATGTTAAATTTTGGTGAGTAAAAACAAGTGATCACCATTCATTAAGCTATTCTAATATAGTTAGAGATGCAGCAATTAAATCAAAGACGGAGGTGACATAAACAACCCAACAAATGAAATCTGGAAAGTAATGAAGCCATAAATAAGGTCATGGCTAATTTTAAAGACTTCTTGTTTAATTCTTTTTGTTGATTAACATTGCCTGAAACCACAATTTGTTTGTAGAAGTAATGTGTAATGGGGATTGTTTGTTTATATATTTATTTTAGCCTTAGAGGAAATCTAAATATTCTGCAGAAATATGAGGATAAACGAAAACTATCTTAGACCTTGGCAGTTAGTAGGCAAATAGTCCTCCAGCAGAGTGTGTTCATTTTTGTTTTAATGTCTTTCCCTTTCAGGATGCTGAACTTTTGGGTCTTCAATGATGAGCTGGCCACACTGTGGTCAGAATCTCCTGGAGCTGCTTGGTATTTCATTTGATGTTAGCTTGCTAACAGAAGCTCCAAGATCCTGGGCGGGGCATTGAGGTCTCAGACTATCCAGGTGTAGGCTGGCGTGCAGTTTGGCATGATAACTCATCTTTTTATTTCTACCCAACTGCCTGGTTCTGCTGTCCTTTAGCTAGTCCAAACCCGTACATTCAAGTACCAATCTTAGTGGTATTTAGTGGTCTTAGGTTGGTGTTATTTTTTTTCTTGCTCTCGCACAAGGATGGAATATCAATCAACTATTCATATAAATTCATGAGGATTTATGTGGAGCCCTGCTGTGAGATGCATTTTCAACTTCTTGGGAGACTTGACTGGGACCTGAATCCCAAGTCCACTTTTAAATTAACTTCTCAGGTGTTCTAGAGCTTTTTCTTGGGCTCCCCAAGCCCTCAGTGTGCATAACTATTTGATTATTCTCTACTTGTTGCTTCATTCTTTCTCCTTCCATTAGTTCCCCCATTGGTTGATTTTGTGTAGCTTAAGAAGAAGCAGTGGTTGATTAAAAAAGATATTTTTTGTCTTTTCCAATCAAGGAAGTGGTTGGGAAATTCTTAGCTTCTTCCACTAAAATAGGTGTGTATATAGAAACCTGAAAATTCAAACTTTCTGTATTGTTACAGAACAGAAAATGACTAGATAATTTTTGTATTCTATTGATATGTAGTAATTATTTGAAAAATGCATTTCAAATTGTATAAAAGGGACTTAAATGTTTGTAGAATGAATGAATGAATGTATACTGGGGTATATGTACATTTCTATAAAACTCAAATATTTTTAAAACTGAATTTTCTATATCAGTTTATGCCTTTCATTATTAGTTCTACCCAATAAACTAAACAGAGCTATATTGTAGAATCCTTAGGAATATAGAGTTTCAAAAATAGTTGTTCTCAAGCAAAACACCTTGGGGCCAGATAAGTGTCTCCAGGGTGGTTCCTTTTGGCAAGGCGGCAGGGTGGGCGGGTGGCTCTTTCAGCTTAAATCGTTTACAAATAAATTTACTATAAATTTAAAAGTTAAACAGATATTATTGGGTAAGAAGCTAACCTTAGCATGCATTTGTGCTTCTTTATTACCCTTGTTTTAACTGGAATTCCTGGTTACCTCCAAGGGAGGCCTGCCTGGCTCAGCCCCAGAGGATGCTAATCTTCCCTGGGGTAGAACCAGACTGAGCCTGAAGCGAACCAAAGTAGACAAAGCCACTGAGCCCAGCTTGTACCAGAGGCTCAGACTATCCAAATGAGCTGCAGGTGCCACCTTCAGGAGCCTGATGGATTTCCTGAGTGTGCATGAATTTTGACTAAGCCTTTATGACTTGGAATTGATGGGTAATGTCAGTCTGAATAGAAGAAATAGTATTGTCTGAATTAGAGAATATGTTCAAAGATACTATACTTTGAAATACTTCCAGCAGTTCAGATGAAGGGCTAACAGTGTTTTGGTTAGTAAACCTTTATTTTTTAAACTTTACTGTAGATTGTTTTTATTCTAATTTAGATATAAATCAGATTTGTTTAAATTTTGTTTAGATGAGACTCATTTGTTGATTCCAACACCATTGGAATAGAAAATGATTATTCTAAATGCTCTTCAAATAAATCCTCCTAAAATCTCATTTCTACTATAAATTTATATAGAAACAATAGCAATTTAATAGTGAAAAGACAAATTCCTTTATAGATTTTCAAAAGTTGTCAATAGTGGTGTCTGAAATAATTGTATCATTCACCTAAGAAAAATACTGCCAGAGTTGCATGTAATTCTGTAATTTTAAAAATAAAAGTATATTGTCTTCTGTGAAGGAAAATGTGATTTAAAAGAAAAGTGAGCCATTCCAGAACTCACTGATTATCACGACTTGAAAACAATTCCCTCCAAATAAATCTTCATAACAACAAAATAACAGATATCTTTTGCCTCTCTCTTCTGGTCTCTGCTTTGGTACTTAACGGGTCATTTAATGCCAGGTACAAAGTTCGAAAAGCAATAGTTGCTTAGTCGTTTGAAAGTTATATAATAACTTGGACCTGCATCAGGCACTTAGGCAGACAACCAGTAAAGTAAAATTTTAACTCCATGTTTGTTTTAAATTCTAATGCCATGTAGAATTCTTAAAGAAGGTTGGGAGAGGGGATAAGAAGGGTGCAGCTGGAACTGGGGAATGCTGGGAGACATAGGGTACTAGCTGAGCAAGTTATGGACACCCAACTGCAAGGAGTACCATGAAACTACTAGTTGTTGTGAATCTGGACAGTTATAGTGATTTTCTGGCAGATGGCAGTTTGTGTCTTGAGCAATGAGGATTTTCTCTAAATTTCACAAAGTTAGCATGTGGCCTGTAGGGGAAAGGACAAGGACCTAGAAAAATGACTTAAGTTTTATATAATCATAATCTTGGGGCAGAAGAGTTTTGTTTTTGTTTTGCAAGCTGCATTAGCATAACTTAGAAAAAATCACCTGCTTTGTAACAGAAACTAAAGCTGAGGATAAATACTTATTTCAATTATTCTCTTTTTCTTTCATTTCCTTCCTTCCTTTACTCTGTATGTTTAAGCTTTGTGAAATATTCAAGGGCTTGAATTCTTTGAACAAGCCCAAAGTGCTTGTACGTGTTCACCTTCCAGCCTCTGTGTCTGTCCTTTCACCCCGCAACCGTTATTTGGCAGCTGCTGTGTGCTGAGAAGGATGGAAGGTGGCTGGGGTACAGGAATGAGCAAGACCTAATTCACTTCTCAGGTTCCTCTCATTTGGTGTCACGTGACAGATGACACACAATATGTTGTACACAGAGCGATAAGAATTCAATAGGATGCTGAGGAGATACACTCAGCTTGGGGAAGGAGGGGCTTCTAAGAGGTCGTGTACTCGAGCTGCACCCTTGATGGGTAGAGCTGTACTATATACGTGTGTATGTGTGTATGTGTATATATGTATGTATAAACTGACCTAGTTTTGACTGTCAGTGCAGTCTAGTTAAGGTACTGGATTTATACACTCCTAGTAAATATTAAATATGGTCAACACTTTACTATGTAAACTTCTTAATGGCTCCTGTCCCTAAAGGGCACTGGTAGAACTGTTGTGCTTTTCTCTCTGGGTAGTTTGATTCTCTGAAAAGTTTTTATGGGATTGCATCTAGTAAGGCTTGCCCAGCTTCTAGGGCTCTTGGTGTCGTGAACCCTCAAGTAGGTGGGGCATTGAAGTCGATAGGATAATGAGGTCGAACCTGGACAGGAAGAGATGCTGCAGATCCAATTAGGTAGCAGCCAGGTGGTTTCTACATGGGTGGGTCCAGGATTCAGGGGCCATGAGTGATAGCTGTGCTTGGCATATTGATCTTATGAATCGGTTCCAAAGTAGGTGTGTAAGAATATTAATGTCTTTAGTATAGTATAGTATATCTATAGTATAGTAAAGATGCTGTACTAAAGTGACATTACGCATTTGAGGAATGTAACGGTCTTGTTTTGGCCATTCATGACTGTGAATGACCTGTGATTTGCAATACTGCTAGGGCCTGCAGGCTTCGCCAGAGCATGGAGGGGGGGGGGGAGTGGAACTACGTTAGTAGTTAGTAGTTGCACATCTGTTGAACATCTTCTGGACATACACACTCCCTTACTAGCCCAGTTCAGAAACACTGGCAGATCTGATAAAGTCATGATTTAGTCAGCATCTTCCTTCTCATATTATTTCTAAGGAATTTTATTTGCATCTGTGAGAGTCTCATTAACCGCTCTTTGTAATGGATGAATCCAAAATGTACTACCCAGTTTCTTTTAAAGAGCAACATATCTTTGAATGTCTTGGTTTTCCCATAAGATTTCCAGCTTTTATACTAGATCAACGTGAACTGGATATAGGTGTAGTGTGACCCTTGCTGACTGAGGGCTTCATAATGTCCAACAGTCCGTCCCACTTACAACTGAAAGCAGAATGCTGGTTGATTTTTTAAAGGGCAGGAGGTGCCCTGATTGTTTACTGGGACTTCCTTTACAGCTACTGCGTGAGAGCGTCACTTCCGCACTTTTACGTGTAGTACATTCTTGAAAATGTTTAAAAGTCGCATGACTGCCAATGCCACACATATATATGTACGAAGGGATGGGATGGGGTTGTGTTCCCAGAGAGACGAGACGTCATGGTGGAATCGGCAATGATGTTGCCTGCAGGCACTGGTGATAAACTACACTGTGCTGGGAGGACCCGGGACTGAGGAGACCCATGCCAGTGCCCTGCCGGCTCCCCGTCACTGCAGGGACAGGCGTGTAAAGCCAAGCAGCACCCTTTCTCCTGCACTGATGTCCCTCTTGACCGTTTTCTGGGCACTGCCTTGTGCTTGCACATGGCCACCAGGGTGAGTTTCCCTGAGTGGCTTCCTGCTTGAAACCCTTCACTGCCCGCAGTGGGAAGAGGAGTCGTCGTCGGAGGAAGATGGCCAGCGGAAAACAAGTTGGTTGGCACTCCAGGCAAACTCTGGGGCATCACAGGAGCCTCAGCCCTTGGGCAGGAGTGAGTGACGGGGGCTTCTACACGGAATGCCACACCCCCAGGAGCGCTCACCTGCAAAGAGCGCAGCTGCCTCTGAAGGGGCCTGGCTCTGTCGCTACAGCAGCTGGGGCAGGGGTGGGGGCAGGCACGCCACCCGCAGACTAAAGTTAGTTGGTCTGAGAAAATACAAATGAATTATAATCATAACTCTCCTGTTCTCCTTCTCTGCACTCCTAACTACCTTCTCTGCTTTGTTTTTCATACTAGTGCTAATGACATTATGATATGACATAGTCACACCTTCAAGATTGTGTTGATCTTTCATCTCTAACAACTAGAATGAAATTGTGTTTTAAAGTAGGAATCTTTGTTTTGTTCATAGCTATTCCAAGGCCCAGCACTTAGGCATTCAAATATGTGCAATAAATGAGTGAAGGAATAACCCAGTGCCCCTCAGCGCAGCAAAGGCAGCCTGTGGGCATAGGATAGGGCGGGGCAGAGCGGGAGCTGCGTCTGAGTAGAGAGGGCCTGCTTTAGGAAAAACATGTGACCTTTCCGTCAGCAAAATGTAGTCAAACATTTTAATTGCTAAAATCCCTTTTGCTTATTATATGTTAAATTCATAATTCCTTTTTTCATTCTTCCTCCTCAGTTTTTTTTTTAAAAATTTACTTTTTTACCTTTATTTGTTCAACTGAAGGACAATTGCCAGGTATCCTTGTGTGTGTCTAAGGCATACAGCATGTTGATGACACATTTATACATTGCAGTATGGTTAGCTAGCACCATGGCATTGGCGAACATCTCTACAGTTACGTAATTATCGTTTCTTTTTTTTTTTAACAGGTTTATTGAGACGTAATTCACACACTATACAATTCACTCGTTGAAAGTGTACAATTCAGTGGCTTTTAGTATATTCACGAGTTACTCATCCATCACTGCAATCAATTGTAGAACATTTTCATTATCCTAAAAAGAAAGCCTGCTCCCCCTTATCTGTCACTGCCCCTCCAGGCCCCGCCCCCACTCCCAGATCTAGGCAACAGCTAATCTGCTTTCCGTTTCTATAGATTTGCCTATTCTGAACATTCTCTATAAAATGTAAATCCATAATTCTCATAGGTTTCCTAGAGCTTATGTCATTTTGAGAGAGAGAATGTGGTACGATACCAGCCAATATGATATGCTAAGAGAGGATGTGCTATCGGTATTGTTAGCACAGGATCTGGGCCAGCCTGAGTTCACATCCCGGCTCTGCCAGTTAACCTTCTGTGCCTCCCTTCTTCTGTCTGTGAAATGGGGATAACAGTGCTTACCTCGTTGGTTTTTTTGTGAGGATTAAATGGATAACTCCATGTATTGCACTCTGAATGCTGCCTGGCACATAGGAAAAGTCCAGTAAGTGTTAATTACTATTATTATTATGCCACCACCATCCTCATCATCATTTGGATACTTGAGTTCTAAGAAGCTAAAAAGTTTGCTGCATAAATTGTTTTTGCGTGAGTCTGTGATGATTCTGTATTTTTTTAGCATCTTTTGTGTGTAAAAACTTATTTAGATTCCTCGCTTTTTTTGATGCTACAGTTGACATCTGCAGCTTTCGACATTATGCCCTGGTGCTAAAATGTGCCTTGCTGTGGACATTTGATGGATTGTCTAACTAGGAAGCGCTCAATCTGCAGTAATTTGGTGTAGTATTTAACTTGAATGGCCACAGATTCATTTCCTAAACAGGAGACCAAGGTGACCAAGGGTTGTGGGTTGTGGTGTTGGAGGACGTGAATGGAGATGGGGCTGGCCTAGGGGCTGAGCCAGGTTCTTCCGCAGCTTGTGATGCAACCTGCGGCTGAGTCCCGCCTTTGGAGAGCCTGGCTACTGCTTCCCTCCTGGAAGGATGGGGTGGAATAACAAGGCCATTTGAAATAGCTCTGTGATATAGTTAAATAAAAGCTACCATGTACTTGCATAATTTTAGTGCTATATATGCCTTGTATTCATTATATGATAATTAATTAAAATAAGCTTCAGTGTTAATAAATTGGTAGTACAGAGTATTATTGATGTTTTATTTATGGTAAACAGGAAATAGCTGAGTGATTTCTTTTTTATTCCCATCTTAGAAATGATAAATCAAATATGAAAAGGGGCTAGATTTATTTTTTTATGATGTGTCTTTTTCTCGCACACTTTGTCCACTTACCTGGAATCAGCTGTGTACGTACCTCACAAAATGAAGTCTCCTGATAGCCAAGGATAGCTAAATACCCATCAAGGAATAAATGAATGCGTGTGAGTTGTTTTAATTAGCGAGGTGTGATTTAAAGGTTGCTGAAATCAAAAAGGCTTATTCATTTTTCATCAATAATCACTTACCTTAATATTTCATTAGAAACCGCTGATTTTCAGACCTCCTTCTGAGCTTTGATTCATTATGACTGCAGACGTAATTTACCTTCCCCTCCTTTTCTCGTTCTGGATTATACTCTTTCATCTCTGAGACACTGTTAAGATGTTTCCAACATTCACAGGGCTGCTAATTGATCCAACTTTTTTATGTAACTGTACTTAAAGCTAAGAGTTCTAGGCTGTGGAAAGCTGCATGTATGTGAGTGCCCACGCGTGTTTTTAGGCAGACTTCTTTCGTCATTTGAACAACTGATAATAACATGCAAATTTTCTGTTTCATATGTTCTGAGAGTAAAGACTGACTGATCACATGCAAAGTCAGGAAGTAAATAGCTGGGCCACATCCTTAGACTATGCCATCAATCTGAAAGAACAAAGCATCTTGTGTGTGGCATACTCGGCAGATGAGATCACTATCTGCGCATCTACCTTATTTTCAAAACATTTCTCCAGTTGCTTTAGACGCGGACTTGCACTTGGCCTCAGAGTGCAGTGTGCTTGTGTGTCCTCAGGTGGTGGTTCTGTTCTAGACTTCTGTGCTGCCACCTACAGAGTGCCGCTCTG
This sequence comes from Equus quagga, assembly GCF_021613505.1. Taxonomy (NCBI): domain Eukaryota; kingdom Metazoa; phylum Chordata; class Mammalia; order Perissodactyla; family Equidae; genus Equus; species Equus quagga. The sequence goes on from NC_060278.1 coordinate 2,623,782, forward strand.
ACGCAGCGAAGCCGAGAGCCAGGCTCTCACTCTAGTACGATGCACGTACAGAAAAGAGCCATTCCTCTTCTTAAATTGCCCGGTGACTGTGTGTGACCGATCACAGCAGAGAGAGCCCATCTAGGGTGTCGGAGTCTGATTGGAACCTCTGAAAACCGCAAATTCCAAGCACTTCTCCTTAAATGCATAGATGGGTCTTAGGTTTTTGGAAGTAACTAATCTAAAACATGGGAACGTACCCAGCACAGACTGAGATTCTGACAAGCTGATGCTAACAATGAAAAAAAATAAATAAATCGATGAATAGATAGACATTGTCGTTTTTTCCAGGTTAATTATGAAATGCTGTATGTCTGTCGTCTACAGCCATGTTGAACAATTTAGATAAAGTACATATTACTAACCTTCATTAGCTGTAGCAGTTTCAATGCTGAGTAAAAATTGCTCAGTGTTAAGAAATAATAATTTGTGTGCTTAAAAATTTGGTAAACATGTATGTGTTCAGAATTGTAAATATTTTTATTGCACCATAAGCTTTATTACCTTTTCGGTGTTTCCTAGAAAACTTGGTGCTGACTTTTCTCATGTCCCAGATTCCTATTCCAGAAGTATCTCTAAAAAAATGAATGAACCACCAATAGGCATATAAATGTCTCCTTATGGAGAACTAGAAGGACACATATGTGTTAGGAGATATTAGTCAGCATTAAAAATAATAAGTCCTTGTTTACCCAGAACTACTCTTTACACTTGGTTTAGCTTTGGAATGTTTGTTGGTAACTTTTTCTATAAAATAAATGCTTTTTTCTTACATGTTGGAATTAGTGTGACTTGCATTGTGTGAGTGCATCTGTGTTTCAGTAATTCTGTTCTTGGCGAGTGACGCTCTTCAGGATCCGGGAAGAGGCTCAGAGATACAGTGTCCAACATCTCTTGAGCGGACTTTCCCTTTGCCTTTGTGCTTTTCTCCAGCTGCCTGTCCTGCTTCACGGCCTCTGGCTTACATGTGGCGTAGGTATGAACAAGTGTGGCCGGGTGGTGGCGGGGACCATGTGGCTTTAGCTTCAGATCTTGGCTCTGCCACTTCCTTGGATGTTTGGCAAGGTATTTAACCTCTGTGAGCCTCGTTAAATTCATCTGTATTTTAAATTTTGGGTCCCATTGTTAGACCATATGTCAGCTGTGTCCTGATTTTTATATTTAGAAAATATGTTCTTTGTAAGCACGCATCATGATCTGTGTTAGAAGCTATTGGGGCTTGAAGAGAAATGCAGATCCAGTCCCTGATAGTAATGCTCTCCTAGTCTTTTGGGAGAATAACAGACGGACTTCAATAACACAACCCGTTTTATTGACCATACTGTTTATTTTAATAGCTAGACCAGAATGGTTTGATTGACTTTTTAAAAATCTGGTATGTTTTTTGCCATATGGACAAGGCCATATCTAGAGTGCCAGGCTAATAAGCCTTCTCTTCTCTGCCAGTGAACCATGAAAGTTGTCAGCAAAATGTTTCGTTTCGAATTGATCATTTTCCAAGCTCTTGGTGACGTAAACACCTATCTTAAGAGGGAAAGTACAGATTATCGTTCATCAGTCACTGGAAATTCGTTGCACCAAAGAACTGTAGGCAACCAGTATGTGAAATGATCTAGAAAGGAACGTACACAGTGTGGTTGCGGATGCCTAAAAATGGTGTAAAACTACCCTCAATCAGTTGATTGTGGGCCCAAGGTGCAGATTACTTTCTTTGAATGGTGTTATAACACTGAAAGAATGTAAAACATGGGAGTTTAGTAGTACTTAGCAGTAACATATTTTTTTTAAACAGTCACGGTTTAAAATAGGATGACTTTGTGCTTTTCTCATTTTTATAAAGGGCTCAATGTACAAATCATTCTGAATCAGAATACCATTAATTCCTGTGTATAGGAATGAAATGATATAATGATGTTAGGTCATCTTCTAATGTTATCAATTAATTCTTAAGTGTTCTTTGCATCCCTAGCCTCCTTGGTACCATCAAAATATTTGTATCTTTCATTTCATTTCTCTCCTCCTCATGTTTGTGTTTTCCTTTGCATCCTTTAGCATATACACTATATTTAAAGTAGCTTTTTTAAAGTCCTTTTTCCTCTAATTCCATCATCACTGTTGTTTCTGACTCTGTTTCTATTGACTGATTTTTCTCCTGGTTGTGCATCACATTTTCCTCCTTCTTACATCCAATAATTTTTGATTGGCTGCCAGACATTTTGAATGTTATGATGTGGAGGCTGTGTTTGTTGTATTTTTTAAGAGTGTTGGAGCTTTTCTGGCAGGCAGTTAAATTACTTGCTGATTGTTTCTTATTTTTAGATTGCTTTTTTGTCTCCTTTAGGACAGGTCCAGAGTGGCCTTCCAGCTAAGGTCTGATTTGGCCCCCTTTCCAAGGCGTGTCACTTCCTCACTGAATACGGGGCGTGTTCAGTGAGTGTATTCCGTAAGGTCTCTTCCTGTGGCTGGATAGCACTTGCCCAATTCCTGGCACTGTAGGACTGCCTGAAATTGCTCTTCTTCCTGCTGCTGGGGAATTAATTTTTCACAGAAGTTGTTCCTGTCTGAGCTTGTGGCGTTTGCCCTGACTCACGCCCAGTGTGGTGCTCAAAGACTGAAGAGGACCCACCCAGGTTTCTGGAGCTTTGTCTCTGTGTAGATCCTCCTCTCAGGTAATCTGTCCTACAAATTCTGATCCCCTCAGCCTCCCCAGATGCAGAGCTCTGCGTGACTGCAGTGCCACTCGTCCCCCTGCCCTGCACCGCACTCTGGGAATTACCGCCTGACAGGGAGCCCAGGCCACAGTAGGGCTCTCTTCACTTGTTTGCTTTTTTCAGGGATTATAGTCCTAGTCTTCCTCATCCCTGTTTTCTGAAAATAGTTGTTTCCTATATTTTTCTAGTTTTCCAGTTGCTTTTAGAAAGAAGGTAATTCTAGGCCACTTATGCTCTCATTGCCAAAAATGGAGCTCTCTTAAAATACAGACAGTCTTGGGGGCTGGCCCCATGGCTGAGTGGTTAAGTTCCCGTGGTCCACTTCGGCAGCCCAGGGTTTCACTGGTTCAGATCCTGGGCACGGACCTAGCACCACTCATCAGGCCATGCTGAGGCAGCGTCCCACATAGTACAATTAGAAGGACCTACAGCTGGAATATACAGCTATGTACTGGGGGGCTTTGGGGAGAAGAAGGGAAAAAAAAGATTGGCAACAGATGTTAGCTCAGGACCAATCTTAAAAAATAGTCTTTATCCTCTGTATTTGTCTTTGTCAAAACTCTAGTCACTCTAGGTTATTTCCCATCCCAGAATATGTTGATCTTTTCCCTTCGTCAGTCCTCATTACATATGCTTTTTTTTTTTATCGGTATGGAACTGATGCATACAGACTTCTTTATCTCTATTATTAAAATCCCAATTCTCCAAATGCCATCTCCTCTGCAAATTTAGTACATCTAGCCGGAATGAATCTCTCCTCTTCCTTGGATTCAAAAAAGTTTGTACACCTACTAATGACTTCCTCAAGTGTCTATAGAGGGTGGTTCCAAGCTCTCTGATTCCCTCCACTTGTTGCGCGATTTGTATTTCTCCTCATGTTCTTCTTTAGCGATGGAGGGAAATCATTAAGGCATTCCCTGAGAGCTGTTTTTAGGACTCACTCTGCTGCTAGAAAGCAGTCTCCTACAAGGGGTGCTTGTGATCCCTCTGTAAGTGGGTTACTTCTCCTATAAGGAGATAAGGATAAGGGCCATGCCCTCCAAATGCTTTTGTACATTTTTGGAGAATTTAAAGGTGGGTATGTAGGATGAATGAATGAAAAAAGCTTGGCTTAAAATTGTTTAATGGTTTTATATATTTAAGAAGATTCCTTACATAGCATGTGACTTCAGCATGTAAGGATCATTCACTTTATAAAAGTGCATCACATAACAACGTTTTGGTCAAGGACAGACCACGTATAGACGGTGGTTCCATAAGATTGGTACCATATAGCCTAGGTGTGCGGTAGGTTACACTGTGTGGGTGTGTGTAAGTACACTCTATGATGTTCACACAACGAAAAAAATCACCTATCACATTCATATCCCCATCATGAAGTGATGCATAACTGTAGATATAACTTTTCAGTGACATATCGGTGACAATGAACAGAGTATATCGCTTTATAAATCTGTTGTTGTACTGTAATTTTTTTGCTAGGACTCCCGACCCCACCCCCCTCAAAGAACTATAATTCAGTGCTGATAAAGGTGCATATACGTCTTTTTTTCTTGGTACATTTCTTAAGCCAGTGATAATGGTATATCCTTCTGCTGATGATGCTGGATTTAAGACGAGGCTTCAGAGGGAAACAAACAAAGAGTATTGTTATTTTGCGACCCTTCCATCTTTCTCCTCTTATCTCTGTTTTCTTCCAGTGCAGATATTCAGGCACTACTGGGCACTGTGTTTAAAGAGACACAACATTTTGCTGATTTCCTTTAGATGTTTCCTGAATAAGAAACATGTTATCCCTTAATCAGCTCCTTTTGAGATGTCTGTTTACACTAAACAAAGTCCTATTCCAGTTAGTTTCGAATTCTAAGCAAAAGCTCTGGTAATGAAACATTGTCTGAAGGAGCACCCTGTTACTGCAGTGCAATATTGAAGTTGAGGTGCAGTAGAAACAATATTAAGCTTGTTAGCACGTTTATCGATTTAACTGATCAACCACATCCAAGGACTATATAGTGACTTAAGGGATTTTTTTCTCTCAAACTTAAACACCCTGAACTTTGGAAACTGAATACGTCTGTTCCCTCATCTGTAAATTGAAATAACTGTGTACAAATAAATACTAAGAATCACTATCTTGTAGGGTTATGTGGGATAAATGAGATAATATATGCATAGTGCCTGCTTGTAGTAGTATAAATATATTTTGTTGTGGTCAAATCTCATGACAAAAATATATTATGATAAAATAAATCCTTCTAATAAGTAGATCTTAAAAATGCAATGAGTAGCACAGTTACTGGAAGAAGCAGTCAGTTTTAGCACATTATAAACTTTGGGACAACTTCTTAGACTTAATTTTAAATGCAATTTATTCTATATAAAATTCTGGCCAAATTTTGGAGTAAACGAAATGAGAGAGTCCCCAAACGTGACATAGTGGGCAATGTCCTTAGTATATGTGGTGTATGCATAATAATGATTTGTATCTACCTGGTGTTTTCTGGATATTGTGCTGTGAATGTATGTTCGGCTGGGAGGAGAGAATTTCAAAGTTGGACCATCAGTAGATGAAGTACTGTAACGTTAATTGGCAACAGAATTTATTTCATAATGTGTATGATCTGTTGCAGGGGTAAAATAGATTACTTTTAGATACCCACATAAAATTGTTTTCTCACCAGATAATTATATTGGCTCTGTGTGTAACACAAATTTTAAATATTTTATGTTATTAGTAACACCAGTATAACGCGGGAATTAACAAGCTAGAAATGCAAATACATTTTCCTGTTTCTTACACTGTGCCTGCAAACAGAGAATTGGTTCTGTAAATTATTTTCAGTGTGCGCACTTTTTAACAAGGTCCTTAAAGTGGTAATCATTTCTCAGTTTCCAATGTTGAGAGTACTGATGGTTTGACAGCTGTAATGTTGCTTTTGCAGGTGATGAAATATTGGTTTTCATTAAATTTTATGTTAAAAAAGCTTATTTAGAATCATAGATTTTTAGCATTTTAGAGTGGGAAGGAACCTGATCTAACAGTCTTATTTTACAGAAGTGGGAGCGGAAGGGTGGGGGCGCGGACGCAGGCTGTTCCTGCTTGTCGTCATCCGTCCTTTTAAGGATGTCTTGGTACCGCGGCAAGAAGACCTGACGTGGAGTCAGGAAGCCTGCAGGCTCGTGGGCCACTGTCCTCAGGTAGGAGTGCTAACTGGGCCAGTCACCTGATTGTGAAACAGGGATAATCATACCTGATTTGCCGCTTACAGAAGGAAAATGTGCTGATAAAATAAAGTCTATGTATGAAAGCGTAGTTAAAAATATAAAGCTCTACCTATGTGTTGAATCATACTATTAATAATTATTCCTGACTATTTTGACCTCTTCCATGACCTCTAGAATTATCTTGAGTGAATGAGTTAATTCAAAGATATCTATGACGGCAACTCTGAAGAGAACACCCAGCATGCCAGCAGGTTATTGGAATACGCCGGCATTGAGCTATTTCTGTTGCAAGCAATACTCAGCTAAGGGTCTAATTGGACTTCAAGTAAGAAGAGATTTTTTTGAAAAGAATTCAATATACACGATAGAGTTATGGCCAGAGGTACTTCCAAGTTAGGTTAAGCAGACACAGCTATTTGTCTGTGAGTAAACAGTGCAGGTGTGATTGAAACGTTTACCATCCTTTCTTATTTAGATAAGACAGGTGCAGATGCTGTGGTTTGCGATGTCCAGGTCCATTTGCTCTGAATTCCATGTCATCCTTGTTCTCCCCCTGGCCCAAGGGGTTGTGGGGCCCCGGGCTGTATCTGCTGTCATTTGTCAGTTGGTTACAGGTTCTTGGTAAACGTCTTGATGCCCATCGTTGCGTTTATGACAGAGACCTGTGGCCCCTCCTCTGCATCCAGGGCTCACCCGGTTTTCCTGCTTCCTGCCTCCTTCATCTACTCAGTGCTGCTTTCCACTCTGCAGTCTTGTTCTTCTCTTTATTTCTCCTGTTGTCGATCCGGCCTCGCCTTTTCTTCACTCTGTGCGCTCTGGACACTCGGCTCTACCTCTCCTGCCCGGCCTCCTGCGCCCTGGCCGGCCCGCTGCCCGCTCCCGGCGCTCTCCGTACCTGCCACACTAGCCTCCTCGGAGCTCCTTGGCCAGGCTGAGAGGAGCATTCCCACCCAGTGCCTCTGCACTTGTCACTTTGTCTGCTGGGTGCCCTGCCCTGGATCTTGACATCACGGGCTTCTTCCTGTCATCCAGGCTCTGATCAGAGTTTCCTCTTCCGAGTGGTTTTTCCTAATGCCCTGTCTAAAGCAGCAGCCCCCAGCCCCAGCCCTATCCAGCCTGGTTCCCTGCTTTAATTCTCTGTTGACATGTATCCCCATCTCATGTTGCCCTGTTCATTCATATGTTTTACTGCTTCTAATTCCGCCCTCTTGAATGTAGCTCTGCCAGAGCAGAGACCCCATCTGTCCTGTCCACCTGTGTATCTGTAAGCTCCTAAGAGCGGCTGGCAAGCAGTGGGTGCTAGCTGATGTTTGTTTAATGTGTGTATGTATACACGTATGTTTGTATGTATGCATGTTTGTGTGTATGCTTTATATGCACACATACAGGCACGTGTGTGTATGTATTTTTGTGTGTGTGGGGGGCGTCCCTGGCTCCCTTTCGTTGTCAGGTAGGTGCTCTCAGGCGATACTCTGTGCTGTCTGCTGTGCTTCCTCCGTCTGCAGTTTTCGGTCTGCCCGATGGGAGGGACTACTTACCTACCTTCACAAAATCCCACTGGGTGGGGGCGGCTGACTCCCCGGTGTGCCAGTCCCCACCAGGAGCAAAACAAGCCTTCTACCCTGCTTCCTGTTTCCTGTTTTTAAAGTGCCTCTTTTTCACTAAAGCCCCAAGTCTTACTTTGCTTCAAGGCAGCTATTTTTAAAAGGCTATTTATCAAAGATTTTGCTTTTAATCCTTCTTGCATGCCTTCTAAAAAATTCTTCTTCAATAGTATATCATGGAGAGCTTCTGACAACTGTTATCGTTGAATTAACATGCATTAATAGTGTGATTCTTTTTACTAACCCTTAAAATTATCTTAATATTAAAGTCATACTTTTTTGTATAAAACTTAGGAAATACAGAAAAGGAAAAGATTATCTCATCCCAAAAGAACCATTGTTAACATTTTAGAGTATATTCTTAGACACATGTGCACATGTCTATCTGCCTATTCAGAACTGAGCAGCATCCCACCCTGCCTGCCCCTCAGCCGCCTGCTGTTGGCCTGGCCGCCGCACGCCCGGCTCCGTGTGCTGAGTATGCTCTTACAGCAGCGTTTCTTAATGGCTGCGAGTTTCCATTTCATGGACTTTTCTTGGTCAAATTGCTTAACCACCTGAGCCCTGCTTTTCTCATCTGTAAAAGGGAATAATAATACTGCCTGCCTAACATAGTCTAAAGAAATTAAACGAGGTAATATTATTTATCCGTTTCCTACTATCTTTTAAGAACTTAAACTGCACTGTGCTCTATCTTACTACTGTTTCTTGCCAATCCAAATAGGTAATTATATTTTATCAATAAAACATTTTTAAACTCTAAAAATATGCATTTTCTTTGTTTTCAAATGATATTATCGAAGAATGGTAGGGCGTTGTTAGTTAAGGCAAATCTCAAATTAAAAACACTTTGGTTTTATAAAAGAGATTGCCTCAGGAGTTTCCATCTAAAAGTAGGAATTTGTCCCGCTTCCCTTAGCCAATCTCGTCCTTGGCGGCGGTCTGTCTTCCACTGCACCTCCTGCCGAAGGCTGATGTCGCATCTCTGGTGCTCATTTCCACCAAGCTGTTTCAGAACAAGCCTGGGAGCTGCTCCTCTGTGACTGGATGCGCTGATTTCTCATCTCCTCTCGGGGCTCCTTGGCCCAGCCTCAGGGTGGCGTTAGACTAAAGACGTTGTCTGTTAGTGCCATCGTCTTTAGGAGTGCACGGGACCTTAAGTAAAAAATTGTTCTATTTAAAGTAAACTTTCTTATTTTGTTTTTTGTTGTTTTTTTTTTTTTGTCATTAGGTTAAGCATGGAAATAAACAAATTTAGAAATGTTGAACTGTTTCTGTTACTTTGGATTATTTTTAAAATACCGTCTCTGTTTCTAACGAAGGTCTGGTCCTCTTTTAAAATAAGTCAAAGTTACATTTCTATTCTGAAGTTATGTGTAGTAAAAAATCTGTGTTTACTCATGGTCGTATAATGCACAGACTAAGAGCTTAGAGAGAAAACGCCATTAGGCTTTAATTAAGTGACACCATATCTCTATTAACTTTTTCTCCATTTCATGAGTTACTCAAATCCCTTCTTGTAAGGGATTGGGTCGGACAGAAGAGAATATGTTCTTTCAGAGAGGAGTCAGCTTCAAAGCGCACCTCTCTTCCCGTGCCTACTGTTTCTCAGAGAGAGAAGATTTAAAGTGTCCTGCACTACATAAAAAGCATTTTCTCTGATTTTGAAAATATTTTCTTGTGTTTTCCTATCAAATGCCATATCATCTATTTTTCCATATTTCTCTTTCATAGTCCAAACCTATTGTTGGCTGCCAGCTTCTTTGTCCTGAGCCCATATGTGTGGGAGATATTTGGGACTGAAGGAGTGAATTGGCCCTGCTGACATTTGTATTGTTTAAGTGGAACTGGCTATTGAGACATGCTAACACAAAACCTCAGCCATCCCTTTATGAAAGATCCTGACCAAATTTAAAAACCTGGGGAGCCTTGTTGAGCCTGAATCTGTTAGGCTATGAAATGCACCCTGGGTTTTGAGGAAGAAGTGAGCACATTTATAGCTTTAATTACTCATTTGGGATACTACAGTCTGTTGCCAAAGCCAGTTATCATCAGCTTTGATTAGAAATCAGGAAAGACAGCTGCTGAAATGCAGAGTGAAAAGAATTGTATTGGATTAGAAAGGCATTCTTCTGAATCTGAAAGAAAAGGAAAGCATCTTTGGGAAACATCTGAATATGCATTTATTTTAATAATTGAATGGCTGGAGGTACAGTAGAGTACATCGTAGGTTGAAGTGGTTTTCATTATTAAATTAAGTGCCTTTGTTCAGTTCATCTAGATTTTCCTATTGGCTGCTGTGGTCTTTTTCCTCTTTTAGCTCCATTTTGATGCAGTGTTACATCTCTATTTGTGAGTTGAAATGTATCAGTATTCATAAACTAAATTCATGAACCATCTTCCCAATCATTGGGGCTGATGAAACACCATTTACTAGAGTGAAGCCAAGCCAGGAGAGGCATATAAAATAATGCATTCAAATGCTAAGCTTAAAAAGACACTGTTCTTTATTCCCAATCCTATGTGTTTGGAGAAGTACTACTTGAGTCTTAGTAGCAATGTGATTTCAGGTTGCAATGTATATCAGCATAATGTCATATGCAAAGGATCCTAAGTAAATCCAAACTCCAGGGTTAAATTCACATGTATGTGTTCATAGTTTGTAAAATCAAAAGAGGTGTCAGGAAGGTATACTTTCCTCCTTTTGAAAGCTGTGTGAAATATTGTATGGCAACTTAAATCAGGCGATAGGCTCCTATCTTTAGTTAAACTTTGTTAAACGGCAGCATTTCTCCTATTTCTACAAAAGGTGATCACAACTGCTCAAAGAAATATATAAACAATGTATATAGAAGTGAGCCTATCCCTTAAATAACTGTATAAGCACTAAGAATAACTGTATTTATATTCATGTTTGCAGGAGAGTAAACATTTATGCAAATACACTGAGAAAAATTATCAAACACTCGGTCTCCATGTGCTCTAGATTCAAAGTAAAGCTGAGAATTTTCACCCAATTATTTAACTCCAGGCAGTGTAATGCTTAAACAAAACAAGATAACATTCTGTACCTACACAATAGATCAAAACAGCTTCCTTCATCCTCACTTTGGACCATCTGTTTAAAAGAAACCAAAAACCCTCAGGAAGCAAGCCTCTAATCTGTGGTTAAGAGTTTAAAGACACATGCTCGTTCTGACAACCCAGCCCTGTGTCCGGAGCGCTGTAATAGGTTTTGTCTTAGCTGTAAAAGGCGGCGTGGCTTGACCTCAGCATCTGTCAGTTACAGCTTCTCTGTTCTTAGTAGGAATTGGAAAATTCTGTTTGTAGAGCATCTAATTCTATGTCATTTTAACATAAACTATTATAAATATTGGCAATAATATTTTCCAGGAGATAAATTATTCTTAAATTTTCCAAATGCTTTAAGAATCATAATTCTCAGCCCACCCCTGTACCTCCTTGATGAAAGGGGCCACAGATATGTGCCAATATGTGTTTGTATGATGGAAGTAATTCAGACTTACTGGAGAATAGACTTGATTGGTGTTAGGAGAATTGTGCAGATCTTTATCCCACGTTATTCCTTCTTGAATCCCACAAAAACTTCTGAAAATTTTAACTTGGTTCAGAGATTTTGGCATATGTTAACATTTTTGGTCTTTGAGCATCAGCATGGGTCTAGATCATTCCTTCCTGTGAACTAGTGTTGCAAGACAGTGGGAGTTGCAAGACAAATTTTGCGTAATACTAAACAGGAAAAATAACAACAAGAAGGCTTCTACTTTATCAGAGGTGAAAGGATATTTTTCATAATTAAAGCTTTTCATTATTTATCATATGCTCATTATAGGAAAATGCTTTTATTTTTAGTCTTGTGTTTGACATAGTTAAATAAATTACCTGTTCTTTGTTACATTTGTGAGAAAACTCTAGTAAAAGCGGTATCAAAGCTGTACTGATCAGGCAGCTCTGGAAACTGAAGTGGGGAGTAAAAGTAAATTCCAGTGTTTCCGTGTGAAAATAGCTATAGTATCTGTTGCTTGATGTGGTTTTCTTTGATTGATATCGTATCATTGGACAAGCAACTGTGTACATTGTGGAATTTAGTCCCTGCCCTTCCCGTAACTGCTCTCTCTCTCAGCTTGCCTCGATCATAAACCATAGATGACTCATCTGAGAGCCGGCACAGACCCTGGCTCTGGCCTTGGACTTCAGTAGACCTTTGGACTGAGAGGAATCTCCAAGGTCTTTCTAACTCTGATTCCAGCATTTAGTGTTTCACCAATAGATGACATTGTCCTACTGGCACCCCTTAATTGTGCAAGATTTTCTTGGTATCTTCTGGCTCCATTAATATAAACACCTTTAAAAGTGTATGAATATTCTGATATGGTTGGATACTTTTAGAGGAAACTGTTGTTTTGGGAAGCATTTCAGCTGGAACATGCATTGAAGTGGATATTGTCAGATATTTTCTTTGAACAAATCAAAATCATTTAATACTGTGTAAAATTTAAAAGGCATACAAATGCAAAAGCAATTATTGTAACCTTCACTCTTGTAAATATGCATCGCTGACTCATATTTAGACCAATGAGACTGCCGGTGAATATCATTAGTCAGAACTCAGCAAGATTTGATTTCATGCCAGTCACGTTCACACACACATTTGTTTGTTTATGTCAGTCATTAGAACTCAGTAACTAAATGGCAGTGGTAGTTAATGTGGCATTTTATAAACACATAGATGAATTGGGAAAAAGCAAATTATCCACAAATAGTGACCAATTGTAAATAATGCCATATCCGTCACAAAAATATCTGTGAGTAGGAGAGAACAGGACAAAGGCAAACAATTTGAATGAGGTTGTACAAAAAGTCGAAGTGGCAGACTCTGGAAGAATGCCTAGAATCTTCCCAGCCCGTGAGGCAATTCTAATCCAGGTCATCTTCATCCTACCCCAGCACTGGGCTGACTTTGCAGATCTCTTGTCTGCTTCTCTGTATCCCACCAAACAGCAGATTTTCTATTTTCAGGGAAACTTGTTGTGACATTCCAATGTATGGAATTAAAAGAGTTTCTATCATTCTATAAGAGAATAGTCTTACTTTTTTAAAAAAAAGAATGCAGAAAATACAGCAAAACTTAATACATTCACATTAAGTAGGAGAAAGACCTAACTAAATTAGTAGCCTGAATTATAGAATCTTGAAAAAAATTAATAGTAATTTGATTACTTTCAGATGCAAGGAGTTCCTTGGAGAAATTGCTTTGGTAAATAGATAAGAAAAATTTGCACATAGCTCATCATTGGGTACATAAAACAGTATTTCTAAAGAATCCACAGTGGATTAATATTTTTAAGTGGTTTTCTCTCTGAAGTGTATGTATATTGTTAATTTGCCTTGAAAGGTCTTTCTTTATGAGAAATAGAGATATTTCTGATTCCTAAATTATTTGTGGTGTTTGGCAGTCATTCATTTACAGAAACATTGAGAGAATGGTGGTCATTTACTCATTCATTCAAACATTTGTTCACTGGTTATATATTGTCTATTGACGATATATTGGTCATTGTGCTGAGTACACAGTGGTGAATTCAACAAAGTCTCTGCCTTTTATATACTGGGAGTTAGAATTAACTAAAATTTTTTTAAATGAATAAATATTTGATTACAAATTATGATAAGGATGTAATCAGGGTGCTGAAATAGTTTAAGAGGAAAGAGGTTTCTTTGAGAAGATGCCATTTGGGCTGACTCCTGAAGGACACAAAATAGTCAGACATGGAAGTCCAGGCAGAAGGAGCTACATGAGCTGAGTTAAAAGGCAGGGAGAAGTTCAGCATGTTCCAGAAACTAGAAGGAAGCCAGTGTGGTATAGGATGAAATTGGAGAGGTATGTGGAAATCAGAACTACCTAGACAAAACTTACAAGACGAGTTTTATTCAGGGTGTCATGGGGGAGCCATTATGGTGTTCTTTTTAGATTGTGAGCATAGTCTGGTTTATAATTTTAAAATATCCCAATGACTGCTGTATGGAAAATAGATGATAAGGTGAGTATGTCAGCCCGGCAAACAGAAACTACACTAGGTAATTCCAACAGGTAGAGTTTAGCATAGGGGCTTGGTTACACAGGGGTGGGAAGAGGGAAAAGATGACAGAGAAGTATCTAGAGATAATAAGTGCAGGAAACATCTCCCACAACACAGAGAAGAGTACAAAAGGGTGGCTTTGGAGCTGAGACAATAGATGAATACCCAGCACCGTGGGCAGTGGCAGGTACGGGAAGCTTCTGCACTGGTCTCGAGATGGAACAGTGGAAGCTCGGATTAGGTGGTAGGATGGAAAGGGAATAGATTTGAGAGCGATTTTGGAGCTCGAACCAATAGCATAGGGCCTGCTGCGATGGACTGGTTTTAGTGAGCAGGAAATCAAGAGGCCCTCGCAGCCTTCTGACTTCAACAACTGAATGTATGGTGGCACCGCTTATTGAGGTAGGGAAACCAAGAGAATCAGATATGGGGAGAAATCTAAGTGTTGAGTTTGGAACATGTTAAGTGTAAGGTGTCAGGTAAACCACTGGGATATGTAAGTATGGTGGTCAGAGGAGATGTGTAGGCTGAGATACAAATGTGAGAATCGTCAACTTTCAGATGGTATTTAAAACTATGGAAAGGGATGATATCATCTAGGGAGAGGATAGAGAGAGAGAAGGGCCAGTTCTGAGCCCTGGGGATCTTCGGTGTTGAGAGGTCAGGACAGGAGTGGCTGAGAGCAAAGGACACTGACATAGGATGGGAAGCCTAGTAGAAGCATCAAGAGCGTGTGGTTCTATGGAAACCAAGGCGAGAAGGAGGCAGGGGTCAGTTGTATCTAATGATGCTGAGAGTGTGGAGTAAGATGTGGACAAAATGATGACCGTGGATTTAGCCACATGAAGACATTTGGCTACATGCCTGATGGGATGGAAGGCGAAGGCTTTTACAGAAGGCAAGGGCACTTCATTCTGACACACAAAGTCCTGAGGGGATGTAAAGGCCAAATTGTTTCCTCAGCTCAGGGCCCCAAGCAAAGCTGGGCAGAAAAAGGTTATTCAGATTTGACACTAGTGTATTTGAGTTCCGATAGTGTTCCTAGCGTTTATTCTTCTACTTGCCATGAGATAAAGTTCCCATCTACTCTTCTGAGTTGCTTTGTCTACATTAGAACCAAGGGCACCAAGCGGGTGTTGACACTGCACAGCATCCACTACTTCACGATTTTTATGACCAGCTTTCTTCAGTCATACTGCTCAATGAATGAAAAGTCCAGTCGCAGGTCTCAGAAAATCTGTTGTTGGGACTTGATTTCTTTTAAGCTCTGATGAAACGCTTGCCTTTCCTAAATGCCAATGTGAAGCCCACATCATAGCATCTTAGCAGACTTCCTAAACGTTTTGGGTCTGCCCTGTGATGCCAAAGATCACAAGTGGTACCGTAACCTTTTCAAGACTTCCTTCCTGTCCGTCAGGTCCAGGGGAAGCCGTCTCCAATGAATAGATGGAGTGAACAATCTGCAATTGATCGGAGTCTTTGAAAGCCAACGTTTTGTCAGCTTTATCAGTCCCCAAATATCCCATCTGGACCAAAAGCATAATTTAGATGCTGCTGTTGGACAGGTAGAAGACACTTCCTCGAGTAATATTGTCTCAGCAGCTATAACATCTGCCTGTGCTCTTGGGCCGGGATTGAAAAGGGGACTGTTTGCTAAATGATCAATTAATATTTGGACCTTTGTTAGATTTCTTTACAATGCCTAACATAGCACGGAAGGTTTCAGACTATTATCTCTTCTTACATAAGTTATCTTTCAGTTTGCTTTGCTACCATAATTAGAGGGATAAGAGCAGAAATTCTATTTCTTGGTCAAAGTGCTATTTTTATAGCAGGACAAAACATTCATTGTTTTACTTTACTTATTAAGAGGCCACACTGCTGTTCACTAAGGTTGTGTTTAATAAGTATGTTCTCTTGGGCCAAAATGTCAAATATATTCCTAATGAGTTCAGTGACGTCACTGAGCGTACTTATGTTCCTTGCCAATGGCCGGCATTGTTGGAGCAGATCACATTAGCTGTCGTTGGAGCACAGATGCCAAGGTCAGGGCATTAACAAGCAAGAGAGCTTTGAAAAAAAAAGATGAAGATTTAAAGCAAAGTCTGTCCATGTCAGAGAACAATGGGCGGCTGTTTAGGGAGAGTGGCGGAGACTTTCCAGAAGACGCATGTGCCTCAGACAGGTTTTCTGTGCGTCTCTGCCCTGTGAAAATTGTGTAAGTCAGTGATGGACCTAAAGATGATCATCTTTAAGCCACAACTGCCACTTTGAATGTGGAGTTTTGGAATAGGCCAGAGACAGCCCTGACATTCTAAAATTGATTGAAATTTTATGACCTTCAGAGGTAACTAATATATTTCCAGCTAGTGTGACTTCTGGAAATAATAAAGTTCAGCAACCAAAAGTTGATTCTTCAGAGCAAATAATTCATGAATAAGTTTTGTCTTTTAAGATTGTAACACTAAAGCATTTGTCAAAAGGAAAAATTTTCATCATATTTATATATATATATATTTTTTTTTCCTGTAAGGGTGGAGTTTATAATTTCATTTATGTCAAGAAATCTTGTTGTGCATGTGTGTATATGTGGATGTCTAAATCTAATTTGACAAACTTGGAAATGTTTGTGTCTAGGAGAAGGCTTTCCATGTGGGTACAGTTGGAGTAAATGAAGAATGAAAAGCAACCTTAGAGATTGGTGGGTTGTTTTTAAGCTATTGCATGCACACGTTCCCCTCTGCTTTCTAACCTTGTTGTCATTGTAGGGAGAATACAAAAAGGGGTTATTGTTTTCCAGGTGACTGGTGTGCATTGAGAAGTAAAAGGCCAAAATAGGACAAGACATCCCCAGTATTAAGTTGACTAAAAGAAACATAACGTGGAGGAGATAGAGCCATTTCAGGTCTACATTCCAGTGTCTAGAGAGAGTTGCGAGGCATAGAAAGCTTCCAGGCTGCTGCTTCCCTAAGACACACATAGATATCGGCTATGTGGAAGTGTCTTTTCACTGTTGCTTTCTGACAAATATAAACAAAATGTTTAACTGTGCCAACATGAATTTAGAGCGAAACCTGTCTCCATATAGCAGCCTGGGGTCGAGACAAAGGGCAAGGATGGACCAGGTGTGCAGCACTTCTGGTACCAGCCGGCGCCGTGGTCTGGACTGGACTGTGCCCTGTGTATTTCTCCTCGTTCGGGAAATTGACAGATTGAGGCTTTCCTGGTTTCTGTGGCTGAGTTGGTTTATGTTCTATTACGTGTATTTCTTTCTAGGTTACAGTCTTTGATTTGTGGTTGCTCAATATATTAAATAGAGCCAAAAGGCCAAATTGTTTCCTCAGCTCGAGGCCTACCCGGAGCTGGGCAAGGAAAGGTTATTCATATTTGACATTAATGTATTTGAGTTTTCTGTCTCCCCTCGGAGCTGACCAAATGCGTAGCTGTGGACTAAAGCTGTGGTGTTTTCATACCGCCCAAGTCCCAAAAGGGTTAACACGAGAGCCACGTGGTACGTAAAGGCTGGGGGATGAAGAGTTCCCACTTAGGACTTTTGTTACATAACCGAAGACCTTCAAATGGGCAAATTGGATGAATCATTTGAAATGGAAGAAAGGTTTCTTTGGTGCATTGGCACTCCATTCGTTTATTCCTTGGTCATTTGTTTGTTCCTTTATTGCCCATCTACAAGAACAGTAAAAATGGTGTCCTGTGGAGAGAGTCCTGTAGCTGATGTGAGAGGCTGGGCTTGGAGCTCCCTTACACGTGTGCTGGGAAATGGAGTGGCTGTTTTAGGGGATAAGGCGTTGACCCAAAGGGTCCAGGGGAGCCAGTTGCTGGAGATTTTGAGGCTGAGGAAACACAGCTAGTAGACTCTTCATCTCATCTGTTTCATGAGAAGCAGAGACCAGGGCACTTGGGTAATTTGGCTATAAAGAGGAAGAAAGCACAATCACAGGCAACATGAGGGGATGGTAGAAATGAAAAGCAGAAAGGAGGGAGAATTTAAGCTAATCCCAGTTACCCTGCAGGCACAAAGTCCACACGGAGAACAAAGGAGAAGGTGAGCAGAGTTTCACCAGATGGAGAGTATTTATCAGCAGTTGTTGGGGGTGTGGGGTTCATTCTTTCATTTTTTATTCATTTATTTAAAAACTTTTATCATGCACCAGCCTATTCAACTACTGTGCTGCCTGAAAATCCTTATCTTTCCCTCCTGTTTTCATCCTACCCAATAATTTAACGGCATTATTGAGGAATAATTTACATACCATGAGATTCACCTGTTTTAAGTATACAATTCAATCACTTTTAGTAAATATCTAGAGTTGTGCAGCCATCACTATAATCTAGTTTTACCCAATTTTCATCATCCCCAAAAGATCCCTTGTGCCTACTGGCAGTTATTTCCCGTTCTCACCCTCAACTCCAGGCAACCACTTATCTGCTTTCTGTCTTTATAGATTTGCCTTTTCTGGGCATTTCATATTTCATATAAGTGGAACTATAAAACATATATAATCTTTTGCATTGAGTTTCTTTAACTTAGCTTAATGTTTTTAGGTTCATCCATATTGTAGCATATATCAGTAGCTCCTTTTCATTACTTCATAATATTCCATTGGTGGATATAGTATATTTTGTTTATTCAGTCAGCAGCAGATGGCTATTTGTATTTTTCCAATGTGGGGCTATTATAAATAATGCTGTTATGAACTTCGGCATACAAATTTGTGTGTGGACACATTTCCTTTCTCTTGGGAAGATATCCAGGAGTGGGATTACAGGATTGTATGGTAAATTTATGTTTGACTTTTAAAGAAATTGCCACATTTCTTTCAAAGTGACTGTACCATTTTACCTTCCCCCTAGCAACATATTATCTCCTTTGCATGTGGATATCCTAACCAATGATTAAGTCAAAATAGACAAGAGTCAGCCTGGCAAAATTCCGTTCATCCCTATGAACCCAGCTTGGATATTTCAGTTCTCTGTGAAGTTTTCTGCGCCCTCTCTTCTCCACTCTCATAGAACTTGCTCCTCCCCTCTCTCCTGGTACATTTGTCTGCCATTGAATGTAAAACCGTGTCTTGTCATGATGTGTTTACGTGTGTCTCGCCTGCTGGGAGAGAGCTTCCTTCTCTCCATATCCTCAGTGCCTGAAACATAGTAGGACCTAAAGTATTTTTGGTTGAACTTGAGTAAATGTCAACCTCTCTGAACCTTGAGAATCTCTTTCTCTCTTTCAAAATTTAAAACTTGCTAGCGTTTGAAACAACAGCAACAATGAAAATAGTCCAGGGAACCGCTTGTTCAGGAAAAGGAATCAATCGTTCTAGCTGACAGTCCCCAGATTTCTGCAGAGCTGCTTTGTAGCTTTTTGAGATAGACACATAAAAAGGGACAGTGATTGGATGGGACTCAGGGTGATGGATAACTGCTGCAGTCCTATTGAAACAGCGTGTCTAAGAAAACCTGGAAGCCCTCAGATGGCAGCAGACATGTGGCCAGCTCCATCTCTATTATTTATTTGCAGTCATTCTGTGCTCTGTTCTGCTGTGGGCTCTCCTTGTCCCTATTGATCGCAGATGCATGCCCTTTCCAGCTTCCTGTCCTGCACACTTCCTGTTGTGGCACCTGAGACACAATTTCCCTGCCTGGTCTATGAGGTGAGGCAACTAGTGCCTTAGGAATTTATTTTGTTTGCTCCAATAAGGGTTTGTTTATATTTCTTTATAATCAGGTGAGAGAGACTCTAGCTACTTTCTCTAGATATTCATTGAGGATTTAGTATGTATTAGGCTCTGTGCCCTATGCCCTGGGGAAGATACACACACACACACACACGCATACACACTCTTGAATGAGACCTGGCCCTTCCCCGGAGGGGAGTTTTCAATATGTTTAAAACCTTGATGAAAGAGGAAGAAATATTGCCCCAATTCCGCTGTGTGCCTCTGTAAAATCTTGTGAGATTTTCCCAAATCCAGCTGAGAAATAATCTTTCCATATTGTCAACCTAAGTGGGATTCAGTGAGCAACATATTTGGATGTTGATCTTCTTAACTATGTCTTATGAAAGCTTTTAAGTCAATCTCTCCAGGTTTGTTGTGCTGAGACAGGAATCTAAGGGCAGTAATGATTCTAGCATTTCTCAGAGGCTCTCCAAATGAGATTTCTCCCTCCTGAGGCTGCCCTGCTCAGGAGTTTGAACCGTATCAAACTGTAGGGATCAAATACCTTCTCAAGGTTTAGGAACAAGCTCTTTAATATCCACCTTTATTTCATCACCTTTCTTCTCGTTTAAAACCTGCCATTTAGAATAATGATTAGGCTGGGACTTGAAGCCACAAAGACCTGGGTTAGAATCTGGGGCTGTGTGTCGTTGGGCACCTTAATGATCTCTGTGAGCCCAGTTTCCTGTTCTGTAAAAATGATGTTTACATCCATTTCACCGGCGGGTTATAAAGGCTGACTCAGGAATATATAGGAGGTGTGTAGGTCTAAGCCTGGTTCACAGTAAGTTCTTAATAAATGGCTGTCATTATTAATATTTTTTAACTATTTCTGTGCTGACGTGAATTTGGTTATGGTAAGTCCATGTGATCTCTCTGTTGCTTGCTGTGCCTCATATACTGTTCCTTACTTTGATTATTTTTATGCTTTAGATTTCATATTAAAGAAATCATAAATTACAGATACGGTCGAATTTATCTCCCGTTCCATTCACCCTCTTCCCTTAGATAAGCAGTCTCCTGAAATAGGTCTTTGTCCTCTAGTCCATTTTCTAAAACTCACCCCCAATAAATTGATATTGATTCAATGGTATCTAATATATAATCCATACTCAGGTTCCCCCAATCGGTGTAGTTTGCTTTTGATCCAAGATCCAATTAGCTTCTCTGTATTGCCTTTGGTTGCAACGTCTTTTTCAGTTTCTTCTCATCTAGAATGTTCTCTCCCTCCCTGTTCCCTTTCTGTGTCTTTCTTGAGGGTGCCATTTGTGCAGAGTCCAGGCCAGTTTCTTATTAACGCTCTGTGTTGTGGGTGTGCCCAGTTCCTTCCTCGTGACCCGGGAGGGCCGTGAGGGGACGGGAAGGGGTGGTCTGCACGTGCAGGTGCATTTCCCTCTCTGCCCTTTGCTTCCTCCACGACGTCACATGTACCACTTACTCTCTTAGAAGCTGCTTCTCGTCTAAAATAGGGGACTTATAATATACACCACACAGGGTAGTTATGAGTTCCCAGTGACATGATTTAGGTAAAGTCCCTAGTAATTCCAGGCACAGACAGGGTGGACCCCAAAAGTCTTTCAACAGCCAAACAGCAGAGGGATGTTGATCAGCTAGGGGAGAGGAGAGGCTGGGGGGTTCGGAGAGGCTGGGAGAAGAGGGCATCCTGAATGAGAGCTGTCAAGGGTAAGAAATGCTTAAGAGGGCTGGGTTTTTCATTTTGCTCTCTTGGACTTGTCATGCTGTGACTAGAGTCCAGAAGGAGCAGAGCAGCTGAGGCATTAGAGCAGTCGACTGAGGCAGCAGATTCCGAAGGACCCTGAGGGCAGAAAAGCCCCCTTTAAAGGTGGAAGATAGGCAAAGGCATTACTGGTGGCTTCTCTTCCCAGAGCTAAAATGCTGGTCTGGGCCGGGCCTCTGGCAAGCCCTTTCTGGACCCAGCAGGTGCTCGCAGGCCTGGGATAGCCTTCAGGGAGGTAGGCGCACACTCCCCTTTCCTCCCCGCCACCAGCTGGATCTCCCTCTCTCCACGTGCCCTTCTCCTGGTTACGCCAGAGAGCTGCTGCCGTTGCTGTCGCTTCTGTCGTCACGTGGATTGCCAGAGCAGCAGGGTATATAGAGGGTTCCTGAATCTTTAAGGGGTCTCCCCATTTGGAGCCTCATGCCGGCAGTCTCTAGTGGGAGGGCCCTGCGCTCTGATTTCTGCAGCCTTCTGCAAGAAGGGCAGCACCTAGTCCTCCCTGGGCAAGCCTCAGTCTTTCTTAGGTCACACCAAGGACACCACTTGCACTCTGTTAACTGGTTCAGGGTCAGTGCCAGCTACATACTTTGTGAGGCTCAGTGCAAAATAAATGAAAACGCTGGGCCCCTTGTTCAAGATGCAGGAAAAAAGTGCTGTTAAAGCTACGAAAATTCAAAGCTTGTTCCTTTCTTCTACAGTTTCTTTTCTGACTCGTCATGATGTTTTTAATTTGCTATTGAATGTTCTAAGTAGAGAAACATTGAAATTTTAAATTATTAGCGTGAATTGTACCATTCCTCTTTATATTGTGCAATGCCAGTCTTTGTATTTGGGTAAAAACCACATAACATAAAATTTGCCATCTTACCCTTTTTAAGTGTACAGCTCAGTAGTGCTAAGTATATTCACATTGTTGTGATCAGTGCCAGAGTTTAGCACAAATACAGGAGCGTTTAACCCATATGCAAAATCACTGAAATTACATAATTGGTATTTCATAGCTCATAATGCATACGTATTGCAGTGTCAACTGAGTAGTGAAACGCTGCCCCAAGCTCACTCAACTGTGTCTCTTCTTGATAAGTGCATTTTCTACCCACACTCTCCACCTTTGACTTATGATGAGGAAGGAAGGACTGAAAGGAAAAGGAACTACGGTCGCCCTCTTTCCCTTTCCTCTGTGTGGTCCTTTCCAGTGTGTTTGGCTAATCACAGGAATTAGCAAGAGTGAGAAAGGCCCTGATGGGGCTCTGTGGTCCTTCCTATCTCTTAGAACACCATTGCCTTCTTTCTGCGTTGGAAGCAAGCTCTGGTTTGAATGGGAAGAGTGGCCTCTGGGTGTCAGCACCTCCGCCGAACTCCCAGGCATTGCGGGTGCACCAGGTCCCATGCTCGAGGAGCATCAGGAACGTTGAATGCAAATGGGACAGTGAGGGACTGAGTGGGCGCGCATGTAGCCGGCATTGCCTCTCCTCCAGCGTGTGCTCTGACCCACCAGACTTCACTTACGCACCACAAACTCAAGAGGTAAATTAGCTTTTTCTTAAACATTCTTTTGTTTCTTTTTTGGAGGAAGATTATCCCCGAGCTGACTACTGCCAGTCTCCCTCTTTTTGGTGAGGAAGACTGGCCTTGAGCTCACATCCATGCCCATCTTCCTGTACTCTATACATGGGATGCCTACCACAGCATGGCTTTTGCCAAGCGGTGCCATGTCCACACCCGGGATCCGAACCGGCGAACCCCGGGATGCCGAGAAGCAGAACATGTGAATTTAACTGCTGGACCACCAGGCCGGCCGTGTTTTTAGATTAGTAAGACTTTCACGACAGTGACAGCAGAGCCCTTCTGCACGTGGGGCCCTCTGTGGCTGCTCAGGTCACACACCCACGGTGCTGGCTGTGCTCATGCTAGATGTTTACCAGGGCACTGGAGGAAGGGAAGATGCTGGGAACTGCACTACCTCTGGAAGCCCCTGAAAGCAGATCATTTGGAGTCCTGAAGTCTGTTGCCCAAAGTCTGTTCTGGCTCCCACGCTTAGTCCTTTCCTCCTCTTCAATAGCTCCCTCCCCAGTACCCGAGATGTGATGTGGCAGTGCCAAGAGGCAGGATTGGATATGTGTTGTTAATCAGAATACAGTTAACTAATTCAAACTGTTTTGTGAACCATAATTTTATGAAACGTGTAAAGCATTAGTTACCCAGTGAATATTTTATTGAACAAGTGCTAGGAGATGCAAATAATATTCACAACTGTGCCTAAGAAGAAAGTGTCACCAGCCCATTTTACAGCTGAGGAAACTGAGGCCCCAAGTAGGTAGGGTGGAACTTGGCATTCCTCAGCTCCACTGCAGGCCCCGTACTCTGATTTCAGAGCTTTGTCGGTCATCCCCTGATCCCAGGGCTGGAAGAAGACTCCATTCTCTGCCAGGAGCTGCCAGCTCCCTTCGCAGTAGTTCAGGTTTGAGCAGAAAACTGAGCAGCCAAAATGCACTGTAGGCACGAGGTCCCAGGTGTGATCCAAGTGGAGAAAAGCACTCATTATTTTGAAGGTTGCGAATGCATTTCAAAAGTGGGACTGTCCCTTTTGCTTACTTCTGGAGATGAAAGTGCACAATTTTCACAACATATTTTTTCAAAAGCTATCAGAAGCTTCATATTTTACAAAAAAATATGCAGTGTGTCACTCCCCGTCGTCTCTGTGGTTCCCCTGTGGTTAACATTTTAATCAGCTATTTTTGTGCTTTAAAGATTTTTCATTTGATTTACAACTTGTAGGAGTGGAGTTGCAGTGAGTAATCGGGGGGAATGCCATAAAGAGGACAAAAGGAAGGTGAACCGCGGCGTTAATAATTTAGTTTCAATAACCTTAAAAGGTTTACTGTTCACTTTTAACCTTGTATCCCAAAAAGCAAGCTACTGCAGTGACTCATAAAAATGTTTCTTTTAATTTGCAAGTCATTTATGTGAGTCCACTTACAGGGTCTGAGGTACTCCTTCAACAGAAAGGTCAAGAAGCAACAGCAGCTACTCAATTCGATTCTGGCTCTTCGAGGCTGCTTTGCCTTTGATGGGAAAGATCTTAGAGTCGAAACTCTGCAGAGGCTTGCTTTCAAAATTTACGGATTATTATACTGTCAAATTATTAATTTAATAACATTTTAGTTAGTACTGGGCAAATCAAAAGAGACTCACGTGGGCATAGAAGCAAGAAGAGAGGAGAAGTGATTTTTGATGGGAGCAAATGGACTAGAGATTTACTGGTGATATTTAAAACCTAATGTCAAAACTAGGGGGCAGGCTGGGGTCATGCTTGGCGAGGAACTTTGAAACACCTGCAAACTAGAATTTTAACATCTCAGGGGGACTGCTAAATTAACAGAGAGATTTTTCACCCAGATCTCATTACCAGCCCTATTAACACAATCCCCGTTGAACATTACACTACGCCATTGCATAAAAAATCACCAGGTGCATAAAGGTACTCTTTGTTTCGTAATTAGGGGCGTGCATATTCCAGCTAAAGTCAAGGAGCTAATGGCTTATTTCTTTGGGGTTCTTCCTCGTCTTTAATTAAGAATAGTACCATAATGAATGGAAGCAGCTTTTTCCCAGAATTCTTCTTTGATCTCTGGTGACAGCATTGGTCCGCATTCTGTTCCCCAGTTTCTCGTAAAGCATAGCACACGACTTCCTCCTGTGTCCACTCATAGTCGAGAGATGCGCCTCCAAGGACTCCTTGTGTGGTGAGCCTTGGAGAACCAGAGAGGCGGAGATGAGCTGGCAGTCCAGAAGAAAGGGGACTAGATCCTTTCACTTTGATTTTAAGCTTTTCAATGGGCAGACCCAACTGAAAAGGGGAACTAGTCATTCTCAAACCTTCAATGGATTTTGATTTTTAAGGTGAACCTTCAAAGTGGGCTCTTTCTCCCTCTCTAGGCCTGTGAATGCTGTGGCTCCTTTGGGCCCCTCCCTGCAGCTCCCTCCTGCAATGACTTGAACTGCTTCTTCACTGTTAGTTGATCGACTTCAGAGTGAACACTCCAGAGGTCTGAGGTGGAACGAGGACTTGGGCACGTTTCCCCGTGTGTCCCCTGGGCCAGTTCTGCTTTCTCACCTGATGGAATATACCTGTTGTCAGGCCTGTGTAGCTAATACGGCGCCTTTGTACCAGTTAGAAAAGGCACCCCTTCCTCTAGAATCATTGTTTCCTCTCTCCATGGCATTTTATTAAACCAGGACACTTACTGTCACCTGCATAAAATTGTCACCATAGTTACAGATTGACCGCCTGCTATGCAAATGGTGTCCACTTAGTCATGGCACAGTTATGCAGTGTGCAACATGGGCGGCTGTATGAGGGAAACCTAAAGGAATTGTGAGAAAGCTTTCAGAATCAAAATCCTGGCTCTGCCCCTCACTAGTCACGTGGCCTCGAGCAAACTGTTCAGCTTCTGAGACTCTTTCCTTATCTGTTAGAAATGAGAACAGCACTTTCCCAGCAAGTGTCCCCCTGCCCCCGACAGAGTGACATTAGTTTCTCTTTTTCTGTCGTCAGGCCCCTGTCCTGTTTTTGTTTTTTTTTTTTGAGGAAGATTAGCCCTGAGCTAACTGTTGCCAATCCTCCTCTTTTTGCTGAGGAAGACTGGCCCTGAGCTAACATCCATGCCCATCTTCCTCCACTTTATACGTGGGACGCCTACCACAGCACGGCATGCCAAGTGGTGCCATGTCCGCACCTGGGATCTGAACCAGTGAACCCCAGGCCACCGAAGCGGAACACGTGCACTTAACCGCTGCACCACTGGGCCGGCCCCCCCGTCCTGTTTTAATGCTCACTTCATGAAAAGAGAATTTCGGTACTCACTTCATGAATTTTCCTACTAACACACTCTTGGGTGGATAAAGAACCAACTCAGGTTGTGATGGGTGCCATTGAAAATGACCGTTTCTTTTTTAGATTTTTGCTGTTGATAACTCTAATGTCTGGATTTTTGGTGTTACTCTGAGTGCTTAGTATAAGACAGAAAAATTTATCATCGTTAATGCTAGCTTGCCACTATTTTCTTTTAGATTAATAAAAGTGAAGGTAAATTGGAATTTCAATAAATACCCATCTTAAAATACTGAAATTTGGGCACCCACCAATTAAGCAAAGCTCTGTAGCATTAGTGCCCATAATTTAACGAGTTGTTGTCACCCATGGACTGGCGTCACCTTGTGTCTTAGCAGAAGCTGTGGAGTAAGGCCTGAAGACTGGAATTTGGGGCATGGATTGTCCCCATGGCTCTTCTCCATCCTGAATTTCCCTTGCAGCCCGGCCTCCCGTGCTCTGGGCCCTCAGTGCGTTGTTATCAAGTCCCGTTAGCATCCCTAATCCTTATTTCCCAGGGCTCTTACTACTGGCGCCAACGTTGACTGATTTCTTCAATTGGACTCTCAGCTCTTTTGATTAGAAATTTCTTGGAGGCGTCAGCTCTTCTGTGATCTCCCCATTCAGCCCATACTTGGCGCAGCTTCCTCACTGTCTTGCCTTAGAAAATGTTGGGCTAGTTTAAGTTAAGTAGAGGAGCCCCCAACCAATTTCCAAAAGCAGACCTGATCTGAAAATATCCTTATGGTCTGCCATTCTCAGATGCCACTGATTACAGAATGAATCAGTTTTTTACCTTTCCCTTTCCTCTTTTCCTTCTGCATCCCTAATCCTTCCTGCCCTCCCCCCTCCTCTCTGTCCTCCATGCCTTCTCCAGATCCCCATCCTTCATGCCCTCCCCTCTCCATGCCTCCTCCAGATCCCATCCTCCATGCCCTCCCCCCTCCTCTCTATCCTCCATGCCTCCTCCAGATCCCATGCTCCATGCCCTCCCCCCTCATCCCTAATCTTCCATGCCTTCATCCCTCCTCTCTCCTCATTCCCATTTTCCATTCTGTCCGTCATCCCCATCCTCCAGGTCCTCCCCCACTTCCCCATCCTCCATGCCCTCCCCCCTCATCCTCATCCTTCATGTCCTCCTTCTCTCACCATGCTCGCCTCCATGCCCTCTTCCCGCCTCTCTGTCCTCCATGCTGTCTTTCCTCATCCCCATCCTCCAAGCCTTCTTCCTCTCACCTCCCATCCTCCACACTCTCACCACCCATAAGGTGGGATTGCATCACCTGTTAAACTTCTGGGAAAGGTTGTTTTAAGGATGACAGTGATAATGAGTTGCCCTTTCCAAACACAAAAGTATTGAAACTGGTGCAAATGGAGTGTTTTTACAAGTGTGGAAAATGATCGGTGCCCTTCCTTTTTTGATAATTAAAGAACAACTTGCGCCAGTACTGCAGGCAGTTATCAGGTACTTAGCACTCACTATCTTCTAAGTGATGACAGTAGTATCTAGCTCACCTTCCTGGAGAGAGTGAATGCTCAGGGACAGGATGACAGTGAGGTGGCTTACTCCAGCCCAAGAGGGTTGCTGTCTCAGGCAGGGCCATAATTCATGATTTCAGACTCTAATCTTCCATGCCAGAAATAGTTCTGTCTCTCCAACCCATCAGTTCTTCTCACACAACCTATTCTGAGAAAGAAGAATGATGCTTTGGGAGGGTAATCATTTGAGGCTTCATAACTGAAGAAGTCACTTGTCCAGAATATAATTAAAGAATAAACAAATGTTTATTTAAAATGAAGTTTCTTTTTCTCAGAAGAATACCATTGAATGGGAGTGGGGATAGAGTTCAAAGACGACAGCTCAGAACATGTGAACCAAAGCTATTTCCTCTGAAGTGTAATTGGCTGTAGTGTTAATCTCTATGTCCGTAGTCAAGGAAATCACCATTATAGTTTTCACGTGTGAGGGAAGTCAGACATACCTTGTTTACTTTACTGCCATGTATAAAACATTTAAAACAGCTATTCTGCTGAATAAACATTCAAGAGTCTGAAGGATAAGCATATCACTTAAACTTCTTAAGACTAAACTTTCCAAACCATTTCCTGCCAGAGGGACCCAACAGCAAAATTGCAAACTCTGTGCCCCGAGATGAGATAGGCCGAATTAGATTAAGCAGCTTACTGTTGACATGTCTATTGATCTGGGTTCAGTGCAGTTTCCTGTCTCTGCCAGCAGTCAGATTGCTGTATACAATAACACAGTGGCCTGGTTTATGTGAAACTGGGGACTCCAAGCATCAATTACTCCTGGAAGGCAGTGGCACTGGGAGATAAGGTTAAGCTGCTTGCAGTGTTTAAGACCGCTAAAACCCAAGCAACATATTTGCTGTCTAAAATGTTGCTTATAAATTTGACAGTGTTCCATTTATAAAATCTCCAAAGAGATCATCCAGTGTTATTCTCTGCAGGTAGTAGTACAAATAGCATTATGAATATTTATTGTTAAAGCAGTGTAACCCACTTGCTCAATTTCATGCATGTTTCTTAAATATTTGCATAAAGATACTGAATTGGGTGGCAGGACATCAAGAATGATATGGAGCCCTCTTGGACCATCAGCTGTACCCAAATGAGAGAATGCGGTTAATGTAAGAGAAGAATGTCAGCCGTTTGATTTGGCTATTTTGTTTTCTTTTTTCTGAGGCCAATCTAATAGATTCAGTCAGTTACCTTCTTTGTATTTCTGATACCCACTCATATGTTTTTAGAGAGCATTTTTTTTCCTAAATACTAAATACTACATCTTTAGTGCAAAAAGCATGGAGAATACAGAAAAGCACAATGAAAAACACAAATGTCACCATCCAATGATAATTATTTTGTGGTTTTGGATACAGGTCTTTCTGGTATTATTTTTAAATATGTCTCCCATCTCCCCCCAACCCCCATTTCTTTCTTTCTTTTTTTTTTTTTTTTTTACTAAACACTCATTTACTTGTGAATATAATTTATTTTCATGTTCTTTCTTTGTTTATTCTTTTTGGTAAACAGAAATACAACTTTCCTTAGAAGATTCTTACCTCTCCTTGCTTCAAACATTATAGAAAGCATAGAAGTTGAGCCTGTGTTTATACATTTCTGTAGAGAGTAACAGAAAGGCGTTTTATATCCCATGGAGTTGGGACTCTTCAAAAATTCTTTGTTCACACAAGTTGTTAAGTTTCATACTTATAATATAACTCCTTATTCCCAGAAATGTTCACAGAGCAAATTCCATACTTTCTGGTGAGACTTATGAGCTATGAATCGGATAAAAGGATAATTTTTGAAAGTGACGTTTTACCTTCCCTATGATGACATTTTATGTATTTCTCAATATACGCTTATCTAGAAATATCTCTCTTAACTTTATTACAGATAGAATTAGAGTTTTCATATAAAACTTAGGAAATCCCTTAAATGCAGTACTGATGAAAACCAGACCTGGAATCTTGACAAGTCAGGGCACTTTACTAATTTAATTGTATTTTCCAGATTGACCTTCTGAGATTGGTACTGTCCTCAGTAAGGCTTTGTGACATTCACACCATTCTTTTCCATTTTATACCCTCCGAGAGTGATACAAAATGAATGTATTTAAAGGATATTTAGCATTTATTGGCATAGTTTTAGGTTTTATCTTTTAATGAGGTTTTAATTGGTTTTATTGCAGGATTTATGCAAGGTGCCTGGAATGCCAATAGGCGAGAGGGCCCTCAGAAGTAAAATGGCCGTTGTCGTTAACGCTAATATGACATCCGTTAGCAAAGCTAGTGTGTGAACTTCCTGGCTGGGTCTGATCCTTAAAGAAAACCAGGCCTGATCATTTTAGGTTTTTCAAGTAGCCTGGACTCTTTGAAGTGCTGCAAACTCATCTCAGTCTTCCTTTACTGAAAAGTCCTGACTTTGTAAAGTTTTTAATTACCTTCAAAATATCGCTTTCTGATATTAGACTTTTCCTGAGAAAGAGTTGTTGAAGGCTCCTCCATAAAGGATACTTTCAGGCATTCTCGATATGACAAACAAGATGAACAATGCCTTGTTTTCTCATTTCCATAGTGGTGGTCGTGGCCGGAAGGAAGGGTAGGGGAGACCCGTGGGCTGTGCTTCTCTCCTGTGCGGGACAGACACCCCTACCCCACCTTGCTTGAAACTGCAGAGGCCTTTGTGGTCAACTTAACTTGTCATTGGTGATGTGGGAGAGACAATGACCGAATTCCTTCAGGAGAGTTGCATGTATAGCTGGATCAATAACAGCAGTGACTTCATTATGACTCTGAAATCCCAAACATCCACCCAATTTGTGGACCCTGAAGAGCTATAAATTAAGGCACTCTACTTAATCAAAAGAGCCCACGTATAAAAATTAGCATGAAAAGTTAACGCTGTAAAAAATCAAAAGAAGCTGAAAAATGTATAACAGGAAAAAGTCAGTGGTTTGCTATCGTCAAATGAAACAGTCGTAAATGTGGAGCAGCATTGGCTGCGTCGCCTCCCGTCCTTTGAGCTACCTGGGCTTTTGTTTGTCCTTTGTCCTCATCGCTGTTGTTTATGTAACCATCTTATCTCTACCACAGGTTGGAGAACCCTTTGAGGGTCTCTCTTTTCATCCCCCACACAACCAAGCTGGACAGGAGGCCATCCACTCAGAATCCTCAGCAAACATTTGTTTAATCATTGACTTGAATCAAGTGAGGCCAAAAGGTT
Source organism: Equus quagga (assembly GCF_021613505.1). Classification (NCBI taxonomy): domain Eukaryota; kingdom Metazoa; phylum Chordata; class Mammalia; order Perissodactyla; family Equidae; genus Equus; species Equus quagga. The sequence continues at coordinate 2,654,557 of NC_060278.1, forward strand.
TTGTAGGTGTGAGTGGAATAGAGGGAGTGAGGATGAAATAAAAGTTGGCTCCATCTGATAGAAGACCGAGGGGAGTTTTGTAAAGGCCTAAGGTAGTGTGAAGAGCAAAGAGAAGCCAGTGAAGTTTTAGGTTGATTTAAGACAATTTTATGAGTAGACTAGAAGAGAAAAGACCTTGGAGATGAAAGGCTTTCGAGAAGAATGTCCTGATGACTCTTAGGAGCCTGAGAGCTGGTAGAAGTGTTGGTGAAGATATGTGTCTTTCCTGGACTCTTGTGAGAGCTTCCTAACTGGTTTTTAATCATGAGTTTCTCCTCTCTCCAAGCCATCCTCAATGTGAGGGTTTTCTAACCAGGGCGCACTCCTGGTTCATTAATAGCCTTTCTTGTTCCCCTCTTCCCTGCCCCCATTAGCTAAATGGTCATATCCAGGCATTGTACAATTTTACAGTAAACTGAGGCCCATCCGCAGTACACAGTGCTTTCATCCCACTGCTGCAGCCTCACCCCAGCACCCACCATGAACTCTCCCGCTGACCTTCTCTTCACTGCCTACTCCAAGAAGGCCTAAAGGACACACAAGACATGTCTTGGTCTTGTCTGACTTATGTTTTTAACATTTTATGGTTACACATTGGGAATTATTTGCCTGCCTAAGTGAGACTCTTTTCTGAATGTCTTTGTAGCCCTCACAGCCTAGCAGAGTATTCTGACTCTTTGAACGATGGAAACAAAGCTGGAAAAAGGAAAGCAGGAAACAAAATAATGATACTCATTTGGGGTAGAAGAGATTGCCATCAGGGATCAGGCTCAAACAATGTGAAAGATGGGAGGCTGCTTAGGGAGGTGTTGACAGCCACAAGATCCAGCAGAATGGGGCTGGATAACAGGACTTCCAATTTGGACATGAGTTAATAGAGATGTTTTAAAAATACATATTGTGAAGTTGTGGGAATATAGGGAAATAAAAGCATGGAGGGAGAAATAATAATTGTGAGTGTTGGATTCCCCAATGTGGCTCTTCTGATGGCATCATAAATTCAGTGAGGATGAGAGTGATTTGAGCATCCTTAAATAAGTAGGCACAAGAATGGGAGGAATGGGCAGAAATATACACGGAAGCAAAGTATGGAGCAAAAATATGTGGGAGCTAAAAAGAAAGAGAGTCTAGGGCACTGAGAGATTCTAAATAAATAACATCTTACATGGTATACCAAAAAGTGGCCTTTTCTGTTGATGGAAAGCAGGAAATGCAGTGTCCCCAAATTCTGGACCGCAGGAGTGGGGGAGGGGCATGAGCGAAAGGAGGAGTGGAGGTGCTAACGTGCTGAGAGAGAACGAGGCTCTTAGCGAAAGGGACAGACCTCTCTACTCAGTTTTTCAACTAGAACTTTGCTCCTTGCTCTTTTTTCTTATTTCTACCTCTTTCTTTTTCTGCTTTGCCTTCATCCTCCCTTCTCACTGCTTATGCCCTCCCCAGATTCTGAGCATTTCTAAGTATGCAGTCATTTCCCCTTATCACGACTCTGATCTTAAAGAGGAAACACACACTTTGTAGGAGGTGATTTGGCAGAGAGGAAAGGGCCTGCCCAGCTTTAGGGTCGGATGGGCGAGGACTCGGCCTTAATCTTTACTCAGCCACTTCCTGTCTTGGAACCCTGGACACTTTTCTGCATCCATTGGTTGAGGGTGATTACACTGACCTCACAGAAATGTAAGAATTTAGGGTCAAGAGAAGAGGACGAACATGTCTCACTTCTTATAATACCCCAGTCACAGGCCAAAAGGCTGCGTATCCATCCTCAGGCCTCATGACGACCCAATGAAGTAGGCGTAGTTAAATGAGACCACACTCACAAATACCTTGAGACAGCATGAAGGAAGACCTACATTGTCACTTCTTCCCATGTTGGAGGGAGGGGATTACAGCAGGGTGTGGCACCGTACCCCTTACCATACCTTACTTGTGCTGGAAAATTATGTCAAGAAGAAATTGTCTGTTTGTGAGTGGCCATCGTGGACTGAATTCTAGTTTTCTTGGGAATCAGATGGTTGAGATCATCCCAGACTACCTCATGTCCTGGGAAACGAGTCTAGGCTGTGGCTGTGATGGCAGTGAGGCAGGGCACAAAGGTGGGATCGCTCCTGTTTCACGGCTGAGGCATCTTCACAGGTAGTAAGTTTGTGATAATTAACATCTATTATGTCTGTCAAGAGAGAATGATAAATTATTTCCATTTTGTACTGCTAGGTCTATCTTCCCTCGTTGTGTATATAAGAGCTGTAACAACTTGAGCTGTTCCAGATGCTATAGGAGCCATGGGCTTCAGTGCAGAGGTGGTGTCCTGGAAGAAATCCTTTCCGTGTCCGCTGGTCCCATCAAGTGCCTCATTTAACATCCAGATGCCAAACATGTGAGCAATCCACCCTTGAAGGAACAGTTCTGAGTTATATTAACATGTCACTGAGGGAGTAAGCCACAACCTTACTGAACAGAGGAAAGAAAGAAAACCCAAATACTCCTCATATTCTTCCTGTTCCTCTTCTGTCACCTACAACACACACACACATGCACATGTGCACACGTGCACAATACATGAGTGCGCACACACACGACACAATTGTACATTTATTATGGTAACAAAGGAGTTAGGTGAGATGTTTTCTTCTGTTAGATGATAGGAAATCCTTGGCCCTAGCCTTGCTTTGAGCACATATCGCACAAGGACAGAGGTTCACAATTTGGTATGAATTCTAAAATGTCTTCTTATCCTTGCAATATGTGGATACTTTTAGAAAGATACATGCTAAAATCCAATGAATGTAAATCTCTGCTAGGTAGGATTTTTGGTAACTGAGGATAAAGCTTACATATGAATGATAAACTGGGTACCTGTTTTAGTTTTCTGCCCATAAACATCTTGCCTGATATAGTTTTATCATTACCACAGCTTTATGATAAAAATAGTAATGTTAATGATAACTAATGACAGCTAACATTTAACATTTGTTAAGTGCTTTCTCTTGCAAGAACTTGCATGTACTTTCTCACTGAATTTTCACAGCATCCTTGTGAAGTGGGCGCTTTTTTTTTTAACCACTTCATGGTACACAGAGTTTACAGAGACTTCGAGAAGTGACTCAGCCAAGACCCCAGAGCCCATGAGTAGCGGGACCGCATTTGAACCCCTGGCTGCCTGACGCCAGGGTCTCTGCTCTTGGTGAAGACGCCTGAGTCAAGGACTATTTTTCCTCTCTATAATAGATGCTCAGTTTTGACTCCCCTGGAAGTCCCTCCACAGCACGTTAATATTTCACATTACTTTTACTATTAGTTATCTCACAAAGAACAGAATCAGCTCTGCCTCCTTTCTCAGAACACTGTACTTCCTCACCCAAGCCCTAATCCTGCACTGATGACATCTCTACGTGAATTCCACCATTCTTTCATTTGTGGAATATTTAGTAGCATGATATGGAAAGAAGTTAAGTAATATTGAATCCTTTGGGCTCCTGATAACCAGATGATCCTCTGACTAAATATTCTGCTAGACTTTCGATGAGACGGTGTTTCCTGTGAAATGAAGTTTACTTCTCATTAAAACAAGCAGTACATTTATATGTTGTTCATCTCTTGACCCAAGAAATGGAATTTAAAGGAATCAGGGATTCTTAGGTTCCCAAAGTAAAAAGAACAACTGAAGTCATTTTTTTCCTTCTAGCTAATTTTAAATGACAGGATTAAAGTTTGCTTAGTTTTACCTTTTTTAGGGTCAAAATATCATATATAGAAATTTAATTTGCATTAGAATTATCCTCAAATATTACTTTTCCCCTTCAGTCAAAATATTCATATATATATTGGATCAGCTCCAGTAGCCTAGTGGTTAAGTTTGGCATGCTCTGCTTCAGTGGCCCTGGTTTGGCTCCCAGGTACAGACCTACACCACTCATCAGTGGCCATGCTGTGGCAGTGGCCCACACACAAAATAGAGGAAGACTTGCACAGATGTTAGCTCAGGGTAAATCTTCCTCAGCAAAAAGAAAAAAGTCACATATGTCTATATGTATAGACATATGTGTATATATATCAGAGAAGTACATTTCTCAAGGTTTAAGAAACTCGAGATATTTAAATTCTTGGGGAGGTTCTAATATGTCTGTTTTTTATAGAGGTTTCAAACATTCACTATTCCTTGAAGAGATGTGGACTCCCTTTATAATTTTTAGGGTATGAAAACCTGTGACAGTAAGCATCTGAAAGGAGCTTGGAAAGCATGTCGTGAGCCCAGCTGACAGCTGCAGAGCAGCCTGGGGCTCTGATGGCCATCCGCTCTCGAGGTTTGCGTGTGAAGCTCTAACGTGGCCATTGTGGAAGCATCTCGTGTCAGTAGAGGTCCGATTCCTGAGTACACAGCTCCTCCTCGCCACACTGTTGCCCCGAGAGCGGAATACCAGGGAACCATCGTGTCATGCTGACACGTTCTGCTGCAGTCTTTGCTGCTTCTCTTTTCTGCCTTATCTGTTATCTGTAACCCTGCAAGTTGAGACTCAAAAGAAATCGGCTGTAGGTGAGCCTGTGGTATGAGGGGTGATACATTAGTAAACAGCCTTGTTAAAAACGTGCTGAAAGCCTGGCGTCTCCCTGGTGGTGTTGGCGAGGATTTTGAAGATGGAAGACAGAAGGGGTATCATTAGTAATGTTAGATGAGAATTCACTAATATTGCTGTTCTCATCTTGAACTACTGAACAAATAGTCACGCAAAACCTCTGTAATTTGGTTCAACGTCCCACATTCGGGCCACCTGCAGGCAATCTTCACTTAGGCATCATCTGTATTGTCAGTTACTTTTCTTTGCTAAAAGACTTCTTCTTTAATGAATGCTATTATTTGCACTTTAGAGAATGGCTCATTATTCCTGATTTGACTTGTGTCCATGACAGAGATTGAATTTTTTTTAAAGGATACATGTAAGAAAAATAGTAAATCTCAATGTTCATAGCTATGCATCTCTAGAAAATGCAGTTCTGCTGATTTATCGCTAACAGTGGCTCATTAATTAGCAAAAGTACTCACAGTTATTTTACACCCTAGAGAATATTCAAGCTTTGAAAAATTGGAGAAGTATGTTCTTTGCATGAGAATCCCAGGCATATTTTGTCCAGGGAGAGCTCATTACTTTTTTCTCTCTTATAAAAAGTTAGATCACTTCCTCTTTTAACATAAAATTTCTATTTTCTGAAAAAGGACATTTTTCTTTTAAATCAGCCATTTGAACTTTTCTAATAAAGTCAATGTCCACCCTGAAGGGAATTTATATTACCTTAGAAACTAGAATCATACTGGTTATTTTTATTTAAAGTTAGGATTGAGAAATTTAAAATGAAACCCTTTTGATAAATATCAATTGGCAATTCCCATCAGGTTTACTGTGTGTCTTTTATTAGTGCGTGCTTTTGGGGATTTGTGGAAAGGGGAAGAAAATCATCTTTCCTTGGTAAAAGAAAAGGTGGTATTTGCATTTAACCCTTCAGTGACTCTAGCCCTTATTTATGTAACTAGCTTTGTCCTGAGTGAGTGAAACCCAATTCAGTGCCCCAGCCTGCGCGGACCTCCGACACTCCATCTGAGGACCGGGGGCTGGTTCTTGTCCCCCACTTTGGAAATGCTTCTCCCAGGACCGCCGTGGCCGGGGTTTCCCTTCATCTACGTCCTCGCTTGTTTACCTTAAAGTAGCTTGCGGGAGATCAGCTGCACCTCCCAGCACTTAGTCTAAGGGTTGCTTATTGAAAACACTTGCTGCTGTGCTTATTTTTATTTATTTTATTACCTTTTTTTACCCTAGAGTTGCAAAACAAACAACCATTTGAATGAGAGATAGTCAGAAGACTGAATCTTAATGAATCATGAGGCCCTCTATAAGATAAAGGGGGAATATATTTAGGAGCGAATTGCTTATGTAAGCTTAATAAGTCTCCTTTCTCCAGTTAAGTTGTAAACAGGCCCCAACTCCCCACATGCACAGACTAGCAGACCTGCAGGCATGCACACACTGTGGCAGATGGTAGCTTAGAGCTGGGCACGGGGTAGGTGACAACTGGATGCCTGTTGCTTGATGAAACTGTATAGAGTCCAGTGTTGATCCTTTTGAATTATGGGGCGACACCCCTGTTTTTCTGTGACTGTTTTCAGGAGAACTTCCTCCAGAAACATACAGATGGGACAAGGCCTGGATCAAGGAGGAGCTTGAAAAATCTCAGTAGCAGAAGGAGGGGCATAAAAGTGGCATTGGGGACTCACTCAAGGCAAATGGCACCTATTTCCTGTTAACTCACAGGGCTGGATTGCTGGAATGTTAGTGGATGACACCTGAGACCTTTAGTCTAGTGTCAGACCCCAGAGCACTAAAGATGTGGAATGAAGAACCGGGGGGGTGATAGAGCTCTTGACCAGCCAGCTCGCTATTCTTTTACGCTGTCTCTGTGCCATCATGTCAAGCACAGCTCTTGCTCCTTCTCACCCAGCAGCCACCTCTCACGCGTGCTTCTGGACCCTCGCACCCTGCTTCTTCTGTCTTCCATGACACTGAAGTGAGGGTCCAGGGAGATAATATATGTGATTGACCATGAAGTTGTTCACCTGTGCGAGGGCTTCCACCATCCATTCCTCCCTCGCACCCCTCTGACCACAAGGTGGCTGCCCCTCCTCCCACCCTCAGCATCAGTCCTCAGCCATGACCCACTGGGGTTTGGTGACAGCAGCCCTCAGATGCCAGCCCCAGGGGTTGTGTGTCTATCCAGAGTACACGGTGTGCTGCCTACTCACAGTCAAGATGGCCTTGGCAGAAACAAGCCAGAGAATCCCTGGGGTCTGTCGCATTTACTGGACTCTAGATGAGGTTTGAAAAGTGAGGAGCCCCAAGGAACAGCATCAGGAGGTGAGTCCTTACGTGTCTTCAAGACCCGGTCTCTGCTTCCTTCATCACCCTTAGGCTTTGCCTTCTCCATCACTGTGTTTTCTTTTCTGCCCTCGCCCCTCACTGCCTTAGGACTTGGCGTCTTCTCCAAGATCCATGCCCCTCTGCTAGCCTTTGTGCCTGACACCTCACGAGAGTCACAAGTGATTACAGTTCATGCATTTACTCATGAAAACTGATCAAGAGAATAGCGTTGAAAGAGTGTTTGCTTTTTTGCAAGAAAAAATTTTTAAACACTGTGAAGGATTTGAATACTTTACTGATTTTTTTATTATCCATTGAAAAGTTGTTCCTCATTACACCTGGCCTAGGCAGCATTTTAAGAGAATTTAGGCCAGTACAGGAATATTTTAAAATCGAGTTCAGATATCAATATAACAGACTAAATTTAGTCAGAATAGGCTACTTCAACAAGCAGGTGTTAAAGATCTCAGCTCCTGCTCATTCTCACCTAAAAGTTCCAATGACTTCAGCATCAGATGTCTCTTAGTTGAGAAATACAAGATCAAAGATTTTTTCCATTGTTAAATGTGTAACACACCTGGTTGATTTCACCAGAGGCTGCTGTTGATGAAATTTACTTATGATGCAAAGGTTCACGGAGTGTTGTTTTCCAATTTTTTTAAAGATGATTGTCCCCAGACTCAAATTACGCTTTACATTTGTTGTAGTGATGCCAGTACATTCATTTTGCTTAATTTTAGCTGACTGTCTAAAACTACCTTTCCCTTGAGTCATTGAAAGTTTTATTGGAGTTCTTTAAGATGATTATAAAAATTAATGGGCTTGTAATTAGATATAGGAGAAGCAAATCCAAAGTTTGCCAAACAATTGTTCTATTTATGAAGTTACTCATTTCAGAGTCTCAAGCCATAATATAGACGACGTAAGTGGAAAAAGTCTTATGCTGGCTAATGTCCACATCAAGAAAGATAATTTGAAAATTAATACCAATCCTCTTGTAACTTTCATGGAACAGGTCTCATGTTATGATCATGGAAATCAGTACTATCTATGAATATGGAAATGTTTCACTTTCCGTATGGCTTCATTTCCTAAGTGAGATCCTGGCTTAGTCAATACATTCACTATTCAGAAACCTCTAATTCGTGAATATCCTAACTACAATCTAGCTGCCGCTGATTTTTAATCAGAACGTGAGAGGCATCTTTGACTCATTCAGAACATTCTTGAAAATAAATCAAACATCTCCTAAACTTCTCTTGCATGTGAACAAAACATTTTCACATCATCCATGTTTCAGAACTTGAGGATCTTTTCTACTGTAGCAAAACCAGTCATTGATAGAGCAGCAGAACTGCCGTGTGTGGATTGCCAGCAGTGACCTCTCTCACTGTGTTTGGGAACACCTGCTTCAGAAGCTTTGCAGTTGATGCAGAAGGTAGGAGTCAGTGGGAGCTTTACCAGCCTCAGAGCTGTCGTTCATTTGATCTGTGTCTACAATGAGAATTTCTCTGTAGGAGCTATTGGCAATTAGTCCATTTTGCCTTCATTCTTCCATTGCTTGGCTTATCTGTTTATTAAAGTGTTTTGCTGTCCTGTCTCTTGGTGGAGGCAGAGAAAAACAGAGCTCTCTTTTGCATTATACCCACCCCAGAAATGACCTTCAGAATTAAACTGTCATGATGTCTTGGCACAGGCAGAGGGAGAAACTGGAGATGTGTCCACTGGGGCTGCAGCTGGCAGCAGGGCCTGGGTGGTGGGGCAGGCCTTGCTAGCCATGCCCACGCAGTTGTCATCAAATGCAGACCTCAGTGGATTCAAGCTCCGGGCCCTCAGAATGCCAAACATCCTCAGTTACAGCCAGCTCAGCATGGCCATCGTCACTGAGAGAATTTACTATTTTATTGTTTTCTGGATCTAAGCCACTTGTCTTTCATGTGTATCACAGTTAAGAGAAATAGATCCACATATTGTGTCTTAAATATTGCCAGGAAAGTAACGTATTAAACATATTTAGACCTATTTTCCTTTCTTCTTCTGTTATTAAATTGGAGATAAACTCATAAAAAGAATGGATTCTACAGTGTAATTTGATTGTATCAATGCATATAAGGAATGCCACCATATGCAAAAACATCACTGGAAATAAAAGGAAGAGAAAGTTCGTTGTATTGCATTTTCGGATATTTTGGGAAATAGTTTGGATCACCTGCCCTGGCCCCAGTTCTGGATCCTCTGTGTGGTCATTTAGTTTCTCTGCACCTCCGTTTTATTCTTCCTTTATGCAATGGGATGTTTGACAAGAAATGATGCTTTCTTCTTCCGAAGAGTGGATCTCGATCTTGGTAAGCTCTTTCACACTTTTCATCTGTAAAATTGTAAAGGGATATGTAATGAATATGCTTGAAAAGCCTTTAGAATATTTTGCAGGCTCTCCAATAGCAATGATGCTCTCGGGTGGAATGTTGTCTTTCGGTTTTGTTTCCTAGTACCCAGCACGCTCTTCAGCCTAAGTCAGCACTCACTGAGCATTTGCTGAACAGAACCATTCTTCACCCCTTTGGTTTTTTTAGGATGATGGAAGCCCTATATCCTGATTGTGGGAATACTTACATGAGTCTCTTTATATTAAAATTCATTTTTTAATTCATTTTATTTCTAGAATTATTTCGCCTGGAGTTTCTCTCTCCAAAATATCCTAGTCCTCTTAAAATGAGTGGCTTTTCATTTCTTTCTAATTTTAATTATGTTTCTCTTCGGTTTTCTAATAATTTACTAAAACTTTTATTTATGCTGAGATAAGGAGCTTCCTTTGTTTTAAAATGCTGTTTTTAAATAATGAAAGAATAACTGTTTTCTTTCAAGAAGATTCTCACAGTGGAAATAAAATATGGTTTATCAGCATTTCCTGAGAAGCAGGTACTAACAATAATGTTAGTGAATAGCATTCGCTGAGTGTACGTGTGCCCCACAGTGCCAGCCGCGTAACATGGGTTGGTTTACTTCATCCTCAGAACTCCCTCGAAGGAGGTGAATGTATTCTTTGACAGATGAGAGACTAGAGTAGCCACATAGTGCATGGGGACAGAGACGGGACTGGAACCCAGTTCCGTCTCCAAATCCTACGCCTTTCCCATGCCAGCCTGCCTCCCTCTGAACGTGGTTTGTAAAGATAATTCGGCAGGTGTGTGAGTGTCTGCATGCACACGTGGGCACTCACACAAATACTGGAGGGAGAAAAGGGGGAGGTTTGCCAAGAAGCTGCCAAAGCGTTTATTTGATGTCTGCCCTGTTATGAAATAGAAAGGCTGCTGCAGGGACAGCCACACTCATCTAGATGCCTGTGTTGACCACCACAGCCAGCTGAAAACCATCTGCTATTGTAGCCCTGGTGTCCATGCGTGAGCTTTTGTTCTATATGCAGCAATAGCCCTAGTGTGGAAAGAGCCAGAAGCCTAGTAACTAATGCTTTGTCCCCCCTTTCCTCTCGTCACTACTCGGTGTCTGTTGATGCTCAGTCGCCAGGTAGCGCTCATTCTTTTTGCACATCTAGCCAAGCGGTGGTTGGATCAGCACTGATGAGCCATCGCTACCCTATCAGAATTCAGTAAGTACTCAGCCATGTGATGGATGGGCACAGGGCTGTTGACGGTTTCCTTTTTCTAATACAGACTAAGACTCCTCCATCAGAGATGAGCAAATAGGCAGATAGACCCTGGGTGCTGCCACACTTTCATTTCCTGATGCTTTTCTTCTCTCTCGTGAGGTTTTAACTCCCTTAGTTTTTGGCAAAAGTCCCACAGGGCAGCACCATGTTCTTCAAACCTCCTCTCCCAATCAGCAAATATCAGCCATCCCTAAGTAAGTTATCAGTCCACAGGAAATCTGTGGTTCACCTTTCTGTCATTAAGCGGTTTTGGAAGTCAACCCTCTTGCCATCTTGCTCTTCCTGACTTTGATGCACTGGGTGACATCAAGCCAGTCTCTTCTCCTCTCTAAGCTGTATTCTTGTATGAAAGAAGAGTCCTGGTACTCCCTATCTCCTGGAGGTGTTTTGGGGATTAAGTGAGACAATGAATATAAACTGTTTCACATACTAGAGATCAATAAGTTGTAATTATCATCACTATTTGTAACAAAGATCCACACGATCCTAGTCTCGAAGACAGTTCTTTTGTAAATCCCACTTTTTCTGAGCAGGCCTTTACTTGTCAATCCTGTTTCGTGGCCATCTTGATAATTTCTTTGCCTCAACGAAATTCAGGATATACACATAATGTCCAGGAATTACGAGACCATTTTTCATGAACATAATATCTGCTTTTTGTTGGGCTGCACAATGGCTATTCCCATTTAAGGAGTAGTCTTTGTTGTTCAGGAACGCAGGAGAAGGCCAAGTGGAACTAGGATGTGACTGAGAGCTCACACCTTCCTTTCGGCTCAGCTGCTGATCCTCCCGTCTGGGGAGTCGCTCAGAAGAGAAAGCGTTTGTCCTCTATTCTCAACAGGAAGAGGGAGGTGCCGTGGCTCCACACCTGGTGGGAAGGTGAATTTTTAATACTCCGATTGCTTTATTCTATACGTATTGTGGTTCAGGTTTCCCCAACACACAGGCTGGCCTTTGCTGACAGCAGACTGAGTTAGGGGTGCCCTCAGTGGCTGCAGAGCAGAGCAAAGCTGCCTGGTCAGCCACTTGAAACCACGGCCTTGGCCTCGTTAACTCTGGCCTCTGCCTGTGCTAACCAGCCACAGGGGATTATCACTTCGAGCGCTTGCTATTCCCTCTTGGTGCTCACACCAGCGCTTCGGAGAAGGTCCTCTCTCCAGTTCTGTGTGTGGCGTGTCTGTGGCATCTCCAGACTGAGGCCGTCCTTACTTTCAACAGTCGTCTGCACATGGAGCAGAGCGACACACACAGTATATGAGTGCACAGCTGCCACGTCACTGCCCAGATAAATTCGAGTTTTGGGGTTTAATCTGGCAATTCGCCCTTCCTTTTGTATTTGTCTATTTTATGACACATTTTGAAGGAATTAACTGCTTTTGACAATTTTGTAATCTATAAAGGGATATCAGGGTGCCTTTGTGGTGCAATTGACTGTCATAAAACAAAACGACAGCCGGTGAAAATTTTCCACCAAAATGAATATTTTTATTTTTTAAATAATATAAGGAATAATGTTCATTATAAAAATTCAAAAATGCAGAAAAGCGTAAAGAAACGAATAAAGATGATCTTATGTCCTACCAGCATCCTTCTCTGGCCATCCTTCCATCTCCTTTTGTGTGTACACACATGTCAATCAGTGATTTCAGATGGGCATTCTTCTAGATTTTAAATTAATCTTAGTTAAAATTGGCACCCAGGTGGAACTTACTGAAATATGATAAATCTTTCAATGAGTCACTAATTGAATGTTGATTATACAAAAAAAGACCAAAACATTAAGATCATAATTGCCAGAATTATGAGTGATTTTTATTTTCTTCTTTGTATATAACTATATTATCTGAATTTATTATGGTTCTTTGATAATCAAAAAGTGAAAATTTTAAAATTTAAGTTGGCTAGAAATTATGCATGTGCTTGGCTTGTAGACTTTTTTCGCAATTTTAATTACGGCACCATCTTCTGCAAACTTGCTGCTATCATCGTTAATGTTAAGAGCTGTATTGTGAATGTCAAGGTCCGAGAGCACTTTTCATTCTTTTCATTAAATAATAACAGATTCACATTCTTCTGTAGTAGGAGCTAATGTTACACAGTAAACTATGGTGGAGAATTCAAGCAAATAACTAGTTAATTTACGTTAAAAAATACTTTGATGTGCTAACCTGGAGTCCTGAATTTTTTTTTTTTTCCATTTGGTTGGTGTAGGAGGACAGGTGGTCTGTGTTTTTTCTTGGAGGAAAACAATATATCGACCTTAGAGTTCAGTCTGAACCAAGCACCAACGGGACAAAAAGCAGGAGGTTGAAGGTTTCATTCCAGTTCTAGTCCAATCAGCCCCTCAGACTCAGTAATTAAAATATTAAGACCATCTGTGAATACTCAGAAGCCAACTGAACCTCAAAAACAAGCACATGCACACACTTTAAATTCAGAATAGAATATGTTGTTTCAAGACACTGCACTGTTCCAATTAATTTCACTTAGTTTGGAGCTGAGTATTTTCTCATCTAGTGAGTGGGGATGGGAAAGCACAAGGTGATAAGGTAGACTGTCTTACCTGCTTCTAGACACAACCGGCCATTTCATAAGGTGGACGTACAAAGCTCCCGTTGCATAGTGACATCAATAACGAAAGCATTAGCTGAGGGAGGCACCTCACGGAATGTCACACAAATACTGGCTTTAGCTCCTATCTTCCTCTTAACTTCATTAGTAATCAGCATAGACAGGGTACAAAGTATTTGTAAGTTAAGAGATAACACAGGTCAAAAGTAACAAGAAATGCCACTATCATGAACATCTGTGTGACAGAATGAGTTCTGAGCGTCCCCAGGGAGCCTGTTTATTTCACACATTGTTCAATTTAAGATGGGAGGTAGGACCATCCCTGTATTGTATCAAATATTGTCATACACACAAGAACTAGTACACGATAGGAGGAGATTAAGAGATATTAAGAATAAAGGTGATAAAAAATGACTCTCAAATTATGGTGCCCTTTAATTAGATTTGATAGGGTATGAACTAGCATAATTCAACACACTCGATAGAAAGCATTATGTCACCAAGCTGAGATGTAGTCATTGCTTACTACGTAACTCCACAGAGCGCTGCAACACTGAACTCTGTCTGGGTCACTTGTTTCTAGAAAGTATAGACCAGGGGGCTCCAGGGCCAGCCACAAGACTGATTAAGGGGACAGGAAGAGTCATTCTGCAAGCAAATTAAATGACATAAGAATGAATAATTGGGCTAAGAGGGGGTGAGGTAAGTTTAATGTAAATCGTTCTATTGTAGCTAATATTTCTTGAAAGCGTAGTCGGTGCACTGTACCGCGTAAGCGCTTTATGTGGATTCAGTCAGTTTTTACAGTGTCTCACTTTCCCGACAACTCTGTGAGTGACTGTTGTCATTCACATTAACAGATCAGGAGACTGAGGTTTAGAGAGATGGCTGATGAGCTCCTCAAAGGTTCGGAGCTGGCGAGCGGCAAGCTTGCCTGTCTGTGGGTGTTTCTGGTGTATATGTGGGTGCGTACGCAGAGCCCCTCCTGTTCTGTCTGCCAGCGTCACACACCTCCTCCTGAAAGTGTGTTCAGGATGTTTGTGCCCATCTGCAAGGCTCTAAATACATTTTAAACTATTGCTTCTATGGCACCTTCTGTGCCTTCTCATTTTTCACGTAACATATGATGCCTTAGATTCTTGGTTATATAAATATACCTTGTCCTTTAAACTGGAGCTAATTTCTTGAGGATGAGAAATACGTCTCCTGTCCCGATACATAAACGGTCTATAAATGTTTCTTTTTAATGTGTATACTTAGGATTTGTCAGTTTTAAAGCATTTTTCTCTGACAAGCACCTAGCCTGTTGCTGTGTACTCTCAGTTAATATTCATTACAACTTAGTGTGTGTGTGTGTGTGTGTGTGTGTGTGTGTGTGTTCATAGCAGGCATTCTGTGAATGTGCATGTTACACATTCCATTCACACAATGCCCATCCTAAGGGCCACACACTGCCCGGACAACAAAGAAAGGAGCAGACCCCTGCTCAGTGTGGTGAAGAAAGTCCACCGTCAGTGCTGACGAGCCTGTTATTTATCTAAGTCTGAAAATGGACATGTAAAAAAATTGTCTATTTTAAGGTTGGGATTAGATAGGATGAAAATTTAAGGAAAAGAACACAAACATTGGATCATGTTCAACTTTTTTTGCAACTTTTTCTATTTGATTATTAATATATACCTCCTTAAGAGACATTGTTTGGCATGTTTATTTGTAAAATGAAATAATTTGGATTCTCCAGTGAACTTAGCATAGAGAAGTTGCTTTGACGCATCTTAAGAGATTTGAGGACAATTTAGGAAGTTACAAAATCAGGACTGAGAATTATTCTGCTTTGCCCAAAGAAGCATATCTGTGTTATAAATAAGCATATGTTGACATTTTAATAGATAAGTTTAATAGATAAGTTCATCAAATTTTACTTTCTCTAATACGTGTAATCACGCCTGCTGTAAAATTTAAGTTTACAAAGACAGAAAGTTCTGTTAAGCTGTTAGATAAAAACGATGTTTCTCTTTTCTTCTGCTGCAATTCCATTGGCCCTCTTCAGGGAGTACAAGTAATAACTTCAATGCGTTTCATCTTTGATACACAGTCCATGTCCCCTCATCCACCTAACAGTGCCTTGAGAATGGAGGGAGAAAAGTGTTTGTTTTTAAAAAACATGGCTTTGGCATATTACAGGATATTCATGGTGATTTCTTGAATTATTTTAGGAAACTCAGTTCTTACTGATTTCTAGAAACCACAGTTGACATATAAATTCCCTAATTTGTTTACTTTAGAGAGATCATCTCAAGTGCAGCATCTGTTTTTGCGTTTTGTGTGAGATCTTGGTTTTACATCAGGAGGACAGAGGTGCAAGGAAGTCATGTGACGACCTGAGCCCACACAGGAGGCTCCTGGAGCCTGCGGTGTGGGGGGCTTTCCCAGATGGGGGCGCCCGCACCTCCCTGAGCGTCTGCAGAGGCAACTTCCATGCCTAGCTAGCTTTTCAACTATTTTTCAAGGATAAACTCCATCTGCCAGATAATATTGTTTTACGACTAGAATGATGTGAAAACTCTAATTTTGCTTAGATATGTCTTATTTTGGACAGGCAGCATTCTTCTGTGAAGCTCAGAGCAGTAACCTAAAATTACTCTCAATATGTAGAGGGGAGAGTCTTCTGGAAGTACAGTGGTTATTTATTCAGCTTGGGTGGGGGAGCTCCCTGCCGTGTTCCAATGAAATTAGAGAGATAAAATTTTAATGTTGAAGGCACTTATATTTTAATGTTTTCTACCATTTTCCTCCCTCTGCAGTCCTTGTAGAAGTGGCTGCTGCAGGAAATCTCTTCCCATAGCCTTGTCTGAGCCTATGCTCAAGGTCACAGGGAGAGCAGCACCCCATATTTTGTGATGTTAGTAGAAATACAAGGCATTGAAAACCAGGGAAGTATCAACAACCTCCATCTCTGAAAAATAACCAACTGCATTTTCTCACATAAAGAGTGGCCCAAACTGGTCCTCCAGCTTCACTTGGTGTTCTTGTAAGGATGGCGGAATTATTGTGAATATAAATTCAAGCTCAAGAGAAGAGAGGGATGTGGAGAAAATCCAATTAACTGGAGTGAAAGTCATAAAGAATAAACTACCCGTCGCCAAAAGAAATAGTTTTTAAATCGGATGAATCTTTAGAGTAGAATTGATAAAATATGTTGTTATTGTATGAGAAGATGCACTTTGCAAATAATATTTTTCAGGACGCATCATCTGTTTGAGGATGTTTCATGTCCTTATTAAGAAGACGATTAGAAGTTTGGAGCCTTTTTCATCATTGTTATTAACTTGCAGGGGAAAATCTTCCCATTCCAGTATTCGTTAAATGGATCTCTTTGTGTGTACAAATATTAAAAGTAGTCTTGAAAGTACTATAGGTAAGCCAGGAAAAAATGCACTCTTTGTTTCCTCATAGAATTGACATTTTTATTTAGGGAAAAAGTCCATGAATTTACAATCTCTCCCTTCTAGGTTTTTCAACATTTCTTGCAAATTGTATGTAAATGAATGCAAATAAGCAATCCTCACTAGCAAGCTGCTTAGAAGTGTAAAATGCATAAAATTAAGATGCTGAGAGAAACGTGCATCTAATTAAGGTGGCATGTAAAGAAATGTTTAAATTCAAATTAGATACTTCAGTGGAAAGAATTACTTGTTTAATTCAAAAGGTGTTTTGTATAATTCAGGGAAGACTTGTCCTTTGTGGTGTTCTCATTTGCTTCAAAAACCAGTTTTAGGAGCTCACACTGGCTCAGTTAAACTTTAAAATTGAGTTGAGCCTGAGAGTTAGAATGCCGTAAAAATACATTCTAGTTTTGATGCATTTACTTCTAGCACAGACGAGAGGCAGAACGATCATCTGAGAGTGGGAATGGTGGGGGTAGGGACCACGGTTTCTGTTCCATTCGCATGAAGCCCCCGTGGTACTTTCATGTAATGTGCACATAGAAAGACTTGAAACACACAGACCACAGCCAGCTAGTCATCCCTGGATCCTTACAAGGTTTTCTGTGCAAGACAGGAAGGACGCCGCCCATGCCAACAGCAGCCTCCTGCCGCGCTGGTCCATCCAGGCAGACACCTATCCTCTGGGGCAGTGACGGGCATCTTCCAGCCCTGCCGGGGACAGAAGAGCAAAGGAATTTGATCTCCAGTTAGAAGCCCTTAGTTTAAATAAATGAAAGAAATTTTTGCAAAGCATAAAGCAACAAGGAAATTATTGAAAAATTTAAGGTCTGTGTGAAGAAGATATAAACTATCTTATAAAGATTGGTATTCTTTCCTTCCCAGACACAACAAGTTAAAGGGCAGACAGAAAAGCAGGCAGGAAAAGTGGTTTAGGCTGGTTTTCCAAAGGCTTGATTTCGAAGCGTTCCACTTTACGTGGTGAGAGTTCTCTGTCTCCTGATTGTGTGTTCAGACCGAGTCCTCTGGTTTCAGTGGAGCCCATGTTTTAGCCCAGAGTATCCATTTCCTGGCTTCAGAGGTAAAAATTGTTCATTGTTATAGAAACAGTTTTGATCACGTGTAATGTACAAAACTCCCTCTTGGACTTGGGTTCCCTCACCTGAAGTTCCCCGTCTGTGTCTGACGGGGAATCAGACGGCGGTGCAGATACTGTCCCACTCCATCTGGGAGGCTGGGTCTGTTCTCTCTTTTCAGCAGGGGCAGAAATCCTTCTGAATCCGGGCCAGTCTTCTCTTGTCCTTTGCTCCCCTTCGGCCCCACCCCCCGTCCTCGCCCCCACCCAGGAGCTGAAGCACACACCGTACTGCGCCTTTAGGATTGTGCACTGGGAAAGATCTTCTGGCTGGGGACATCTGTTTTTGCATATCCAACAAGTTCATGTAGGTTTAATCAAAGGGTCACAGTTGTCGGTGATTCCTCCCCAGGTCAGCATGTTTCCTACATGGAACTGGAAGAAGCCTCCCCTCCGTCAGGGCCCTTCCCCTTCTCCCTCTCTGGCTCCTGGGCACTTTCTGTGACTACCTCTCAGCCGATGACTGGCTCCGTGAACTCCTCCAGCCGCTCGCCTGGCATCTCTTTCCTGCAGGTCCCACGTTCAACATAGTCAGCATCTCCCAGTTCAGCTCAATGACTTTCCTCCACACTGGTTCATTGTCTGCTCCGTCTGCCCTGGTTAGTGATGTCTGAATCTGCCCTCCTCTCCGTCCCGATTGCCGGTGCTCTACTGCAGGCCCTCTTTATTCTGTACCTAACCTAGTGCAGGAGCCTCCTGGCTGCGCTCCCTGCCTCTGGCCACAGGACTCTTTACTTCTTCTGCCACACTGTTGACAAACCAGCTTTTTCTTAAAAACACAAATCTTCTGTCATATCCCTGATTAGAGGCTTCCTGATGCCCACCAGCCACTGTTTCTGTAGGGAGTGGTCCGAGTTCCACCTTCCCTTGCAGTCATCTCCCTCACTTCTTCCCCACGTGCTGGGCTCCCGCCTGGTTAAGTTACAGGACCTGCAGTCTGCTGTGTCTTTCATACTTTTATGCCCTTGGCAGATGCTGCTTTCTCAGCCCGAAATGCTCCTTCCCCTCCAGCATCTTCCGTGTCTACCTGCAGAACTGCTCTTCCTGCGAGTTCTTCCGTCTCCTCGCTCCTGGAGGGAATTTGTCGTGCTCTCTCTTGTCACATTCTAGGCCTCTGGTTACAGTGTTCATGGCACAGTTTTCCAAACTGCTGTTTCCTGGTCTGTCTCCCTGTTAGGCTGTGAGCTCCTGAGGGCAGGAATTGCATTGGGTGAGAAGATGCCCAGGGATAAGACTACAACAGTGGTTCTCAAGCTTTTGGTCTCACAATCTCATTACACTCTTTAAAATTATTGAGTCTCTCAAAGAGCTTTTGTTTATTACATGGGTAAATATCTACGGATATTTACCATATTTAAAATGTAAGATGAGATATTTTAAAAGTATTTATTAATTCCTTTAATGTCAACAATAATAAACTCATTACATGGTACTACAAATGATACATTTTCATATAAAATAACTAGTCTTCAAAATAAAAAAAATGTAATGGGAAGATTGGCATTGTTTTCCATTTTTGGAAAGCTCTTGAATGTTTAGCTTATTAAGAGGAGACGGCTGGATTCTCATGACTGCTTGTATGTTCAGTTTGGCTCAGTGGGTTGTTTTATTTGAAGTATATACGAGACAGTCCACCTTGATTGTGGACAGTTTTCTATACTGAGACTTGACAAGGGGTGGTTTCTTACGTGCTATTGTGATGTGCGCCAGCCCTGGGGGTCTAGTGGTTAAGATCCTGCACTCTCGCCACTGCTGCCTAGATTCATGTCCTGGTCAGGGACCCACACCACTCATCTGTCACCTGTCAGACTGCGGTGGCTGCATGTCGCTGGGATGCTGAAAGCCCCACCACCAGTATTTCAAATACCAGCAGGGTCACCCATGGTGGACAGGCTTCAGTGGAGTTGACAGATTAAGAAGGAGGATCTGACCGCTCATTTCCGAAAACACTGGCCATGAAAACCCTGTGAATAGCGGGGCACATAGTGCTTTTTTGCATGCATGATTTAGTTACAGGGTGCAGTAGTCACTTAGAAAATATGGGTCTACTGACTTATGAAGATCTCCAAATGATGATACATTTATCATATACTAAGAAAAGAGAACAGAAATCTATACGTATTAGGAAGCTATCAAACTCACAGTAGTAGATGCAAGATTTCCAAAGTTCTAATTTTCACTTGAAAGCTCAAATTTTATCATTGGCCACAAATCCTGTCAGTAGTTTTCCTCAATGGGACAGGCCCACTTTGTTCATTTTCAAGAAGATGCCTTTTCAATACCTAAGTCTCAATCAAGTTTTTGCCCACGGTTCTTTTTAAGTAAAGATGGGGTCCTGTGAAAAACAGTGGCTGGTTCAGCTGGCAGCTCAATCTCACAGGGGCTTTTCCTCGAGACAAACATCATACTTGGATCTATAACAGATGCTTTATGTGAATTGGCTTTCTTATGACAGAATATTTAAAAAATATGGACTCAGCGTCCACATTTACTAAAATTAATGTTTACGGTTTCATCAAGGGTAGGACTGAGTGAAACTAGCAT
The DNA here is from genome assembly GCF_021613505.1 of Equus quagga. NCBI lineage: Eukaryota > Metazoa > Chordata > Mammalia > Perissodactyla > Equidae > Equus > Equus quagga. Next base: position 2,674,861 of record NC_060278.1, read on the forward strand.
TTATTTTTCCTCAAGTGCTTGGAGGGGAGGAAAACAAGGACCGCCTGTATTGTTTGGTGCCGCCACCTTGAATGGCGCCAGGTCCCCAGCTGTTTTCCCTGCTCCCTCGCCCATTGTCTGCACCATCAGTGGAAATGTGAATTCAGCGAAGAAGGCAAATAATGTCTTAGTATTATTATAAAATAGTTCTGACCTCGGGGACCCCTCGAAAGGATCCTGGAGACCCCCAGGATTCCAGAGAGCATGCTTGGAGCATCCTAGGCCTGGAGAGTTAGGCGGAGGCCCTTTGCCCTGGGCTGTAGTGTCACTCAGTGCTGTGCTGGGAAGGGCAGGGGGAGGAGTGGCATGGACAGATTTGTACCTTAGAGTGACAGTGGTGGCAGCGGAGTGGAGCTTCTTCTGGGGAGTTGGGAGATTGGAACTGGACATCATTGCCAGAAACTAGCCGTGTTTTTTGAGTTGCCAGATGAAGGTATAAGATCGAGTAAGCCCCAAATTCTTCAACACTTTTGGAGCGGTGGCTTTATTTGAGTCGCATTCAGTTGCATGAATACACTGGGTGGACCGTATCTCTGGCTGTTCTTATTTCCCTCTGTGGGTGTTACCCAGGGGATGAACCTTGGGTGTATAGACGCATGTATCTGTGGACGTAAAGCTGGGACGTGGATAGACTGTCGACTCACCGGCCTCCCAGGTCATTGCTTCTGGCCAGTTTGTGTTGCACAGAGCAGCACCTTTCTTGGACTGTACACATTCATCCTGAATCATATGTGGGAAGCGCTCGTTTAGCATGGAGACGTCCCCACCAGTGGAAGTGCGGGAGCCTCATCGCTCAGTCAGAAGGCCCAGGTCAATATGATGTTCAGAAGCAATCACAAATCTTTCTAACCAGACCGGCAGTGCTTGCTCAGGCCTCCATTCAGGAGCCCTGCCTCTCTGTTGATCTCTTTAAAAATACTAAGCAAAAGACAATGAATCTTCAAACTCGGCTGATTCCATTGTGATTGATCTGAGCCAATTTTTAAGGTAATTGATGATATTGCCTTAGTGGAGTCTGTTAGTGCAAATAATTATTAATCAATATGCTCTCAGCTCTTACTTGAGAAGGTAATTCTAACACATGATTTATTCCAAACATCTCCATTGAGCTTCCTTTACAAGAGGGAAATCAATGGGCGAGTGGTCTAAAGCACTTTAATTATCTGCAGCTCCATGTTCCTTTCTTGGCCGTATTTACCCGGTAACTTGCTGTCCCATTCTGGCAAGGGTGACAGGAAGTTTTTCGTTGCCCTGGTAGAAATAATACATGGCTCATCTTTGATTGACTAAGTTGATTTAAAGCGATTTTAAATGCCTTAAAAAACAAAGCATTGTGGCTTTACTTTGGAGGGTATGGTTAGCATTGCTTGGAAAAAGAAGGAACGTATTGCTCATTTCCATTCAGGTGGAAAGCAGTTTACTGTTGACAGTGAATGTTGTGTAAGTCAGTTTACCCTGAAAACACGGGGAGACCAAGTCCTGGAAAGGAGATTAAGCTGTGAAGCATCTTCGGGGCTCAGCTCAAATCCTCCCCCACACCGTTGCAGTTGTCGAAGGCTCTGTGGCCTCCTTGTGCTGAGGCTGTCCAACCTGAGCTTTGTTGCTTCGCCCTTTCAGGCGATGTCTTGAGGAATGTTGTGGTTTGATATTTTTTCTGTGAGAAGAGATGCAGAGGAAAATAATCAGCACCAGGAATGAGCTGCCTTTGTTCCCGAGTGGAGCTCCAGGCATCTGTTTTTGTTGTACTTGTGGAGGGTACAGGAATGTGTGGGCCTTGGCTGGAGACCTTTAGACATGATTCTAACAGATGGGAACTTTAAAGGACGGTTCCCTAAATTGTCATTGTAGAAGTCCTTCAGCCGGTGCTGAGATGTTCGGTTACGCTTCTCGTCCAATACTGTGCCTCTAGCTGCTATTGCAGCATTTCTAAAGGGCAAAATGTGAAGGCATCCAGCAGCCTTCAAGGCCAGTTCTTTAACTGCCTCCACTCCCTACCCGCATGCAGGGGACACCCAAAGCTTGGGCCCAAGACATCATATACCAATAGACTGAAACTCCAACTCATTGTTAACAGCTGGCCCAGTGTCGTCTCCAGAAGGTAATGTTCTTAAGCACTGGACAGAGTGCATGCTATCATTTAAACAGTGGGAGAGAGGAAAGGTGGGTTCTGAAAAGACTTGGGGTTTTTCAGGAGCTAATTCAGTAGACATTTTCGCAATGTCTGGCTTGGTATTAGCACTACATGGATGACCAAGGAAAATGAAGCTCTGCTTCTGCCCACAGGAGTCACAGTCCTGTTGGGAAGGGTTGAAGTAGAGAGTTGAGACATCAGACACTAAGAATGCAAGGGAGAAGGGGCTGACCCCAGAAGGCCTCGGGGAGAAGGCAGATGGCCAGGCCCTTGATGTCCAGCAAAGAGGAAGGAGAAGCTGATGGGCCACAGGACTGGCTGATATACATGGGCCCCTGAGGTTGCCACTGCCTCCTACTCCAGCTGCTCCACACGGTACCTCTTGGAACAGCTCACTCTCGGCTGAACAGGGGGAAACTGAGGCATAAAATCTGGGGCCAGCCATGGTCTCAGTGGTGACTTCTCTTAGAATGTCTCTCAGAGTTGCAGATGGAGTCCAGGGGACCTGACAACAATGAGGTGTGACTGAGTGTCAGAACAGTTTGGGGACAATTCATATTCCAACTCATATATGCAAATCACAGTGTTCGGAAATCTTTCTGACTTTGGAAGCTGGTGGGTTTCTAAGAACTTGTGGGTGTCTTTACTTGAACATTCCTCCTGCCCCACTCTCCCTGTATGTCTTCTCTCATGTGTTGTCTCACACCCTGCTCATCATTTGAGCTCAAGTGGTGAGAGGGATCATGCTTCTCCCATCCGTGGCAGCTCCTGGGCTCAAGTTCAGGGTGTGCACTTGACTGGCTGTGTGATCTTAGGCAGGTCACTCAACTCCTTTGAGGCTCAGTTTTCTTAGCTGTAAAATGGGTATAATACTTTACTTCTGGGGTTGTTGTGAGAATTAAATGAGGCATATTTTAAAGCACTTTCTAAATAGTAAAACTCTAATATAACAGATAACATGTATATACATACATGTGTTATAACATGTAAGGTGCAATTTTACTTTTTCAGTTTTATTCTTCCTCCTCACTGCTGCCTACTCTGGGCCCTGTCACGGTTCCCCATAACTCTTCTAGTTCAGAGATGGAGCCCTGAGTAGGAGCGGTGGTCACTGCCTGCCCTGTCCTCTTCTTACCAAAGTCGCTTAAATGTCTGAGAGCTGAAATGTAAGAGGTAAAAATATCCTAAAAAAGTGCCATGTCTGTGTGCATATCATAGTTCAATAAATAGCCAGTAAATGAAGAAATTACTTAAAATGATTTCTTCTTTTCCTTTTTTATTTTTGTTTGTTTTTAATATACAAGAAGACTAATTTAAAGCCTTTTCTTTTTCTTCTAAATGTGTTTGAAGAGCCATATGGCAACTTTGCTCCTAACATTGTGTAATACTAATGACATGATATGAAAGACAGTGTTCTTTAGTACAAAGAAATGGAATTCTCGAAGACCAATTAAAGTTTCCAAGATATTTGCGGATCAGGACCCAGGGCAATGCTTACATAACCTCACAACTGTTTTCCCAGGTTTAAAGTGAAAATAACAGAGATGAAGGCAGAAACTACATGTGTAAACATGGTATATTAATAGCTCACCCAATCTACATAAGAAAATAAACCAGGGGCTTAGATCCTAAAAGTGATAGCCATGGTGTCGAATATCCTGTTCCCCTTATTCCAGAGGATGGGGCTCTGACAGGTGAAACACAGCGTTTGTTTAAACAGCGCAGAGGAGGACTGCAAAGCATTCCAGGGCAGGAAGTGGCGATAAATACAACGTGCAGTTGGAGCAGCAGGAGACCTGGAGGTGAGCAGAATGTAATCACTCAAAGTGCAGTCCGACCAGCGCCTCCTGAGTCCCACCAAGGGACCCGGTGAACTTTCCAAAAAGCCAAGACCTCTGTCTTATCTCCTCCCAAGATGAGAAAGTGAGATGTGAAACTCCTTTCTGGAGGTGCGATTTGTTTTTAATGATAGGTTTTGATGTCTTTTGCAGGCTTTGAGCATAAGAACCAAGGGTCCCAAAATAGCTCCTTAAGAGGAAAACAATTCTGAAGGCCTGGAACACAGGCTGATTGATGTGCAGGCATTGGTGACGAGGGCTTGGAAATCCACCATCCCTCTAACAGAGGAAGACCTAGTTAAGGAGACTTTGGTTTTCTTATAAGGCGTGAATAAGTGCTCTGGGCAGTCTGCCCCACTGGAAAACAGAATAATGCTAATAATTTGCATTTATATAACTACCCCTTGGCTTATGGGTCTACAAGCACTTTGCAAACATTAATTAATTCTCTAAACCCCCTGTGAGCCAGGGGGTGTCATCAGTAACTAATCTTGAAGGAGGGCCAGTGCTTCTTGCCAGAATGGATGTGCAAGTTGGAGAACACTGCAGGCTTGGGAGCTGAGGGGGTTGAGAGGAATTTTTATGAGAAAAAACAGCAAAAGTAGAATGTTGATCAGCCTGTGTGGGAAATAAACCTGGATATTGTGACGATGAATGAAGGTCTGTCCACTACCGACTGAGTTTCTGTCCTGTGAGTCCAGGTATCTGTTGGGAAGTTTGCTCTGTGACTGTTTTGCCTGTTTGCTTTCGCACTTCATTTTCAAAGCCCTGCTTATGCTGCTTTTGAACCCCCAGTGTAAAGACCTGGGCTCAGTTCACTATGCCCAGGACATGAGGACCACACTGGAAACCAGTATTTCTGTAGCTGTTTCTAAAGTCAATTCAAAGATCATTCATTCATTGATTCACTCAATCACTACTTTATTTGAGAGGCATGGAGTTTTGTGGTTTGCTCGCTGTTAGACATTGGGGTTATCCCTAAGGACTTAAATGTGAGAAAAGCAATTCCCTGCTCATGGTCTGGGGGCCCGGTACTGTTTTCTTTATTCTCTCCGTGTTGTGAGTATTTTCGTTTCCCCGATTTGCTCATCTGACATGGATGTTAGGATCATTGGAATGTTTTTGTAATTTGGATGTAATTTACCAATAAACATTATGTACTTGAATTTCTTATGAGAAAGATACACTATGCATAGAAGATAGTAATGACGTGGCATAAAAGAACCCATTTGTGTGTATAGTGAAATTTAACTAATTCTGGCCTTTCAGAGAGAAGGCCTGTTGGAATTTGTGAAAAGTTCAAGTTGTAGCTTTTTTTTTAAAGAAACATAGTTCTTGTTTTTTTTATTTTTAAGAAGTGTAGTTTGAAGCTGGATCCACAAAGTGCTACTTCCTGGTGGTACTTCTGGAGTTTGCTTGTGCTGAGAGAAAAGATGTGTTCCTGATCCGGCCCGTACCACAAGCCGTGGATGAGAACTGGTTACAGCAGTGTTTCCTATAATAGATTCCCATTGTGCTAGATGTTCAAAAAAGCCAAGTAACTTGCACAACAACGTTTACAGACTAGTACAAAAGCCAACTTCACTCTAGCTCTTTCCGAGGTATAAGAATTAGTGGTTTATGCATTCTTGAAATGTATTCTTGTTCACACATATCTCTCCACTGTAGTGTATGTCAGATGAAAATGTTAAATCATTTGGGGGGGTTAAATCATTTTTGTGTTACTCTCAAGTTAACTAGTGTGGAGAGAGAGATCTATTTAGGAAGAAAATGTATATTATTTCTCTTCTGTATTTTTGAGCTCTAGGAAAAAGAGTGAGATTGTGCTGTTGCTCGCGGAGTCTGTGAGGACAGCGCCACGGGCGTGGGCCTAGGAACGGGCAGCTCTTTGGGTGCGTGCGACAGATGAGAGGCGCCGGGGCTGGACCTCCTCCCAGCAAGACACACGTTGCTTTCAGGCTGCTGCCCGCTGGTTGTGCTGTGCAGTGGTGTTAAGCTTTACAGATTGAGAACATCTGGCTTCTCGTCAGCCGTGTGTCCTCAGAAGGAGAGCAGCGTGAGCCGAAGTGAATTCACCAAATTCTTATCTGACACATTTAGTTGACCTTAATGTGATAAGTTGGGGCAATTTCTGAACGCGGATCCTGTTTCAAACTGTGCAACTTTTCTCTTCTGTCCTTACCCTGCCTTTGGAGGGATCTTCATTTGAACATTTGGAGCTGTGCTTGTATTTGAGGCTTTTAAACGCAGCCTCAGGGCCGAGGTCTGAAAGTAGCAGCGTCATTTCCGTCGAGGTCAAGCACAGTGCCTCCTGAAGTAGGAAGTCGGGAGCAGGGTCCACAGGTGACCTTACCTGTGAAGAGCAGTAGACTTCCGGTGTTAACTGATTTCTGAGGAAATAAAAGAAAACGTCTCAATAGTAGGAGAGTTTCTCTTTATCTGCTGGACATGCGGAGAAACAGTACGCCTTATGGTGACGGGGCTCCTTCGGTGGCCTTTGCCTTTTGAAGGCATCCTTCATGATTTTGTGGCTCACCTGCCACACTTTACACGGCTTGGCGGGGAAATTTTGAGACTCAAGCTCCATCTAAATCTCCCTCTGAGTTTTAGCATATGAATGTTTTTTATCTTGCAAAATGGGCATCATACGATTCATATTTTTGAACAATCATATGCAAATAAATCATATACAAACCAATTTTAGGTTATAAATTAACATTTATTAATTGCATCATAGCTTCCCACCGAATTAAGACTTCAGAGCCAGTGTCTATAATTGGTCGGCTGTTGTCATTGATCTTACCACTTTAGCTTGAAGTGTCTCAAGAAGTTAATGATCTGTTAAAATCCACTAAGGGAAGCCCTTCTTCAAAGAGACTGGTAAAAACTGGGAATATTTGTATTATATAGCAGTATTTTTGTACACCTACTGTGTGCTAGGTATATACTAGCACAATAATCCTATCAAGATGGTAGTAATTATCCTCATCTTACATTGAGGCTCAGAGAGGTGAAGTAGCTGGCTCCAGGTCACACAGCTAGTAAGTTCCTATGTTAGTTACCTCCCTAGTAAGCAAAAATATATTGGAGCCTAGGTAATAATCTTGGATTACTTAGCCTCCTCCAGCTCTAAAGAGCTCAGAAGATGGATGGGATGCTAATGTCCTTGAGTATGCAGTGGTATACCAAGCACTGAGCCAGACACTCTTCCCCTCACTCATGAGGCTTTTCTTCTCTTCCACAAGCACATTTGTTATTGCCCCAGGGCCTTTGCACTTGCTATTTCTTCTTTCTGCAATTCTGTTTCCTCAGATCACCATATCACAAGTACTTTTTGTCATTTAGAACTCAACTCTCTCCTCCTTAGAGAGCCCATCTAACCACACTGCCTCAACAAAATTTCATCTCAAATCACTCGAGAGAGACTCTACTCTCTGCAGATTCTGAGAACTTACCTCTCCCATTTCTCTACCTGTCAGAGTGATTGGCGGCCTGTATTAGTAAGGGGTTGTAACCACAGTCTGGCCTCAGCATAGCTGCTCCCCTGCCCAGGTGCCTTTTCTCCTCTTTGACAGATTCCTAAAGGAAGCAGTTGAGAAATAGGCTCTTAAAAATGTAAAGTAGTCTGTTTGATGGATATTGTGATTATTTTCATTGTTTTCTACCTTGGGCTTAGTCCTCCCCTTTCGTAAGTCTGAATATGTGTTTTGTGTAGATTTTCTGGATTAGAATTAGATTAACAGCCAAAAGATAATTTTATTTAGGACAGATATAGCCAAGCATATGGTATTTGGTATGAGTTATGGGAAGCGCATCAAGTTACGTTGTAAACAAAGAGAGTTTCTTTTTAGTCGATGGACATTTATTTATCTTGGATTGTTACTGAGATCTTCTGGACTGTTTTTCTATAATTATCTTGATTAATATTTAAGTGGTATGTTTACGTTTTGAGTTGATTTATATGAAGCTTTGTTTTTCCTCCATGAAAACACTCAGGTTTCTCAAGTTACCTCAGTGATGGAAACCATTCTCTCTTTTGCACGCCTTCCGCACTCGCAGGCTTTCCCCACTTGAAGAATGGCTGTGCGTCCAAGTGTATTTTGCGACGTGGCCGCAGTCACACGCCGAAATGTTCCACCAGAGGCCTATCCTTCCAGATCCCATGCTATTTATAGATCCCTCTATTTAGGCCCTCTGTGACCTGCAGTAAATTTAGACATACAGTCTCTACACTTTGTCTGTCTGTGTGCGCTGCGTGCTTGCTAGGAATGAATTTCCTGTGTGTTATTTCTGTGTTCGAGGACAGGGAGGGTATCCACGTCGGTTCTCCCCTTCTGGGTGTTTTCCATTGCTTGCTTTCTCTCTCCCTCTGTTCCTGGGGGAGGGGGAACCTTCCAGGCAGTCTTGGTGAGTTTGCCTGGCTGTCTGGGTGAACTTGCAGAGGCTTCAGGAACCCAGCATGGAGTCCTTACACTAACGCTCATTTCCTGTCACATCCTAACCAAATCATTTATTGTTCTTTATTTTTTTGCTGAGGAAGATTCGCCCTGACCTAACATCTGTTACCAATCTTCTTCTTTTTGCTTGAAGAAGATTTGCCCTCAGCTAAAATCCTTGCCAATCTTCCTCTGTTCTGTATGTGGGTCACTGCCACACCATGGCTGTCGATGAGTCGTGTTGATCTGCGCCCAGGAACTGAATTCAGGCTGTGGAAGTGGAACATTCAGAGCTTAACTGCTAGATCACGGGGCCAGCCCCTCATTTATCTTTTTTTAAGTGTAATTCCATTATAATAATGCACACAGTTCTTGTTAAAATTACAAAAGTACCATACTAGCTGACCGCTGTGCAAATTATGGGAGGTTAAAATTATTATATCAATCACCAAATTGCTTTCTCCCCTGATTCTACGAAAAAGTGGTCCTTTTTGGAGTTGGCAATGTTAATCCCTTTGTGGACCCCAGCCCCCACGCCTCACAGTCCCGCATTTCATGATGAATAGATTGAGGCAGGCCTGGGCCAGTCTACAGTGTGATTGCAGATAATTCAATGGAAGCCGTTTAGGAAGGAGGATCCTGAGGCTGACTTTCTTATCACTGTTCTTCCGTAGAAGACATTCTCACAATAATGATCAGCGTTTGTGAAGCTCGCTTTCTCTCATTGGTTCCTTTTTCTCACAGAGACATTAAAATTCATTATCTTGTCTTAAAAAGAAAAAAATGTTGTCCCCCGCGTCTTTGTGGTCTGGTGGAAAGTGGGCTGTGGGCTATTGATGGAGCTGACTTGTTCCCCCACATGACTTGACTTAAATTAATGTCCCCTTTTGCTGCTAAAATCTTAGAATTTCCATTCACTGAACTTGGACTAATAAATAAAAGAAACCACCTTTGCTGTAGGTAATCATGTTAGAGGAAAGTTTATTGGTGTTGCTGTTCATTTTATTAGAGAAAACTCAGCTTATTTGTAATGCATCTTTTATCCCCGTGTCTGTATAAATGTACGGTTTACAGAGATTTGCAGCCAAAAATGTATTGTTCTAATTAGATCACTTTTGTCAAACATAAAAATTTCATTTATGTGTTATTTTTTATAGCAAAGTCAGTAGAAAATACGTGTGTAGACATTGATATGTATACTTTAGGTTGCATTTTATTATTGTGGTACTTCTCAGGACCAGTGATAGTAATTTGTGTAAATAACTTTATAAGATCAGAAGCTTGAAGAAATGAGCATGGCTGAAGGCTAGAAATCCTCATGATGGGAAAGAAACACCGCGAGCGGCAGATTAAGGGGCGAGGGCCAAGGAAGCACGCACGCCCTCTTTCTGCTGTCATCTGTTAACTGGGAGGGCGGATGTCGCAGGATCTTTAAAGTGGCTGTGATGTTCCCTAGACTGGCGCAGGCTTCCTGCCCTTTCAAGGGAACTCCTTGATCACGTATTCGACTAAAACGAGGCGGGTGGAAAGCAGTTCTTGTGTTCTAATTGCCCAGTGGGTTGAGGTTGGGGGACAATAAGTGGATATCAAGGAAGGGTCAGGCTTGAAAGCTGGCAACCCAGTGAGCAGACCAAATCAGAAAGAATGAAGGATGACTTTTTTAAAAAAATTATTTTGTCTAAGATAGAGGTTTTCTTTCTTAAATATTTTGAAATCTGGTTGATAAATACTTGTCAAATTGATTTGGGGGTATTCGTCTTATCTTTTATCTTATTCTATCAGATTGTGAATGAAAATCACAGCTCTAAAAGAGGTTTAGATCAAATATGCTCCCACAAAAAGAATAACAGCCCAGGAGCTGCGCGGGGAGGAGAGGAGGCGGGTGGAGGAGGCGCGGGGTCAGGCGGGCTGCGTGGCTTGTGTTGTTCCCTGCTCCCACCTCCAACACCTGCCGTGCACGAGTGCAATTTTAAATATTTGATATACTTTTTAAATACGACAAGTCCTTTTGCTGCCTCCAACATGCCTGTATATATTAGCCTAGATTTTAAATCAACACATTTATAATTAAAGCAAATAGTGGCACAGGTTTCTTCAGTGAGAATAAATCGCCCAGTCCAAACCAACACACACACACACACACACACACAGAGACCCCACTCCTCCTAAGGAAGGATTTTTAAAGAGAAAAACAACCTTGATTGTGCACAATGGCAAATCACTTCCCAGTGACAGTCTTGTAACCAAGCAAAGCCTAGTGACCTCAGTTGTTTTGTCATTTAGGGTTTTACGATTGGCTGGCTCTCATCCCTATGGCAGGGCTTACCCGTTTGCAAGTTTTTTTTCCTAATTGTAGTCATTTTTGGATCTGATTGCACCAGCCTTTGCAACACCTCAGTCCCTTTCCCCAGAAGTCTAGGGCTTTTGCAAGGCTTCTGATGGTGCTAGAGAGAGTGATTGGCAATCCTGGGGTGGGGTGGGGGAGGGGACTGCAGTGACTGGTACAGGTGGCAGGAGCTACCCCAGAGACAACACACAACACCACTGGGCCCATTATTTTGTTGGAAATACGTAAGAAAACCTTTTCTCGAAGTGGAAGCAATAAACAAATTATCCATTTCCACAATCAGCTAATTGAGGCTGTCTCTTGATAAACAAGTGGATTTTCTGCTAACAAGCACCTTTATGAATTTAATATCCAGCGTCCTTCTGCCCTTTCCCCATTTTATTGATGCTCACGAAATTTTGTCTTAATAACATTACAGGTTAGTGATACTTAATATCCCTATTTTTGTATCCTCTTGGCTTAAAGATTGGTGACTGTCATTTGATTTCCAGGCACATTTTTTTAATTGGAATTAAAATTGAATTGATTCAGCTCTTTTTATTTTCTTGGCTCTAATAAATCAAGAAAAGGAAGTGGCGGCTGCAGCAGTCTACACTCATACAAGGCCTACTCGTTTTGGAAGCTGGTGATAGCCTTCTTTTTTATAATGATGCTTTATTTTAAAATTACTTCAAATAGATTAGTCCAAAAATAGGAAATAAAGTTTTAGAGAAACATATTTGTTAAATATTTGAATTGCCTATTTATTTATGGATTGTTTTCAGTCAGTGTATGAAGGATATTCAGTAACTGAAGTCACTCCTTGAAAATTATCTTAATACAATGAGAATAGTATAAGTATGAAGAATATAGTATAAGAACTCAAACACCTGTTTTCTGTTTAACGATATAAGGAGATTTAAATGAACTGACACATGGGGATTTAACACTGAAAATTGTTAATATAATTTTACTTTAAAATTCTCAATCATCCCATAAAATTGATTGTTTTAAATTCCCTTTTTTAATATCTCCTGTATTACCTTCTAATACAAGGGAAAGTAGTAGCTTTATTAGGCATCTCAAAATCCAGAACGTTCAGTTGTTATAAATTGTCTGATACTTGAATGTCTAAAGAAAATTTCCCATTGCTTGCCTGAGGAATATTTTTCCCCAAGTGAAAATATATTTCATTTTATGTGATTGTGATGGTGAAATTGCATAGTATACTTTTGAATCAAAAATTCATGTAGACAATTTAAATGTGCAAGTTTATGATCAAGTCTCTGGGGCCCCTGCACTGGCGTATGGAAGCATATTTAAGTTTATTTTTAATTTCCTTTACGACTGGCTTGGTTTCTTTTGGTTCAGACACATGCGCGTTCATTTGCCTGCACTTGTAAACACACACACACACGAGCAGAAAACGTAAACAGGGCTTTTCCAAGTTATCAAGGCAATTTTCTGAATGAGCTGCAAAATTGAAATTAATATCTTTCTTTCAAGTCATCAAGGACGAAGCCCGTCATCTGCCAGCCCTGCTTGGTACTTAGCTCTCCGTGAAGCTAATGCGGGTTTTGTGTATATAGGAACACATGATTGGGGGAAGCACGCCGTTCTTTATGACCGTGTGCAGTTAAATCCCATAATGGTACATGCTCCGATCTAATTAGTTCTCATCAGATAACGTGATGCAGCCAGATTAATATAATTAATAATGATGATGCTGTAATAGCTTTGCCATTATAGAGATGAGGAACTCCAAGTGTCAAATTAAGCATTTGTATTATTTTAAAAATACGATGAATCTTAAATTAATTTTGAAGTGAATTTGTGTTATAAATAAAATACTTGAAATTAACTAATGCTCTTCTTTCTCGTGATAACTAAAAAGGCAGCCTCCATTATCAGTGTCATTCTTTTTGTGTCAATAAAATTGCATATAGAACCTCAGTTTATGAAACTGAGCAAAACAATTTTGTTAGTATAAACTTAGTTTTAAGGTCAAAGGTATTACATTTATTTATTCTTGATATCAATCATTGAGAACATTGAGACACTTCTGTAGAATCTTAGGGTTCTGAGAAACATTGAAAACATCCATCAACTGGATGGTATCAGGGCCCTTTAATTTGATGATTTTCTTACTTCCTCAACAATCTAGATTTCTACTTGCTGTGGTCTCTTTTGCACCAGCCAGACAGGTTGACTCACTGTGCCCCGAACATCAGGGTTCCGTGACTGCCACATCTACAATCTGGAATTCTATTCCCTTCTTCTTTCTTTACAGATTCCTGACCTTCAGGACACAGCTCAAGCTCTTCCTTCTTGTAATTAACACCATTTCATAACATCTCTTGCACTAACGTCTTGGGCTCTGTAAAGCTATTTAACTGCTAAGGTGTGTTTGTCTTGTCTTCCCATCTAGATTGCACATTTCTTTGGTTAAAAAATTATAAAAAATCTGCAGTCTCCCCAATCTTAGCCTAGCCTAGTGCTGTGCATGTAGTTTCTGTTTGACTAATGCTTGAAGGATGAATTTATGACAGTCATATCTTTTGAAAAATGCATTTTGAGCAGTTCTACTGGAATAGACAGCACTTAAGTTTATTTCCATTTGGCCATCTGTAAGCTGGGCTGCATTTTCCTAGCAAGCATTATTTTGCTTGGCGATATACTTGATACAGAGATCTGATGGTCAACCCAGCCAACCAGCACACACAGCATCGCTTTCATGACCAACTGTGTAACATGCTGATAGAAGGAAATGCTTCCTATCCTTGCCTGATGGCGTCAGCAGAATCCCCGCAACTGCCTTGGTGATGGAGTTTTAGGCCTTGGGGCATCTGATGCAAAGGAACTCACTGTAGGGAAAGGCACCCATAGCTAGGATTCTCGGGGCCACATCAACCTGTTGACCTTCTTCAGTTAATGTGAGAAGAGAACCTTCTGTGTCTCTCTGCCCCATGCTGTAACGTGGAAGATGGAGGGTTGTGCCTGGGTTGCTACTTCCTCTGAGTGGGTTTTCCAGAACCTGGGAATGACCTTGCCCTTAGAGAGGCGGTCACATATTTGTCTTCCTGCTAGAAGAGTGATAATAATGGTTTGGAAGTTGGAGGGTTTGATAAACACTTTTCCTAGCTTTGCCATCGTGGTGCTGTGTGTGTGGTATACACAAAAGTAAGTTGCTTCTCTGCTTTAGTTTACCCTAGAGGAAAATGATAGCATTCTTCATCTTAACAAGTTTTCTGTAAAGTTGCATATATGAAAAATGGGCCCATTCAACCACCAGGGGCGGAAGGAAGGTACAAATTTTTCATCAAGCCCTTGTGGGTAAGTATTGAATATTTTCTCAGGACATCGGCTGTTTCCTTACCCAGCTCTAACATGTGTCCCCTGCCCTCAAGCCCTACCTCCAGCTGACAAATAGAACTAGATTTGTGACAACTTGGACAGCAGGAATTCTCACATCGTGGCGATGGGCATGCTATTTGTACGGCCTTGAACAACTATAGGCCGAGGTTCGCCAGTATGGTGACACAGGATGTGCAGTTTATTTCATAGTCAACTAAGAAAGTACATTGAGGGATTCTGGAGTATCCGGAAAGGAAGAAGATGCAGTCCACATCCTCACAGAGATTAAAATCTAGTTGTGAAAATAAGGCATCCATCTGTGCAAAATTAATGCGTGCAATAGGCGCAGACGACTCCTGAGTAATTAGTCATGTGGTAAACAGAAAAGTGCTCAGATTCAAAACAGGCCATGTCTCTGATGTCTGGAGTGATTTGGAAGATTTGATGAAAGCATTCCGAGTTCGAGTAGGATATAACCTAGTAGCAGAGCTGGTAATGATGAATATTTACTGTTTCTTATTTGTTTTCTCATTGTTCATGTGTAATAATGAATACATTACTCATTACTTCTAATCAGTGGATATTGTTATGTAAATTTCACAGCAATTATCTATATCTTTTTAGCAGGATGTTTTAATTCCCATTTATGTAATTTTGCTTGGCCTTTTTTTTTTTTTTTTTGTCACCGAACAAATAGGAGTCTTAGAGATGTGTAACAGTATAAAATGACTTGTGTGGTGCGCGGTGACATTCAGCACGGGTGCTCTAAGTCCTTGCTACACAGACGTGGTCTGTGGACCAGCAGCATTGGCATCACCTGGGAGCTTGTTATAAATGCAGAATGTCAGGCCCCACCTGAGACTTGCTGAATCAGAATCTACATTTTCACAAGATTCCCAAATAATACACATGCACGTGCAATGTAGGAATCACTTTTCTCAGTTATTCACACTAAGCATTTAGTATTCCATGCTTATTTGATTCTGTTGGAGCACTCTACAAAATTGTAAAGGTGGATACATAATGGCTATATATGTAATTCTCCCTGAGCGTGACACATTATTTAATTGAATGAAGTTTTGTAGTAGAATGGATGAATGATTCTGGCCGTAGTTAAAAGTTAAGTGAATACCTAAACTATTTTCCCAGCACTTGGAGTTTTTCAAAACTCAAACCATGTTTTGGAGAACACTATTTTCCCTTTTATATCTAAGTCCATATGAATTCAATTTTGTGGGAAATTTAAGCCACATGTTTCTGATTCATTTACACTTAACCCTTGAGAAGGTTGTGTTACAATAGCAATTGCCTGTCCAAAAAATCTCAGTCTTTTAGTAAATCCTTCCTAAGGGCAGAGAGACGGGGAAAAGAGAAATGGGAAGGAGTCATTGGAAAGACCCCAGAGAAGCTGGGGTCTGGGTTCAGGCCTCTGAAGCGGGAGGCAGGTCTGTGCGCACTCCGTGTGCACAGCTTCTGTTGTGCACGCCTTTGGCAGGGCTGGGGTGCGATGACTGTACAGTCTCATGGGCTGAAAAGAAACAGGGACATGTGTAATCAGGCAGCGCAGACAAAATCCATATTTTTACTAACCGTACATTAACATGTCTCTCCCTTTCTTCTACAACTTGTATTCATATCACTTTGTGAGATTTCTGTGTTTGACCCCGAAGAGACCTTGTCTGTATTTAATATTAGCTAACCTCAGCTATGCTGACAAAGGATGAGGGGATGAAGTGCCTCACAGAGCTGCTGGGAAAGCCTCAACGGGTGATGCACTTAAGAGAGCAACCGTGATTATCTTTACTTGGAGTGTTATAGTTTGAGCCGATGTCTAACCAGAGAATTTAAAAAATTCATTAAGCTTCTTTTTGCCTCTTGGTAAAGCCTGAGTTCTAGCTTGTCAAATCATACATTCAGTGTGGCACTTTTTTTATTTTGATTGATGGATAGCATGCATAAACACGTGTGTATACATATGTGAGTGTGTGTCATGAATAAAGAGTGACTGTTTATGGTGGAAGAAAACAATGATCAAATTAATCATGTTTTCTGTTTAGCCGTCTATACATTTGGTGGGTCTGTTTAGAGAAGAGGACTGAGCTCGATTACACTTCTTAGTAGCCACTGATAAAAGAAAAGGCATTTGAATTCCATGTCTAACACGTTATTTCAGGGAGCAGCAAATACATATTCATATGACAGACGCTCTAATCAAGGCTGAAGGTCTTACTTAAATATTTTAAAAGGCAACCTTGGCGCTAGAAGGCAAGTAGAATGCCAGCCTACATTGTGGTTTTGCCAGTTTTCCCCCTGCCATAGGCTTTTGCACGATCATCTTTTGTTGTGGCATGTAATCCCTTCAAACATGCCATGCCCTTTCTCTAGAAAGCAAGCTTTTCTCTTCTTTCATCAGCTGCCTGACTCTTTCCTTCCAGGATCCCCCGATGTCAGTCCATGAGCCTTCCCTCTGCCCTCTGTCTAGGGTCAGTGTCCACCATCCCTGCATCCCGCAAATTCTGGGCTTACCTCTCTCCCAACATTTGTTGCTCGGGTGTATAATTAGCTGTTTATGTGCCTGTCTTCCCCAGGGTAGTGGCTCTGTGTCTACCACCTAACACAAATTAACCACTCAGTGGAGTTGTTGAGTAAGTAAACCTATGACCTAAATAGTATCCTAAACCAGCTCTTAAAAGCTAAACATCTCTTAATGATGCCAAACTTAAAATTCTACCTTTCCAACTGAGTTTGTTCAGAATTCTGCAAATGAACTTAGTGTTGTAGGTTCATGTCATATAGCAGCTGAACCTTGCTTCTCTGAGCATAGTCTGGGCTCCTCTTGGCTGGCTGCCTTGCAGATGCCTCCTGTGACTCAGGGGAGGCTGTGTGGAAGAATATGGTGGCTCACTATGACCACTTGACTAGAAAGAGGATCCCAAGCAGACGTATCCAGGAGCCTTTGCTCAGTCGTGGAAGTGAATGCTGCATGCTTCCATTTAGCTAGTATGCTCCATACCTCACTCGCTCCCTTCTTTAGGGCCTCGAAAGTATGTCCCAGTTTTTAAAGATTTCCACAGATGACATTTTCACAGCTTCCCTCTGTAACCTATTCCATTATTTGTTTAATAAGTCTCATAAAAGAGAAAATGTATTATTTTTGTCTAATCTAAATCCCCAAGTGCCCATTTCCTCCATTCGGTCCCCAGTAGAGAGAGGGAACAGCTGGCCACCTCAAAATGCTCTTTCCTATTCATCCCTTGGATCGTGTATCATCTCCTTAGGGTTTCCAAAAGTTTCTCATTATATTTGTGAGTAAAAATACAACTCAAACTTTCAGCTCCAAGTTTATCACCAGAATATGCAGCTTCCTTGGTCACTTCCTGCTCTCCTATGTGTCTTCTCCCAGGCTATTTTCGGTTTCCTTTTGTCACCGTCATGGGAAACCAGACTTACTCCTGTTCTGCATTTGGTCTTCCCCTGCAGCTGTAAGCTTCTTGAAAGCAAAGACTGCATGACTCATCTTTGTATTTCCTGCAATGCATAGTGTATAGATAGTGAATTTTCAGCACCTACTCCTTTCTTTGACATACCTAGCCCGAGTCTATCTGAAACTGATCGAGAAATGTAGCTGGTAAACTTAGTTCCTTCTCATAGGGAAAAGTCTGTGTATAGAAGAGTCATTTTAGAGAAAGTTCAGCACCAAAGTTTAATGTGAAAAGCATGATGCCGAACAGAGAAGACTCTATCGCATGCATTTCAGAGTTCTTTCTTTGTCAACAAAGCAGCAGACATTTCTAGGTAGCGTTAAGCATGTTCCATTAAGTGCATTTCCATGGTGCAATCCAATAGAGAAAGTGGATTTGTTGGTATTACAGATAATTAGGATAACAGTACCACCAATAATTACTGTGAAAGGATTTTGTAGGGCATAATTAATGCCCTCAAACTATTTAGAAAATCTTGGATGAAAGAAGATACATAAGTGGGAATTTTGGTGTTGAAAAGACAAAAGCAAACTGTGTTTGAAATATGTTACCAAACATCATGTTTTATGAGCACAGATTGGCAAAACATCAGGACACAGCTGTTGATTATAGATGCTCTTTTCAGTAAGTACCTCGTAGCCAACGAACCCTGTGCAGGGAGAGCCTGTCACCTCGCCATGCCTTACCAAATCATATGCCTGTCCTGGAGATTCCGCCAACGTCTTGGGAAGTGTTTGGCTTAATGGAACCAAATAGCTATGTGTGGGCATGAATATTTAACATCAAAACTAAGTTTTGGCAAGACATATTGGCGTAAACCAAAACCATGCTCTCAGTTCTCTGGATTAAAGAAAAAACCCCAAATCTCAGAAACTCATTTTAAAATTAGTGCTTCCTTTGACATGTTTTATACTAACATAATTTTACAGAAAAATAATTTTAAGTCAAAGTATGCAACAAGGGAATTATCTACTCAGCTTTCATGCCAGATACAAAAATATTACTAAATAACTATTTCTGAAACTTAGTGTATAGTCTATCATGTATTAAATTATTAACACTTCTGTTGGAGGAGGCATTTATCATAAAATATTTAAGCTACACATCTCAGAACTCTATTTCAGCAACTGATCCCAAAGCTATAAAATGAAGAGAGCTCACATGTTACAGTTCTGTCAAATATTCAACCTTTTCATTAAGGAAAAAAGAAGAGGAAACAAACCCCACATCAAGCTGTTACTAGTGGCATGACGTTTGCTCAAAAAGATCCATGTTTCAGCATAAGACTCTTGCCCCCCTGGGAGCAGAGAGGGCCAAAGGGCAGCCCTTTCTGTTAATGGCGGGACATGATTTCAAGACACAGCGTCAGTGGATATTTCAATTAGTACCAGGAGTCCATTATTGTACCAAAGGACACAAATAAGTAGCGACAAAAATAATTAAATTAGAAAACAAATTAGAAATTCATAAGTCATAAAACTACCTTCCATTTCTAGAGTGGAGACATTCGATCGTAAACAAGCTATTCTGTTTGAAGCTGGTAGAATAAGTTTAGACTATGTCACAGAAAAATTACCCTTAAGGAAGACATTTTTCTGTTTGACTCAGTTCTGCTTTCTATGTGCTTTCCAATTTTTTTCATTTCAGAAGATGTTCCTCCTTCCATTTACCTGAATATTACTTTTTTCCATTTTCCATTTTCTACTACTAACCATAGGAATGATTTCTTGACTTGAGTTTTTTCTTTTTTCTTTTTTTAATACTTTTTTGGAGAATGAAAAAGTCTTGTCACTTATGGAGCACCTTTTCATGAAAACCACTCAGTATTGTTCCTAGCGTAGACTATTCTAATAAAAAGACATTGCTGGGAGCCTAATTGTGCACCGCATGGCGTGCAGCCAGCACTATAACCCATCGCACACCAAGATGCACATGCTGGCAGAATCGAGCAAGGGTGGTTGATGCTCACAATGACCCGGAGGTGTTCAGTATAATTTTGGGCTAAGGATACTTTATTAGAGTCAAACTTTTTGCAAGTAAGATCAAGATGAATAATTATTAGTGAACAATGTTTAATTGGCCATTGTGGGTGGGAGATTTCTGCAGCCAAACTCACCTGCCTCCCCCACCCCAGCAGGTTATTGCCTCAGACAGACAAACAGACACAGACCTGCTAGCAGCAGATTTAAAGATGGCAGAAAAACCAAGCTGACACAGCAGCAGGTATAAATCTTAAGTGGTGCACCAGGCTTATATCATTACTGCTCATACTTATTTTTTCTCACAAATCCCTCGCTTAATTAGCTTGATAGTTTTGTTTTCCAAATAGTGACCCCAACAGACTGCATCGTTTCAGACAGAATATGCAAAATATTGCTGTTGGATTATACCAGCCACCCTTCCTTAACTAGAAATGCAGAAAAACACAGGTTACAAAGATCTTTAAGGTTTATTTTTGGTTTATGTTTTTAAGAAAGGAGTACTGAAGGGGAGCTCCAGGTTGGGTATCATGTGCGTGTGTTGGGGGGAGTCTGTGTGATGTTTTGTGAGTGGCCTCTCTTCTAGAGGAATGAAGGGGCCTCAGGCTGTCCGAGCCATGGGCTTAGAGTCCTTGAGGTTTTCTGAGCTCTTTTTAACGCAAGTGAAATTTCTCGTACTTCCGTCTGTTGGGGTCAAAATGGAATCTTATCTTGTGACTCAGGGAAAGAATTAACACCCATCAGTACTTCTTAAGAAAGGGCATAATCCGTGTTTTGGAGCACACCAAGCTTTATTACTAGATTTAATTTTGCTTTCCAATTAATTTTACCCAATAGTACCACCGTTTTTCAAAGCTTAATATTTTATCAGCAATAAAGTAAAATCTCTTATTCCTACTTCATATCTCTGAGTCCAGCTCATTGAATTTGAGAGAAAATAGGGTAACAAATGAAAAAGTGGCTGATTTTAAGACAGAATAGTGATAGCATTAACCAATATCGGAATAATAAAAGAAGGGGGAACTTTGGGGAGAAAGATTTCATTTTTGTACATAACAGGTTCAAAACATTGTCAGCATATCCAAGTGAGATACCCAGCAGGCAATAAGGATAATGGATGTGGTTTTTAGAAGAGAGATCAGAGCTGGAGCAAGAAATTCTACTGCATGAAAGTGATTATTGATGTCATGGGCTGGACCGGCCTATGGATGCAGCAAACAGAGAGAGAGAAAAGATGGCTAATAATTGGGGTACTCCTCAACAAATATGGAGAATTCGTGTTTTAGCCAAGGGGAGAGAGTTGGCAGGGTCAATTTTTGCAAGAAATATGAAGACCAAAAAGAGGCCACTGCCTTAAGCAACTAGAAAATCATTTGAGAATGTAGTGGGAGCTACTGAAGCCAACATCTCTACTGGGTGTTGAGAAGACAGTGTGAAGTGAGGGAGTGGGGTGTAAATGACTCTCACGCCATGTTGGTTATAGAAGAGTAGAGATGATGGGGCTGGCTCCATGGCGCAGCAGTTAAGTGCGCACGTTCCGTTTCTCGGCAGCCCGGGGTTCGCTGGTTCAGATCCCGGGTGTGGACGTGACACCGCTTGGCACGCCATGCTGTAGTGGGCGTCCCACATATAAAGTAGAGGAAGATGGGCACAGATGTTAGCTCAGGGCCAGGCTTCCTCAGCAAAAAACAGGAGGACTGCCGGTAGTTAGCTCAGGGCTAATCTTCCTCAAAAAAAAAAAAAAAAGAAAGAAAGAAAAGTAAAGATGGAACTTGGTATTTATAAGTCAATTGAGTAGGAAGGTCAAGCTGAGATAAATCAACCAGCAATTTAAGGAGGCATTGATGATATCAGAGGAAATAACTCAGGCAGTGAAGTCCTAACTACTCATCCAGAATGAGCAGGGCTAGAGAGAGATGTGCTGACAGGTGGGTGGAGGAGGCTATCAAATTCGAGTCACAGAAGATAGAGTTTTCCTCGCGAAAAAACAAGAACATTTCTTCCCCTTGGGCCTTGACGAAGTTCGTCCCCACCCGGCGCCTTGCAAAATGCTAGATCTTCAGTAAGATTTCAGAAAACACGAGTCTGCCTTTTAACATTTCTAACTTTCCTGATTTCAATATAAGAATGTCCTGGCGTATGGGAGATATAATGGAAGGCCAAAGTAGGATTTGGTATCTGCGTATCAAGAGGAAAGTAGAGGGGCCGGCAAGCTTAATGGGCAGTGCTGAAGGGGTGGAAGAGAGACTCCACGTAAAAGTTAAAGAGTTGAGATTTACTCAGCTTACAAAAGAGAAAACTGAATGGGGACCTAGTTCTTATTATCAGAAATGCAAAGGGTTTTATGAGGTTTCAGTAGTTTTTCCCTACTCTTCTAGAGGCCAAAATAAGGGGAAATGAGTTAAGTTAAAGGAGACATCTCTGTGGCTTAGAAAGAACTTGAAATGGTAGGGTGGGGCTCTAACAGGGGCTATAGAGAATCTTTAGGGAAAAAAAAGACTCTTACCTGTTTTAAATAACTTACATTCAATTGGCTGAAGTCAAGGGTCCAGGCCAGGTGATTTCTTGAAAACTTTTCTGTTAGTGACTTCATACCTTCTATGGATGAATTCGGTCAGTTGGCTTCAGAAATGCTACTACTTGCTTTTTTTTGACCCAAACAAAGGACTATGAAAATAAAGTACTGTGTGTGTGTCCACCCAACTAGGAGGGACCCTAAAAGTCATACTGTCTGAACTTCGAAAAAATAACAACTTCCTTACATAAATGTCAGTTTTAGATTGTTTGCACACAGGAAAACTACAAGTCATCTTCAGCAGTGGCTGAAAAACGTGTCTGCAAAAGTCATTGGAATTTGCTTAAATGTTTCTCAAAGTAGGGCCAGCTCTGATGGCCTAGTGGTTAGGTTCGGCACGCTCTGCTTTGGTGGCTTGGGTTCGGTTCCCAGGTGCAGACCTATACCATTCATCTGTTAGTGGCCATGCTGTGGTGGTGGCTCATGTACAAAAAAGAGGAAGACTGGCAGCAGATGTTAGCTCAGGGTGAATCTTCCTCAGCAAAAAAAAAAAAAAGAGAGAGAGAGAATGGAAAAATTCATTTCTCAAAGTAAAGAAAATGTACTTGGTTTCTAGTTCATTCAGACCTCTGCTTATGACTGTTATTCTGCTGTCTTACATTGTCTTATGTTCTGGGGAGAATAATTCAACAAGTGCCATTCTTCGTTGAAAGCTTTAGAAGATTCCTTTCTAGCATATTCAGATATATTAAAGAATATATTTGTTATAAATGTATTCTTCTGGTATTAGATGACCTGCAATTATTCATTTTTGGTTAATTCCTTGAGATTACAGGAATTAGAGCAGTTGCATGC
The DNA here is from genome assembly GCF_021613505.1 of Equus quagga. NCBI lineage: Eukaryota > Metazoa > Chordata > Mammalia > Perissodactyla > Equidae > Equus > Equus quagga. The sequence continues at coordinate 2,697,816 of NC_060278.1, forward strand.
AGAATTTGTATGCACTTGCCCATGGAAAAAGTAAAAGTGATCATGCTTCAGTGTGTGTAGCAATGTTAACAGTTCAATGAAAAAGTCTACATCTGAGATAAACAGAGCCTTTCCACTAATCTCTCACAAGTTAGTCAAAAACAGAAGCAATATTTTTTATGGCCATTGCTTCCTTTTCTTTATTATGTGGTGACTCTTTCTCTTGTGTTTCCACCCTTCTGTGAAGCTCTTCTCTGCTTTAGGCAAAGGCTATATTCTGATTTTCTGTTCTTTGCCTTCCACAAATTGACCAAGGTGTGTGGTGTTTTAATTAACCATTTTTTGGTCCATGTTTACTCTTTATATATTAAGAAAATAATAATTATGTAAAGTAACAAATGGCATAATAATCCAGTTTATTTACTTTGCTCCTTGTTACCTCTTTCTCTCAGGTATTTACCATTTTTGGAACCCTCTGCTTTAAATAACAAGAATCCATTACTTGGAGTATTAACGTTACTCGTTGGACCCCCTATCCTCCAGATCTTTGGTCCACAACATCCTCGATTCTGGTTCCTTTCTCTGAGGAACCCTGCACAGCAGACCTTGAGCAGACCGTAGCTTTCTGAGATCCTCCAATGCAGGGGTCTGCAGACTATGGCCCAGGGAGCAACTCTTCCTCCCCCACTTGTTGTGGGCGTGGTCTGTGGCTGCTTTTGTACTACAAAGGCAGAGTTGAATAGTTTGTTTGGCCCACAAGGCTGAAATATTTGCTATTTAACCCTTTGCAGAAAAAGTTTCCTAGTGGTTCTCGATCCCCCGTAAATTATTTGGCCTCTCTGTCATCCTAGTTTCATCTCCCACTCTTCTTCAGTTGGGTGTCCCGCGTCCCAGCCAAACTGACATTCTTTTTTTTAATCTAACCACAACATCTTGCCTATCTTATCTTTTCATCTCATGCTCTTTCCTCATCTTTTCAAATTCTATGTCTCTTTTAGGATCCAGCACACACACTGCCTTACCCAAAGAGTCTCACCTGATTCCACCAGCATGGATTACTCTACTTTTAATCTAATTTTCTCTCCTACACTCTGTGGGTACTTCCCATCCCAAGCCATAGAACGCCCGGGACTCTGGCCTTTCCCCAGATGGGGACTCTTAGCTGGACCACTAAGAACCACATGTGCTGTGCATTCCCTCAGAACTCTACCTGCCAGTTTTGGAAGTGTTCCTGCTCTGAAATGACGGGGTTTCAGATTCCCCTCTGGTTGTGGCCTCTCCGTGAGCAACTCACTCAAGAGTTGGAGGGGTGGGTCTGCATTCTCACAGCTCTGTCAGAAGTTTGTGGCCAGGCTGATTGCTTTAATGCACGTCAGAGGGCACCATCGTTGCTCCTGGAGTCCTTCTAGCATATCAGACAAACCTTTAGTGGGGCTTCCTTACTAATCATGTCAACTTGCTTCATGAAGTCAGATTTCAGGCGACTGTTGCAAACTGAACTCAATCCAGGTACCCCTCATTCTTCTCTTTCCTAGCACATAACAACTCTAGTTAAAATTTATTAGCAGCACAGTTGCTCCATAAGGATAGGAAACATACCTGTTCTGGTCATCACTTAATGCCCAGCACATGGCATAACAGGCACTGTGAAAGTAGGTGCATGAACACACACGTATATATACCTCCTGTCCTTCCTACTCCAGTGACTTTGTTCCGTTCATCTTTTTATTGCCTATGGGCTTAACATAGTGCCTTTCACTCACTGTGTGCTGTCGAGATGTTGGAATGAATCCATTCCTCACCCTCCTGGCACTGAGTTTCAATTGAGCGCTGACCGCAAATTCATGCTCACTCAATTCTCTCTTCTATGATCGTCCTCCCTGGTTTGCCCTGGCCGAAAGATGAACCTCACCTGTCATGATTGCATCTTCGTCCACGGCTCCCTCCGTTGGGCCTCTGCACTAGAAACAGCTCCCACAGGCCTTTCCCCCACTCCTTTTCCCATGAGCGTTGTGGTCAGTTAACAGCTACACTGTCCTTTAGTCCAGCTGGTCAATGACGACACACTGTGAACAGTCGGAGTTTACGTGTTGGCAAGAAGTCTGGGGATATGCTCCATTGTTCTCTGGCTTTCTTTTTCCATTGGAAAGCTATTGCTTTGAACACCAAAAAACGATTCCAGAAGATTGTACCTTTTAAAGGCAATCTCTGCATCTTGTGCAGTGTGAGAACACAGCCTGTAAAATGTGGTGTCACTTGCGCAGCAATTACTCACCTTGTTAGATCTAATTTCAGAATGCCTCAATTGCCCATTATTGTAGCACGTTTTTTAAACAGCAAAACTGCAGTTCTCTGAAAGGCTGTTGTCTTGGTGCCTACTGATGGCACCAAGCTGTGTACCCTTTTTTGAATATAAGCACTTCGAGGACACTGAGCTCAATCTGTTTTGTTTATTGAAGCCTTGTTAGTTCTGCATGGCTATGTCCTGTGTTCAATGTAGTGAGTCTGCCAAGTAACCAAAGTTTACTGCTTTTGTTTTTTTTTTTTTAGGAAGATTAGCCCTGAACTAACTACTGCCAATCTTCCTCTTTTTGCTGAGGAAGACTGGCCCTGAGCTAACATCCATGCCCATCTTCCTCTATTTTATACGTGGGATGCCTACCACAGCATGGCTTTTGCCAAGCAGGGCTGTGTCTGCACCTGGGATCCGAACCGGCGAACCCCGGGGCCGCTGAGAAGCGGAACGTGCGAACTTAACTGCTGCGCCACCGGGCGGGCCCTAGTTTACTACTTTTAAAAAGCCAAATTTTTCCCTATATTATCTTTAGTATTTGACAGGAATTCTTTTCAAGTATATTTAATGATTCCCTACCTTCTTCAGCAGTGTATTCAAATGATAATTGAATATTACTTGATGGTTCTCGGTCGTGTGTGCGCATTGATTCTTTCACTGGGTTGTCGAGATATAAAGAACCGATTGCACCTGTATTTCAGACTGTTAACATATTTTAGTCTGTTTTATAAAACTTCTGTAGTCATCTATGATTTTTCACTTCTACCATTGTGCCCTTGATGCTGTTAAGATGCTATCTTATTTTAAACACAAGTTCCTGAGTGAATATGTTAAGCTGACTCTCCTCCATGCAGAGCCCGCTCCTCGTGTGGAGGCGTACACATTGTACAGTGATGAAAGTGTGTGCTCTGAGCTTTAATCCCGGGTCTGCTGCCTACTAGCTCTGCATCTTGGGCAAGTTACTTAATCTTTCCATTTCTCTCCTCACTCACCTCTGCTATTGAATGGGCATAACAGTCCTCACTTTCTACAAGTCTGAGGCATAGGTGCATAGCACAGTGCCCAGTATATGGAAGGAGTTAAATAGCTGTGTGAGCTGTTTTTGTTGTGGATATGCTGATGGATAAGGCATCTCAGAGACCTTCTAATTTTGGCCACCCATATTCTAAGTTTAGAAATTTACTAATAGTGTCAATTGTAAATTGGGGGAATTTGCTATTTAGATGATCTCCTGCAATTTTTAGATTACCCTACCCTTTTCTAGGAGTTACACAGATGTAGAATAAAGTAAGTCAGGCTTCTTTCTGCCTATGTGATTTAGTCAGTAGTTATCCTAAAATAAAGTAAGAGTTATTTACACACCTGCCTCTGTGCACACACTATTGAGTTTTGTGAGTAACTACCCTCCTGTAGTTAGTGAATGCATCTACCGTAAACCAGAGCACTAAGTGCTTCCTCCAAACCAACTCCTTTGCTACCCATAACAGCCCATCAGTAGCTGTGGAGGCCAAAAAGAATGTTGGTAATTTGTCCCACATCTTACAGTCAGTAAGTGACAGAGCAGAATCTAAGCTTAGGTCTTCCCAAAACCTTGCAATGCACTGGGTTGTTGCCTCCTCTACCCTTCAGAGCACGTACAACTATTTGTGCAGGACCTTTCACCGCAGGCCTAAGAGGAAGGGATTGCTTATTATTATCGATGACAAAATCCCACAATCGAAAGTCTGTGGTTGTATGGTTCCATCAACTCTGTTTCTCTTTCAAGATTTGAGAATGCCTAATGCCAAAATTCAGTCCTCAGTCTTGGACATATCTGATGGAACGATCTGGTCAGGCTCAGTATCTCTTAGTTCTTCCCCACTCCTAAGCCTTCTGTCCTCACCTCTCTCCTCATTTTTAAGAGGTTCAAGGGTTACACTGTACAGTATGGAAGGCACAGCCACATTTGGCTCTTTAACTTTCAAATAATTAAAACGAAATGACATTGAAAATTCAGTTCCTCCATTGAATTAGCCACATGTCAAGTGCTCAATAGACCCATGTAGCTAGTGGGACCATACTGCATGGCACCCTTGGTGAACATTTCCATCATGGCAGAAAGTTCTGTCAGCCAGTGGTATAGAGGGATATTCACAGAGACACATGGCACATACACACTCTTTATAGCTAAGGCTTAGGGCTTGGTTTCCTAATTAGTGCACTGTGATCCACAGGACAGGATCTCAGGTGAGCTCTCAGGCTGCCTCTGGCCTTTCAGCCAGGGCTGACCTGGGCTGACAAGCCTGAGCAGGGGCTGCTTTTCTGTTTCTCCTGGGCATCCCCCCCCCCCCCCCCAACCCCCCCGACGCTACTTCCTGCTTAGTCTTAACCACATGAGCAACATGAAATGGAAGAGAAAAGAGACTGAAACACACAGAAGCTATCCAAGGAAACCATAGGAGTGAAGATGCCAAAGAGAGAAGAAACCTAAGAGAGATTTCTCCAGGCGATTCTATGTTTTTTAGCTTCTTCTATGAAAGTTATTTCCTACCTTATGGGTCTTAATGACTCTATTTTGCCTTTGAATCATATCAAAACTTCTCTCTTGAAGAGAAATGAAAGACGAACAACTTTTAGGTTTCGGACCAGGGTCCCCACCCATTGTCAGGTTGTGGAATCATCTTAGTAGGTTGGCAAAGCAATTTTTAAAGAGAAAGAGGTAGAATAGAAAATACTAGAGTGTATTAGAAATAGAAATGGTTTTATTTCGTAATTCTATTTCATTTATATATTTATGTACATTTGTACTGGTCACTATGTGAAATGTACTTTTTATTGTAGGTTGTGGTCAAAGTCTGAATAATACTGGGTTAAAATTGTAGTGAAGACAATAAGTAGAATTCTAATTTTCCAATTCTGATTTTCATAATAGTGTTAGACTTGCTATGTCATCTGTTTTGTGTCACCCTTTTATGGGTATCGGAACCATGAAGAATACGTGCTTCATTTGGGTGTGTGGTAGGAGTGGGGGACCCTGGAGAGGAAGCAGATGACGGTCTCAAATCTGTAAATATGAGTCACGAGTTTGGAAATCTTGGAAATATGCGATGGAAAGAGTTTTCTTATGATATTTGCAGATTTGAGTGGAAAGAATCCTTTCTGGTTGGTTTTATGGGGGAAAATATTGTACATGTACTCATGACGTTCTGTGTTGGGAGGTACAGGCACAGAGTATAACTACTTGTAGAAGAAAATTAAAGAAAAAAAAAAGGGAGAAAAGAGGACACATCCCTAGAAAGCATAGATCAGAAGTTCTCGTTCATTCAGCAAATTCATGGAGCGTTTACGTGCCTGGCTAGAGAAACAAAGATGCATATGACAAGGTCCCTCCCCTCAAAAAGCGTGCTGCCTAATCCCAGACAGAGATGAGTCCAGGAAACAGACACCTACCAGGCAGCCTGGGTGTAAGGCAGCTGAGCACAGAGGGCTGCTGGGCGCACGTGCGTCTTCCTCTGCCAGCGTGAGGCTGTTTTCATCCCTGGAACCCTGCTTTGTTTAAATGAGATCTTCTGCCACGTGCCCCTCTTTGCCTCCACCAGTTGTGAAAATCTCTGCTGTTGATAATGCATGTGCTTGTGTAAAGTTCACTGAGATCAATGCACAGCCATTCACAGGATTTATAAGTAGCTATAAAATGAGATTTTAAAACAGTTCAAATCTTTCCATATAATAATCATGTTCGTGATTCAGCACAGGTTTTCTCATGTTGCATTCATACTCAAGAGCTGGGTTTGGGTTTTTTTTTCCTTTTTTCCACTGAAAGAATGCTAACAGGAATAAATGGAGTGGGACGAGCCTTCCTTGTCACATTTTTTTCTTCACTTAGGTATTTATAGTAAGAACATTAAATGTGCTGAGGCTGCTCTTCCCATTCATGTCAACCAAAGACAGAAGGAGTTTAGGAAGTGCCTGGCTGGTGGTTTGGTCTAATGAGGAGAGCATGGGAATGGCAGCAGGCGAGCAGGGGCTGGCTGAGCTCTGCCAGAAACACAAGCAGCCGACCTGGCGGCTGTGCTCCAGCCAGTGACTTAGAGAGGACGTAAGACCTTGACTGGTGACTCTCACTTCGGAGTTTTCTTGAGCGAGCACTTGCAGCAAAGCTCGTCGCTTTCACCTCCTTACCCCATGCTGCCGTTTCGTTCCAACTTCAAAATCAGGGCGTGTAGTTGGCCGGGAGCAGTCTGTTTATGGGCCTTGAAGATTTGAAATGATGGACGTCTAGCAAAATCCAGGACTTGTGGCTGCTGTATAAAAATATGAAATTTAATCATTCACTTCAATACTTATCTATTGTCTCTAGATCACGTGCTTTTCCCTCTTTGTGCTCAAAGTGCTGTCTCACGGTTATCAGAGTGGGAAGCAGCTTCAGATCAGGGGCGTGAGCTGCAGCCCCTCTGGACGGTGCTAAGTGGCTCTTTCCTACACAGCTTTAGGAGAGCAACACGTGGTTAATGGGCAGTATTGCATCTGCCTCCTGCTTCTAAGTATGATAGTCGGCACAGATTTTCCCAGCGTATGGATGCTCAGTTCCTAGGGACCTCTGTGTCCACCAGTGGCCATATTTCTCCACTGAGCTCCTTTCATTGTCCCTCATGGTGCTGCCATGAGAGCCAAAAAATTAAATATATGCATATAAATACATACACATGCATACACATATAGATGTACACACACACTCACACACACGCACACATATTTTTAAAGGGTTCTTGGGAGGCCAGCCCAGTGGCATAGTGGTTAAGTTTGTGTGCTCTGCTTCCGTGCCCAAGATTTGCGGGTTTGGATCCTGGGTGCAGACCTAGGCACTGCTGGTCAGGCCGTGCTGTGGTGGTGTCCTACATACAAAATAGAGGAAGCTTGGCACAGATGTTAGTCAGGACCAGTCTTCCTCAAGCAAAAAGAGGAAGATGAGCAACAGATGTTAGCTCAGGGACAATCTTCCTCACCAAAAAAAAAAAAGGTTCTTGGTTTCTGAGGATGGAGAAGGGGAAACTGTGTGAAGCAAAAATGCTCAAAGGATAATCTTCTGCCCTGGCCCAGCACCCGTCTTCAGAAGCTCCTAGTGTCTCACTTCCCAGGTCTTTCTGGGGTCCTCTAGAACCGGCACTGCCTCTCCGTGACTTCCCTTGGTGTTGGCTTAGGTTTCTCCCTTTTCCAATACGCAGACTCATTCGAAAGCCTTCCAGCTTCTGAAATCTTATCTGTAGTTTATTGTGGCCTCCTGTCTTGTCATTCCCTTTATCCTTGTGGTTTTAAGATGTTTTATTTCTTTGTTGTCATTTTAGAGCGGGTTTTAGAAGGGAGCTGAGCTACGTATGTGTGTTTGAACCATCAGGTCGATCAGCTTCTCAGCTGCCTCTTGTTAGGAACAGTCAGCATCCAGTGAGGGACCCGTGGACCACTTGCTGCTTCCTCAACCTGCCTCACCTCCATGTAGTCTGATCTCGCAGCCTGGCTGACACCTCTTCCTCACTCCAAGCCCATCCCAAATTCAGGGAGTCCATGAAAATGCCTCTGGCCCTGTCTCCACCTTTGTCTTAAGAATTGGTTACCCCTCCTTTTATTTTCACAGAGAAGTATGCATTTACTTCATCACTTATAACCTTATCTGTTATTATGCTACCTGACTGTTGAGTGTAGGAACCATTTTTCACATCTTTGTATTCTCAACAATTTGCATACCTGGCATTTAACAGGTGCTTAATAAATAATGGTAATTGTTGCTACAAGTTACAGAAATATGTTATAGCAATTTTACATGTCAATTAATCTTCCCATATTAACTGGGAGAAAATATTCTTGACCAAAACCAATGAGTACTCACACCTGAAGGCAGCTGATAACTTGGCAGGCCTGGTGTTTTGTGTGTGTTGTAGGAGGAGGATGCAAAGATAAATAACCCACATTTTCCCGCCACCTCTGCTGCTTTTTCTCTTTCGTATTAAAAATGAGAGGTGGTGTATGAAAGATGGGGGCGCTGTCTCCGAAGAAATGAACTCTTGCATTCAGTTTTCTACAAGGCAAGTGTGGCCTAGGCATTAAGCACTTGGAAATAATTTTCGCTGCTTACCTGTCTCCTGTTGTCCCTGATTGATGAGGGAAATCAGGTGAAGCCTGTCTGGGATTGTCTGGACCATCCCTTCTCAGAAGCCACGCAGACTCAGTTCCAGGCATCGTTAAAGGAGTTCATTGCCAGGAAAGCTGCTGTGTGGGTGCTGAGGGCATTCACCACAGCTATGAAATTTGCAGCATTTCTTTTCATTCAAACTCACTGAGGAGAGAGCTTTGCTTGCATTTGCCCAGCATCTATTATTATTTTATGTTTCCGCAGAGAGTTTTCCATTGAAGCCTCACATTATAGTTTCCTATCTCACAGACCGTCCCACCACAATACACACTGGCATTTCAGTGGCAAGTCTGTTTGTCAGAAAACTCTAATTGCTTTATATGTGAGAACATTAAACTGCAATAAATTTCTGTACGCAGCTGCTCCATTACTGGAGAACAAGTTTTATCTCCTAATAAATTGATGTTTCTTTTTAGTGTCAACTAAAACCAAAATTTACACCCGAGGAAGTGAACCTTAACATTAAATAATTACTTCAATGCCACTAGTGGTTAGAAAGGGTACTCACTACCCAACTCTAAAAAGGCTGGAGCAAAGGAAATGCTTTTTCCCTCTGTTAATTGTTTCTTGAAAGCATAATTGCACAATGGCTTTAATTGAAATAGGAATAGAAGCGATGCCCTTTTCAAGCAGATACTGTAAATAGTGTCATCATTTGGTATGAGTTACACCATAAGGGAAAAGACTAAAAGGCTTATTTACGTTGAAGGGTAAAGGAGGAAAAAAGAGATTTGCTTCGGTGGTTTGTCTGGAGTTGCATTTAAGATAATGGAATAGACGCTTAAAATTCTCTGGACTTTGATTAATATTTAGTTCATCTTTTCTACAAGACTTTGAGTTAAACTGACTACTAATAAAAGATAGAACTTGGACAAAGGAATTGCATACATTTGACTTACTTTTAGAGGATTTAAATTAGAATAGCCAAATGCTGGTTTTCTTCTTATTTTTGTGTATATTATACCTCAAATATGGTATTCTTTTAGGAATAACGTACATTAAAGACTTCAATTGGCTGATCCCATGTGGAATAAATAAGAAGTAGCATTATGTTTCCTTTGAATTCATATTATGAACTGAAAGTTTATTGTATATACACATGTGTGAGAGAGAGCTAGTGAGATGTCCTAATTCAAGTAGGGCACAGATTAGAAAGTTTTCCTCAATTTTTATGCATCAGGAAGACTTTACCCATAGAGTCTTAAAACATGAGCCACCTGGAGTAGCCCTGGGCCAAGAATCCATATGTCTGCATTGTCCCAAGTCTGCCGTCTCTTAGATTGTTAAGCTTGCCGTGACATTTCATCTCTCTGGGCCTCATTTCCTCATCAATTAAGCAAGCAGGTCTGTCCCAGTGATCTCAAAGCTATTTTATAATTTGAATGGTCTCTAATTCTGAAAGCAGTGATCCTATGATGGTGGAGTATAGTCTACAGCATAAGATTTTGAGTGGTCAGTCATTCATTCCATGCTGTGTCATTAACACTTAAATTTTCCTTTTCTTTGCCTTTAACCTTCCATTCAGTGCTCACAGGCAGTGTCTGAACTGGAAGACAGGAAAACAAGCAGTCCAAGTACAGATTGTGTATTGTTCTATGCCAGTTCTATCAATTATCTGGGAAATGATTGAGTATTGCTTTTTTAAAAGCCAGGTTTTCTCTTTTAATGGCATTTGAATAAAATATTAAATGCCATGATAGAGATCAACATACACTCAAACACTTAACTGAACAATCTGTGATGTCCTGGCTCTAGTATTTGGAGTATTTCTGAAGTTGATGGGATGATTTTTTGGAAGTCTCTGCTAGCTACAGGGAAATTTTTTCAAAGTATAAAAAAATCCTCTGAAAAAAATCACATAAAAAGCATGTTGGGTCTCCAGGGTAAAATTAAAGAATTTAACTAGAAGATGTACCTCTTCCTACTCAAAAAACCTGGTCTTAGTCCTCCATAAAGCCATTTTACATTTAAAAGAAAAAGAAAAATATTACGATATTTAGTTGGCTCATTCATTTCATGCCAAATTTCTTAGTACTATACATGTATGTATTCTATAGAATCTTGCGTTCTCTTGTATAAGTAATATGTGGACTATATTTAAACTTATTTTATAGCTCTTCCAGTCTCCTTTTACTATTAAAATTACTATAAAGTTAGGAGTTGTTATGACTTTGCATATGTGATCCACTGTTGCTGTATCATGGAATTATTTGGAGCCAACTCGTTGGTCAGAAACATAACCTCCAATTATAACTTTTCTCCTGTGGGAAAATGTGATCCACTTTATGATGTGGTTTCTCGGAATGCATGTGGTGGAAAGTAGAGAACTCCTGCACTTTTTAAATTTAAGCTTTTCAGCCCTTTATACCGTCAGTCACGACTTGGTGAGATGTGGACAGTGTGTCTTTGATTGAAGGGTCTTCATGGATTGGACTGCATGGGGTCTCAGAGCCCCTCCCTCAGGGGCATACACGGGTGACAAACACACACATCCAACTTAAGCTTCAGTTGGAAGATTAGCTGCACATATATACACTCCTGTTTTTGGAATGGGAATTTTATTTAAAATGAAAGATCTCTCTTGTCTGCAGTGCCAAACACCGTGGTCTTCCAAAGATAGACTACAGTCATCGTTACTGATAAATCCTGGCTTTTTTCTTAAAAATTCAAAAGCTCATTGTTCTTTTGTGCTCTTTTTTGTCATTAATCAGACTTACATTATTGGTGAAACTTTCAACTTAACGTTTTAATTATTTCCAAGATTCAACAGGGAATCATGGTTCTAAGTTACAAGGATGAAAAATAAAGCTTTTCGAGTTTATTTTTGGGGGAGAGTATTTAAATAAATTGAAGATGTACAATCAGCTTTTTTGAAAAAATATCTCTTTCATAATAATATCCATTGGGACTTAGAAACTGCATAAACTAAATAGTTCCTCTGCGAAGAAATGCTGAGAACCCAGTGAACGGCAGACTTGGTCAAGAGAGGGCACAACCTGTCCTGGTTCTTTTATTCTTTTCATGAGGAGGGTTGGCCAAGCTATAGACAGGACAAGAACACGTCTGATAACAGGTATCAGCGTACCATCAAGGAGATGGGAAGGTTCATTCTAGAGACACGGACTTAGAAGGGATGATCATGACAACAGTACATCGTAGCTGCCATAGTGATTTAAACAAATTTCTAATTTACTTTACGGTTTCTTTCAATTACTGAAACTTTAGTGCCCATGAAAGCAATTAGATCAACAGTCCCCGAGGAGACTCTTCCTTGTCACCAGCAAAGCAGATGCCACCTGCCAGCAGCCCTGGTATCACGGCCCGAGGCCCAGCGTGGAGGGCGCAGAGGGTTTGTGTTCCCGCTTCCGAGGGATTCTGGCAGTAAGCCCGGGGCAGCGGAGCCTGGCGAGGCACTTGACGTATCGTCTCAAACAGAGCACATTTTTATTCCCATGGGCTTCCCTCTTCACAGGCAACCCAGTCTTCCTTTTCGCTTCTCTGTTGCTGTTTCACAACCACCGTGAAAAGTAAAAACATCCTATGAGAAGTGTTGGTTGTATTTTTCATGTATACTCAGCCGTCTCCTTCTACGTGTTCTCTCAGTGCAATCTCCTCCGCCCTTAGTGGCTTACATTACACGCGTGTGGATGTTGATGTCCACCAAAGCTGCACCTTCACTTTGACTTCTCTGGTGAGCTGGAGGCCTGGATTTATAACGCCTGCTCTGTTTCTCACCCGGCACGTCATTTTCCTCCATTGTGTTCGGGGTTTATGGAGTGCCTGTTCTGTGCTCAGCACTGGGTTAGATGCTTTCTTATACCTCACTTCATAGCATTCACATACACATAAGCCAACTACTTTTCCTGTTAGAAGAGTAAGAAGAAACGATTACTCAAAATAGGAAAAGAAATTCTAGGCTTTATATTCCATACTCAATAGAGTGGTTGTGACCCCCTAGAACTGTGGTTAGTGATACAAAATTTATTCACGTATGAGTTATGACCACCTGATTTCCTAAAAGTATTTGAAGCAGTTTTTAAAAATAGCTATTAAAATGAAGTTTAAAAGAACACAAAAAAGATAAAATATATGTTAGACAATTGATGTAATTATAATTGGACATTGTTTATCTCAGAGTTTCCTGGTAGCCAAAGCAAAAAGGACAACATGAAATCCTTACTCTGACAAAAGGAAATGTATGAGTTCAACTGGAGAAATGCTTTTACTAGCACTAAACTCCAGGAGTCATCTTTAACATACATACTTATAAAAGGGAAATTGTGTCCAAAAATGACCGTTTTCACATGAAGTTAAGGTTCATGAATGTTCTTATTATGATCCATTGTTTGTGTGATAAGTGGAAATATATGAGATCATCTATAGAAACATCTTCTCTTGCATTATGTGTTAGGAGTAATTTTATATATATATACTTTCTAAAGTAGAAATTATATAACAAATTCAATTGTGTTTACAAATAAAGAGTTGCAAAAAACACAAAAATGTTCACATGATGACCATTTGTCATGTTGACTTTTGACCAAAGTTGAAAGTATAACATTATATTGTAAAGATATTTTCCTGAGAATTTAAGGTAGTATAACCTAGAAGTATTTTGTTTTATGGATCAATATTCTTGGTCTTATTATGAATAGTAAATGTTGATAGAGAATTTGTAAATCCGAAAGAAAGAGGAGACTACCAGGAAAGGGAGAATTCTGTTTCAGATCCTTCCCAGGAAATTCACCAACCATTTCTACCTAAAACTGCAAAATCAGGTTAGGATTTATGTTTTTATCCCATGATTTTTAAAAAAAATTTTTTTATTGGGTTCATAATAGTTTACGTCAATGTGAGATTTCAGTTGTACGTTATTTCTTGACTGTCACCACATAAGTGCTCCTCTTCACCCCCTGTGCCCACCCCCCACTCCTCATCTCCTGGTAGCCACTGAACTGTTTCCTTTGTCCATGTATTTGTTTATATTCCACATATGAGTGAAATCATCTAGTGTCTGTCTTTCTCATTCTGGCTTATTTCACTTAGCATAATTCCCTCCAGGTCCTTCCATGTTATTGCAAATGGGATGAATTTGTCTTTTTTTTCTGGCTGAGTAGTATTCCATTGTATATATATACCACATCTTCTTTATCCAATCATCAGTCGATGGGCACTTGGATTGTTTCCATGTCTTGGCTATTGTGAATAGTGCTGCAATGAACATAGGGGTGCATAGGTTACTTTGGATTGTTGATTTCAAATTGTTTGTGTAAATACCTAGTAGCAGGATAGCTGGGTCATATGGTAGTTCTATTTTTAGTTTTTTGAGGAATCTCTATACTGTTTTCCATAGTGGCTGCACCAGTTTGCATTCCCACCAGCAGTGTATGCGGGTTCCCTTCTCTCCACACCCTCTCCAACATTTGTTAGTTTTAGTCTTAGTGATTATAGCCTTTCTAACAGGCATAAGGTGGTATCTTAGTGTAGTTTTGATTTGCATTTCCTTGATGATTAGTGATGCTGAACACCTTTTCGTGTGTTTATTGGCCATCTGTATATCTTGTTTGGAAAAATGTTCATCTCCTCTGCCCATTTTTTGATCAGGTTGTTCGTTTCTGTTGTTCAGTTGTGTGAGTTCCTTATATATTATGGAGATTAACCCCTTGTCAGACATGATTTGCAAATATTTTCTCCCAATTGGTAGATTGTCTCTTTGTTTTGATTCTAGTTTCTTTTGCCTTGCGGAAGCTCTTTAGTCTGATGAATTCCCACTTGTTTATTTTTTCTTTTGTTTCCCTTGTCTGAGAGGACATGGTATTTGAAAAGATGCTTTTTAGTTTGATGTCAAAGAGTGTACTACCAATATCATCTTCCAGGAGTTTTATAGTTTCAGGACATATCTTTGAGTCTTGGATCCATTTTGAGTTTATTTTTGTGTATGGCGTGAGATAGTGGTCTACCTTCATTCTTTTGCATGTGGCTATTCAGTTTTCCCAACACAATTTGTTGAAGAGACTATCTTATCTCCACTGTATGTTCTTGGCACCTTTGTCGAAGATTAGCTGTCTGTAGATGTGTGGTTTTATTTCTGGGCTTTCAGTTCTGTTCCATTGATCTGTTTGCCTGTTTTTGTAGCCGTACCATGCCATTTTAATCACTATGGATTTGTAGCACATTTTGAAGTCGGGGATTGTGATGCCTCCGGCTTTGTTCTTTTTTTCTCAGAATTGCCTTAGCAATTCGGGGTCTTTGTTTGCCCCATATGAATTTTAGGGTTCTTTGCTCTATTTCTGTGAAGAATGTCATTGGGTTTCTGATTGGGATTGCATTGAATCTGTAGATTGCTCTGGGTAGTATGGACATTTTAACTGTGATTATTCTTCCAATCCATGAGCAAGGAATCTCTTTCCGTCTCTTTATGTCATTATGAATTTCTCTCAGTAATGCCTTATAGTTTTCATTGTATAAGTCCTTCACCTCCTTGGTTACATTTATTCCTAGGTACTTTATTCTTTTAGTTACGATTACGAATGGAATTGTATTCTTGAGTTCTCTTTCTGTAAGTTTGTTATTGGAGTATAGAAAAGCAACTGATTTTTGTAAGTTGATTCTGTACCCTGCAACTTTACTGTAGTGGGAGGTGGTAAGAGTCTAAGAATTTATCCATTTCCTCTAGATTATCCATTTTGTTGGCATATAATTTTTCATAGTATTCTCTTATAATCCATTGTGTTTCTTTGGAGTCTGTTGTTATTTCTCCTCTTTCCTTTCTGATTTTGTTTATCTGAGCTTTCTCTCTTTTTTTCTTTGTAAGTCTGGCTAGGGGTTTGTCAATTTTATTTATCTTCTCAAAGAACCAGCTCTTTGTCTCATCGATCCTTTCTACTGCCTTTTTTGTTTCAGTAACATTTATCCTGCTCTGATTTTTATTATTTCTCTCCTTCTGCTGACTTTGGGCTTCGTTTGTTCTTCTTTTTCTAATTCATTTAGGTGTAATTTGAGATTACTTATTTGGGATTTTTGTTGCTTGTTAAGCTGTGTCTGTATGAATTTCCCTCTTAATATGGCTTTTGTTGCATCCTATATGAGTAGGTATGGTATGTTATCATTTTCATTTATCTCCAGATATTTTTTTATTTCTCCTTTAATTTCTTCAGTGATCCATTGGTTGTTCAATAGCATGTTGTTTAGTCTCCACATCTGTGTCGCTTTCTCAGCTTTTTTCTTGTAATTAATTTCTAGCTTCATAGCATTATGATCAGAAAAGATGCTTGTTATTATTTCAATTTTTTTAAATTTATAGAGGCTGGCCTTGTTTCCCAACATATGGTCTATCCTTGGGAGTGTTCCATGTGCACTTGAGAAGAATGCATGTTTTGCTGTTTTGGGATGAAGTGTTCTATATATGTCTATTAAGTCCAGCTGGTTTAGCTTTTCATTTAATTCCACCATTTCCTTGTTGATTTTCTGTCTGGATGATCTATCCGTTGATGTGTTATGGGGTGTTGAGGTCCTCTACTATTATTGTGTTATTATTAATATCTTCTTTTAGGTTTGTTAATAGTTGCTTTATGTACTTTCGGGCTCCTGTGTTGGGTGCATAGATATTTTTAAGTGTTATGTCTTCTTGATGGAGTGTCCCTTTGATCATCATATACTGCCCCTCTTTGTCTCTCTTTACCTGTCTTATCTTGAAGTCTACTTTGTCTGATAAGAGTATTGGGACACCTGCTTTCTTTTGTTTGCCATTAGCTTGGAGAATCGTCTTCCACCCCTTCACTCTGAGCCTGTGTTTGTCATTGGAGCTGAGATGTTTTCCTGGAGGCAATAAATTGTTGGGTCTTGTTCTTTAATCCATCCTGCCACTCTGTCTTTTTATTGGAGAACTCAACCCATTTACATTTAGGGTGATTATTGATGTTTGAGGGCTTAATGCTGTCATTTTATCATTCGTTTTCTGGTTTTCCTGCATTTACTTTGTTTCTCATCCTGTGTGTTTTGGTCTACCCATTGAATTATGAAGTTTTTTATGATGTGTTTCTTTGTTCCTTATTTATTTTTTGTGTCTCCGTTCTGCTTTTTTGTTTAGTGGTTACCTTGAGGTTTGTATTCAGAATCTCATGGATAACATAGTCCCTTTTCTGATGGCCTCTTATTTCCTTAGTCTATACCGATTCAGTCCCTTTCCCCCCCCCTCCTGAGTTGTGTTTCTCATATCTTATTCCAACTTATGTTGTGAATTTGTGGTTACAGTGACAAGATTGTGTTTGTTTTTGGTGTTTTCCTTCCCTTTAGCCTAATGCTATAGTTGAATGTTTGCTATCCTATTCTGATTCTGTCTACCTATTTATCTCCTTACTCTGTGTTTTGTGACCCCTTTCTTACTTTTTTTTCTTTTTTCAGGTATGAGGGCCTTCTTGAGTATTTCTTGTAAGGGGTGGTCTTGTGGCTACAAAGTCCATTAGCTTTTGTTTGTCTGGGAAAGATTTAATTTCTCCCTCGTATCTGAAGGATATTTTTGCTGGATAGAGTATTCTTGGCTGAAGATTCCTGTCTTTTAAAGTTTTGAATATGTCATCCCATTCTCTCCTAGTTTGTAAGGTTTCTTCAGAGAAATCTGCTGAAAGCCTGATAGGGGTTCCTTCGTAGGTTATTTTCTTCTGCCTTGCTTCCCTGAGTATTCTTTCTTTGTCATTCATTTTTGCCAGTTTTACTACTGTATGCCTTGAAGTAGGTCTTTTTACATTGACAAATCTAGGAGATCTGGAAGCTTCTTCCACACAGATTTCCCTCTCTTTCCCTAGATTTGGGAAGTTCTTTGCTATTATTTCTTTGAACACACTTTCTGCTCCATTCTCTTTCTCTTCTCCTTCTTAAATACCTATAATTCTTATGTTGCATTTCCTCATTGAGTTGGATATTTCTCGGAGACTTTCTTCATTTCTTTTTAGTCTCAGTTCTCTCTCCTCTGTCTGGAGCATTTCAATGTGTCTATCTTCGGTTATGCTGATTTGCTCCTCTATGATGTCTGCTTGAGCATTCAGGGAATCTGTATTTTGTTTTATGTCTTCCATTGTGTCTTTCATCTCTAATATTTCTGATTGATTCTTCTTTATAGTTTCAATCTCTTTTTTGAAGTAGCTCCTGAACTCGTTGAATTGTTTCTCTACATTCTCTTTTACCTCATCGAGTTTTTTGATGATAGCTATTTTGAATTCATTGTCTTTTAGCTTACATATTTCTGTGTCCTCAGGGCTGAGTTCTGGGTACTTGTTGTTTTCTCTTTGGTCTGGAGATTTGGTGCCTGATGTTGGAAGGTCGGGTCTTTCTCATTCTGATATCATTCGGTTGCCGTTGCCGCCTATCACCACTGGGTGGGGGTCGAGAGCCGCATATTCTGAGCCCTCTGCTTTCAGCCCAGATGGTACCACAGGGGGCGGGGGAGGGGCACTTTCTCCTGTGTGCAGTCCGGGATTTCTTGATCAGCTCTCGCCATCTGGTCTCCTGGGGTCTTGGCTTGATGAGATCATCCCTCCCCCCGCAAAAGCTTTCACCCCGTTAGAGGGCTTCCCTGTAGGCTGCAAGGGTGCTAGGGCATCCTGGGTGATCTTGCAGATGTGTGACCCCTCCCCTGCTCCTGCTGTCATGGGTCCTCCCATGGCCATGATTGCAGTCTTTAGGGGAGGGAGCAGAGTTCTCTCTTACCCCATTCCAGCTCCTCCAAGGGGGGCTCCAGCCTCTCTGCCCTCATTGTGTGGCTGGATGTCTCTCCGAGGTTTTTGTGTTGTTATGATGTCTTCAGTTGGACTGTGGATGTCCCTTTTTGTTGTATTTTGGAGGCGAGAGAGTCCCGGGCCGGTTCACTCTGTCATGATGCTGAGGTCACTCCCCTATCCCATGATTTTTAAGAAAAAATACTCAAACAGTCGTCAATTATTTTTATCACCTTTTTTGGGTAATATTGATTTTACCAAATGCCATATCACTACCACTTTTCACCAATTATAAGATTCACATTTTTTCACAATTTAAAATCTCTGATATCAAGATACTTCTTACAATCAATGTCAGTTTAATTGGCAGCATTTTCTTTCTTTCTTAGAGATATATAAAATGTGTCATGATCAACAGTTTCTTAAATTCAATGAAATACAGTCATAATTGTTTCCTTCACACATACATTTTACATTTTAGTTCAGTTTTCAACACAAAAAAACAGACTATATTAATTTTAACAAAAAGAAAAGAAAAGAAAACTTGATTCTGACAACAAAAGGGTAGAGAATTACTTCTGTGAAGTTTTTGACATGTAAAAGTACCTTTAGGGTTTCTCTTTATTGGAAAGATGGAGAAGCAACACCTTAACTGAATCCATGTTGTATTCAACCCTAATGACTCTATGGAAACAATTTTGAAAATTTTGTATTAAGTATCATGTGAATTTGTATTTATCAAAAACACTCTCAAGTTTATCGTGTTCTTCATTTTACCCATCTATTCCACAGACATCATACCTCTTCATAAAGTTCTCTAGATAGTGTCAGGCCAAGACCATGGAGGTGACATTTTGATGTCAAAACAAAATAATGTAGTAGAAACCTATAGAAACATTGTTGCAGTGACAAAATGAAATGTCAGTGGAGGTCTTTTGTAGCATAATGTCAAAACAAAATGTCAGCCAAAATCCATGGAGACACTATTATGATATCAAAATGAAACAAGGTGAGTGCCAGTCTGTAGAGACATTACCATATGAGAAAAGACAAAACAAAATGAGAGCTGCAGAGGCCTGTGACGTCTGAGTCTCCGTGTAGCTTCACATCAGATTGTTGGTTTGCCACAAACACGGGTAATATTTCAATACATATTTTCTAAATCTTTGTTTTGCAACTCAAGAAGATATCCCAAACTGTATACTATAGATGCCTGTTAGAAAATTGCTGATACTTATATCTAAATTTATGACTATGTCTGTCTCTGTCAATGACTATGTCAATATCTTTCTATATTCATTCTAGGCTTCTTTTGCTACTGCACACATAATTAATTCTATTTGATCTTGGTTTACCTTCCCTGCACCCTAGTACTGGGACATCAGTTGAACATAAAAATATAGGAAGGGCAGTGTTACAATCCGCTTATAAAGGATCCTGCTGAGTTTTGACAGATATTTTGCTCTATTCCTTTCTCCTCTGTTCTCAGGCAGAAGCTGGCTCAACCCCTCCTCGGTGAGCCTTCAGGCTTCAAGGCTGGTTTTGAAATGTGCACCTGAATTCCTGTGACCTTTGCCCTTTCTACTCATGACTCAGTACCACCTTGGCTGGGTGGTTACTCTACCTGTTTTCCACCTCTTTGCTATTAATTGAAAGATCAAATATTCTGTTTATTGAGAAAAACAAATTTTTATTAAAATCTGTAATCATGTTAAATTTAGATTTTTTTCTTCAAAAGAAAGATATTTAAGTTTGTAAAGTATCAAATTAAAGTCTTTGAACAGCATTTTAGACATAGAGAAGTGAAAATTTTGCATATGAATCAACTTATAAAGGTCACAGTGTTTTTATCCACATTTTAAATTGTGTCTGGAATTCAATATTATTGATTTGTTTTTAGAAATCTGAAAATACCTGAATTTGAGAGAGAAAAAGTCAAACTAGAGAAAAGAATCTCTTCTAGGAATACTCTGCCCACAAAGAAGGAAAGATTTTTTCTCATTTTGTTCAGCTACAATATAATTTTAAAATCATGTTTAAGCAACATGATACAATAAAGTCTCAATTAACTAGAAGCCCACCCAGCGCACAAACCTGCAGCTAGCCAATGTGGTTTTAAATTATACTTTTAGGAGAAAGAGGTAGATGTCTACAACAGTGCTGCTACTGGGAGTTTGTCAAAAGAAAATGATCAATGAGAAAGCAAAAGGGCTTTGGGGTAATATCCTGTCATCAATAGAATGATATTGAGCTCAATTTCATCCTTTTTTCTACTCACAGTACTCAATAATGAGAACTAAAGGTCATGAGAATCTTAAAACTTTTTTAAAAAGTTAAATAATATCCATTATTCCTTCTTTCCAAGATGGAAGAGACTTTTAGTGCTTTCTAGAAGGATTTTCAAACACAAAGATGGAGACAAACAAACAGAAAAGTCTTTTGGTAAACTTATAGGTAATCAGAGTGTCAACTGGTTCTTCTAACACTATGATTATATGGGGTCTTATAGCAGGTTCAGTTTGCTTACGTTAATTCACATGGACTAGCTACAAAACTATGATATCTCTTAGAAAATGACAGCAGCTTGGTGTGTGGTGGAGATTCAGTGGAGTCTGGAACTGTATTCTCCAAGCAAGCTGTAGCTGTGGTAGGACTGCACTGTGGGAACATTCTTCTCCATGAGCACCAGTGGAATCATTTTAAGAGATCCAAATGGGAGCTGGTCACTATTTGGCAGGAGAATTAAGAGTGGAGGCTAGGAAATATTGAAACAGAGGATTAAAAATTATAAATCATAATCACCACATTGACCAGTGGGAGTAAACCTGTGTAATAAACATCTAAAGCCAAACTGTGCATTTCATCACATGTCAAAGAAAGGAAAACTATTTTGGGTATAATACCAGAACATGTGTTTCGGGGGAAAAAGTTTGGAGGACTTAGCTAAATCATAAAAATAGGATTTACTTATATTTGCAGCTTTGTAGATTACAAATTCAATGCTTTAAAGATTTAGTCTCCAAAGTAATATATCTATACATACACATCTAATATATATTTACACATATATAAACATATATAACACATATATACATATAAACATATAACACATATAAACATATATATTCTAAGATAGTATGTATATAAAACATATCTATATAGTACATTTAATTTATATATTATCTCTCTATATAATCTAAATGTATATGTATAATCTAAAAAAGCAAAGAAATAACCCTAAAGTGTGTTGGGAATAGTGGATACTATCCTGTAATTATAATCAACTATTATTATTTTGGAAAATTTATATCCATATCTTTCATATACTTAAAAAATAATAATGTAAGTATGCAAATCCCTGTTTCATTCTTGAAAAGATATTTTTTTTTATCTGAAAAGAATTGAGAATTAAGAATAATACAAATTGGAAAGTCCAATCTTAACATAGGGAATAAAGATATTTCTTACTCTTTTCTGGAAAATCATTCCAAAACAACAAAAAGAAGCAGAAATATTATCTCCATTTTTTATGAAAATGAGTATATCTTTTTATTACCATATATGATGAGAGAATAACCACAGAATGGCAAGAACCAAGTCAATGAACCCCAGACCAAAGACTGGTGGATTTTCCTCTGAAGACATGGAATGGCCCCCGAGAAGGAACTGTCATACACTCACATGTGGGGATGCCCAGCCAAAGAATTGGCTCTCAGCCCAGCCTGCAGGAGTAATGTCCAGCATTTCATAAGCCCCACCCATGCACACAATGACTCATCTGCTTTTTAGTGCCTACTCTCAAATAGGAAAGGATAGGCAAGCATATCAAACATTTGAAGAAAGCCTGAATTATGGAAGACAGAGACCAAAACAACAACAACCAGAAACTTAAGAGAAGAACTTGGAAGAAACAGAAAATACAGGAAAGAGAAGAGAAAATATTTAAAAACCGTAAGTAATACTCACCATGAAATAAGAGAAGATAATTCCAACCACCAAACATGAACAGGAGGCTATTGGAAAGGACTCTTAAGAAAATATGAAAGAACTCTTTGACTTAGTAAATATGAAAGCAGCATTATGAAACACAATAGAAGGCTTAGTAGATAAAGTTGAGGAAATTTCCCAAAAAGTAATAAAACATGAGACATAAGACAAAGAGCAATATAATGGGAAAGAAAGAGAAGGAGGAGGTCAAGCATATAGCTAATATGCTTTTTAGAAAGAGAGAACAGAGAGAGTGATGGAGACATTAACAGAGAAATAACACAAGAAATTTCCCCAGAACTGGAGAACTTAGGATTCCAGATTGAAGCATCACCTAGTGCCCAGAAAAGTCTATTTCAAAAAGGGAACATCATTGTGAAGTTTCAGAATACCAGAAATAAAGAGAGGAGCCTTCAAAAAGTATGCAGTAAAGAGTTGGGAATCAGACTGTAATGAGATTTCTCAGCAGCAACGCTGGAAGCCAGAAGACAATAGAGCTGCACCTCCAAACATTTGCAGCTTAATGTTTTCTGACCTGCACTGTCACACCTCCCCAAACTGTCCATGAGTGGGGATGGCAGAATCAATGTGTTTTAAGCATGGGAAGACAACATTTTTTACTTCTAATACATCCCCCTTTAGGAAGCTACGGAATGTGTGCTCTAACAAATCCCGGGTTGATGAGGCAGGGAGGTGCCAGGACTTGTGCTGTGCAGAACTGCAGAAGCAGTGCAGACTGGAGCAGTGGGAAGAGCGCTTGAGGTTGCAGGTCTGCAAGATAAAAATGGAAACTGATAAGCTATGATAGGTTTGATCTTGTGGAAATTTGTATAAAAAGACTATAAAGGGGGAGAAAATATTTGCAAAAGAAACATCTGATCAAAGACTGTTATCCAAAATATACAAAGACTCTTAAACCTCAACAATAAGAAAACCAAGAACCCTATTTTAAAAAGGGCCAAAGACCTTAACAGGCACCTCACTAAAGAAGACATACAGATGGCAGATAAGCATATGAAAGGATGCTCCACATCATATGACATCAGGGAAATTCAAATTAAAACAGCAATGAGATGCCACTACACACCTATTAGAATGGCCAAAATCCAGAAGACTGACAACAGCAAATGCTGGTGAGAAAGTGGAGCAACAGGAATGCTGGTGGGAATGCAAAATGGTACAGGCACTTTGGAAGACACTTTGGCAATTTCTAACAAAACTAAACATACTCTTACCATATAACCCAGCAATAGTGTTCCTTGGTATTTACTCAAAAGAGTCAAAAAACTTATGTCCACACAAAAACCTGCACAAGAATGTTTATAGCAGCTTTATTCATAATTGCCAAAACCTGGAAGCAACCAAGACATCCTTCAGTAGGTGAATGGATAAATAAACTGTGATACATCAGACAATGGAATATTGTTCAGTGCTAAAAAGAAATGAGCTATCAAGCCATGAAAAGAAACGGAGGAAGCTTAAATGCATCACTAAGTGAAAGAAGGCACTCTGAAAATCCTGCATACTATATGATTTCAACTATATGATATTCTGGAAAAAGCAAGACTGTGGAGACAGTAAAAAGATCAGTGGTTGCCAGGGGGAGAGAGTGGGGGAAAGAAGAACAGGCAGAACACAGAGGATTTTTAGGGTAGTATAAATACTCTGTATGATATTGTAGTGATATATGCATGTCATTATATGTTTGTCGAAACCCATAGAATAGACAACACCAAGAGTGAACCCTAATGCAAACCATGGATTAGGGGTAATAATGATGTGTCAATGTAGGTTCATCAATTGTAACAAATGTACCATCTGGTGAATGATAATGGGTGAGGCTGTGCATGTGTGGAGGCAGGACATATATGGAAAATCTCTGTAACTTCCACTCAATTTTGCTATGAACTTAAAACTGCTCTAAAGTGTAAAGTGTTTCTTTTTAAAGGCTATGGAGGGTGGAAAAAAATTATACACAGGCCCTAAGACAACTAAGCAAGAGAAAAACCAAGAATGTCATAGAAGAAAGGAATTGTACTCATTGTGCTCCACTTGAATTAGCAGTGAGCAGAGCAGTATTTACATCAATAATGTAAACACTAAAAAATCATTTAAAATGTGCTCTAACTATATTGGGAGGACGTGAGCGATGAGAACTGGGAGTGGGAGTTGCGATTGCAGTGTGTAAGCGCCAATGCTTCATCTGCCTTCATAGGAAGTCAACAGATAATGTTTACAATGAAGGCATCAGGAGATAGTGGTATAAATACATTATTCAGAAATCTGTAACTAAATAGCAGAGGTATTTGGTTGGATATGGATTATTGTTAAATCCCTAGCTTTTGTTTGATGTAATGGATCATATTGATAATATACTTTTAGTAATATTGAGTACAGTATTAAAAGTCACTAACTAAATGAAAGAAACTGCGCCGCGCGAGAATCGTTGACAAGAGTGTATCACAAACTAGGAGTTAGGAGTGATCTCAGGTGGAGTTAAAAAGAAATATTGGAGAAGATAGCTAAACGCCTTAAAAGTGTTTCTTGGGATTAAGTAGTCAGGGGGACAAGACGTGATGAAGCAGAGGATTCTTTTATTTTAAACCTTTTAGTTAACATTTTTAAATATAAGCTATACATATGTATTACTTTGAAAAAATGTAATTTACAAAAGAATGATGCAAGCCATTTTCAAAATCTGTCAATAATTCCAAAACAATATGGTCACACTTTTTGTGTTTTCTCATAGTAATTCAGCTAAACATTAATGCAGAAGTTAAATTGATTGATGTTTCTAGCTCATTTATTTTCTCTATCCAGATAATAATTTGTAAGTTGGGTCGTGGCCAAATCATGAATAGAAGAAAAGCCTAGCAAATTATTAACTAATAATTTTGAAATTAATTAAGAGCATTTGTTGTTAGTGTCGATTCTGATTCCTAGCACCCTGGGACAGCAGAGCGGAACCCTGCCTGGCCTTTCTGCACCATCCTCCACCTTCCGGCGCTCGATCAGACATGTTCCACTGCTATTCACAGGGTTTTCATGGTCGACGTTTTCAGAAGTGGGGGGCCAGGTCCTCCTTCCTAAGTTAAGAGCATAAATGGAAGTAAAAAAATTGCCAGTCAAGAAAAATATTCTAGTGATCTTTCAAATGTTTAAAAATAATACATATGAACTCTTTATTTAGGTACATCCAATGTTCTATTTTTTTAGAAAACTAATAAATGTATGTTTCTACTTTTATTCTAGTTCTCAAAAATATTTCCATTAGCCACTCATGAAACCTACAGGCACTATTTCTCCTGTTAGATCATTTTTCTATTTTAAGTCATTTCAGGAAAGCCGTAGAGAATTTAGCCATAATTTAGAATTGTGACATGAGTATTAAGCACTACACTGCATTGAAATTTTTATCCTAAAAAAATAGCTTAGTTTCCTATAGTATTTTGCAATTATGCTGTCATTAAAGACAGAGAATGCAAAAACAAAGAAAATGTTACCCTTGAATTCTATGTAATCATTTCATGATTAAAGAATTAAAATAATGCTTGTATAATTAGTTTCTATGCTTGTATGATAAAACCTCTCTAATGTGAAAAAGAACATGATAATCGCTTTATTTTGTCATCAAAACTCATCAGGTTTTGTAATTCAATTTCCATTGCTTTTCTATTTCAGATTTTCATAATGTATTCCTGATTTTCACTCTTCTTTTAGTTTTCAAGCTTTCACCTATAATATTGAAATCCTTGTGCTCTTTATTCAGTCACCCAAATGTATATTTTGGTTTGAAGCACAGGCTGTGGGTCACAACGGGCTAACCTTCGTATCCCCAGTGGTTTTATTGAATGAATAGTATAATGCGTAAACTTTCTTCAGCTCTCTAACCCATTAGAATACCTTTACATGTCCTTGTCGTTTATCAGATAGTTCAGGAAAATCACACGATCTACAAAAAGTAAGTGCACTTTGGGCATTGACCCCATATTAGAACTGCTTCTTGCATTGTGCAAAGAAAAATGACATATGTGGCTTCTTCCAGGCAGTAACATCTTATTTTCAAGAGTGCATTTAAATTCATAGACATCCTGCAAAGCATTTTCTCTCCGTCATTTATTCGTTTAAAGCTAAGCAGAGTTGCCTGCTGGGGCGTCAGGAAGACGAGAGAGGTGAGAAAGAACTTCTGCCTGCATCTCTTTGCCCGTTTCCCACACAGTGGCCCGTGGAGGTTCAATCTGGATTTTTCCATCATCTCTGGAATTTTAGATTCTAACATTCACTCTTGCAATATTCAAAGGTCATTTGTTACAAAGTTTTATTAGACTATGATTTCTGAAATAAAAACTTTGACGATGAGTTTTGTATCGATAGTTTTTTAAAGCTTGCTGTATAATATTACTTTCATGATGAGTTTTAAGCAAATGCCTCATTGGAGGTGTGGCTGCAATAGATCTACTAATCCTTTTGGGTAGAAACCAAGTTGAATTATTTCTGTGAAATTTACTGGTCAGGAAAAGCTACCTCAGGCTCACAATAGAATGTCTTTTT
The DNA here is from genome assembly GCF_021613505.1 of Equus quagga. Classification (NCBI taxonomy): domain Eukaryota; kingdom Metazoa; phylum Chordata; class Mammalia; order Perissodactyla; family Equidae; genus Equus; species Equus quagga. The sequence goes on from NC_060278.1 coordinate 2,724,505, forward strand.
TTGTGTATTTATTGTTGGGTCCTGAAATTATGTATGTCTGTGCACGTGTGTGTTCTTTGTAGCTGGAGGAATTCCCCTCAAAAAGTAAAGCTAAATTTTTCTCACTTCTGCCTGAGACCAGTGACAGGCTAATAAGGAAGAGTGATGATAGTAATAAAATGGGGCAAGGGGTGCATTCCTGAGATTTGCTGCTTATAAAATGATAGCCCTGTTACTGAATGGCCACAGAGGGACTCAGAGTGAGATCCAGTCCTGAGTCTTTCTGATGGAGGCGGGTGACCCTCCCTGTGACTCGTCACATCAGAAGCAAATGCAGTATTAACAGCTTTGCAGACCACCTTTTTAACCCAGAGAACGTAGCTGTATGTTTTTAATTTGTTATGATTTATTACACTGAAATTGGTGTGAAATGGACAACAAATCATGGATGTCAGAATCTGAAAATGAATTTTATCAGCTGAGGAAAGTGAGTGCCTTTGGGATTTGCATAAATTTCTCATAATTCTTTTCAGATTACAGATGATGAGTAAAATGGAAAATAAACTGAAAATGACATGATATTTGCTAAGTAGCTAATTTCGTATGGACACATGGACACATATAGCCATTTGACTTCACTTTAGATTTTCTCTGTAATTCAAGGTGATTTGTATGTACCCACAGAAATATTTGTCTAAAACCCTTAAAGTAAATATTAAGACCATTTGTAACATCTCACAAATGTCTGGGATTATCTATTATCTATATCAAACATTATAGCAAGATATTTACCAACCTTATTTTTTCATTGTTCAAGCTTGGAAGAGAGAATTTATACCTATATACTAATATAAAAATGCTAGGATTAAAGGAAGATCTATCCCCAAATTTCAGATGTTATAAATACCTTCATCTCAAAAAGGCTGCCCTTGTTAGAAACTAACTTTGCATGCATAATTAATTTGAGCACCACATTCCTCCTTCACAACCAGAAGAGAAATTGAATTCAGGTGTTTGGTGCACATATGGGGGATTTACTGTGAATTTATGACCTGTGGTTTGAGTGTAAAACCCCAAGACACTTGCTGATAAAACTTAATGAAGCTTGTGCAGAGGAGCTATTTTTATTTGTAGTTTGGTAATTGATACATTTCTTGGTTTAACCCTCCCACCCTTTTGCCCACTCCTCATAAATCTCCCAGCCTGCAAGATAGAGCCACTGCAGAAAACCCCAGTCTTCTTAGCTAGGTTGCTCTAATGCTTGAAAGTTCAGAGTTCGCTTTTCCATGGCTCTTTGGTCTGTTGCCTCCTTCACTTTTTAATTTAGCAGTTTTTGTGTCTTCAGGTGACAGGAGGCAAACCTGTGCACAATGGGAGAAAGTGCTCTAGGTTCCTCTAAGAAAAGCAAAAGCTTTCACAGAGGGGGTGACACCACTTTAGTCTGTCTTAAGAAAGCAAAGATGGAGGCACAAGGTAGCCATCATTAAAATTTAGGCAACAAATTCGTTGCCACTTAGAGGTTTTCTCCTCTAAGAGTAAGCACACTTTTAGGAACAGGAACCTGCCCCACACCCGCTAGCAACATCTCTCTGCTTCTCTGTCTGTACCGAGGATTTCACAAAGAATGCCTCTGATTTGAGTGCCAGGGAAGAAATCACGTGACAAGTGCTCCATTTTAACATACGGGATGTAATGGGTTTAATGAGAAACGTGAGTTTGCTCATTCATGTACGGCAATTAAGAACTCAGTGCTGACATCTGTAGATTATAACTATTTGGCGATTCAAGACCAGGCGTATTTTATGGAATGGCTAATCAGTATCGGAAGCTTTCTCAGTGGGAAGAATGGTGTTTACCTGTCGTCTCTGCATGTGTTCAGTTCCTGCTAGTTGTTCTATCATCCCTTTTTAGTTCAGTGACATTTCTGCCCCCAACGCTTTAGCCAGCCCTGTTCAAGAACTTGTTTATATCCACTTTATCATGCTGACAATCTGTCTGTTTTGAAAGGATTACAACTCTGTACATCCGTGCATGACATCACAGTAAGACATTGCTTAATGATCTGAGACGCTTGTGGTCATTGCTGGCTGCCTGTTTCCAAAGCTCTGTGACAGGTCTGCCCTACATATGTTTTTTCCAGTGTCACTTTTTGCCGACTCCAGTCCTGGTGTCTGTTTTAAGTGACATCCGTGAAATAGCTGAATTTTAGACTTGCCATTGGTACAGATGAAAGGACTGGAAGTTTTTCCCTTCCTAAGATGCAAGAAGAATTAGGAATTGGGCAAGGAAGGGGGGAAGGTGGTCTAATTTTTCTCCAATGAAAATGTTTAGAAAAATAATAGTGTGGGCTGTTTTCATAATGGGCTGGATCTTTAGTCTTGCCATTTGTGTAACTACCAAAGAAGTCGATAAAAAGATGGTTTCCCTTAAATAAGAGACTAAAACACAGGAACCTCCTGTGAAGGTTGAGTGGTTACCTATACATATCATCAAGGCTTAGAGAAGTCAGAGTTCAAGAAAACAGGATCTTTGAGTATAAATGAATGGAGTCCTGGAAGCTATAACTTGTGGTCTTCTCCTTTCTAAGTGTGCTGGGATACAGACCATAATGTTTCAGAAGTCTTGCTGTGGAATCCCAGGATCTGGGAGATGATAGCACTTTGAAGCGCTGGCAGGTGCAGGAGAAAGTGTTCCTTAAGCAGGGAACTTGGCAGTCAGCAGACTCTCGTGTTTTTCTTCTCTGGTGTGCTCATGGAAGACCCAGGAGAGTGATGGAAATACATGGACAGGAAAATGCTTTGAGGGTGGAGTAGCGTTAATTCCAAGATCTCAGATATAATTTGGAAAGTGACTTTTGTATTTTTTTAATTGGGAGAAGAATAATGCCCTTTTGCATCCCAGTAATTAGATGCCAAGTGCAGGTGTGAAATTCACTAGCATTTGGAATAGAATTTTGTACTTAGGCCAAAAAATAAATTGCTAGGGCTGAGAAGTATATAGCACAAAATGAAAAGGCGAAAGATATAAGTTGATATGGTCAACAAAAATCTTTACTGTGTACCTATCCGTTTGTAAATTGGGGATTTGAAGGACATTTGTAAGGTCCTGGACCCTTGGCAAACTAAAGAAAACCAGTTTTAACCAGGAATGTCTCCTTGTGTGTTGTGCGTTGACCCAGACCTCAGCGGGTCGTCAGTCTCTGCCGGAAAGAGACTAGGAGCGAGCCCTTGAGTTCAGTTTTACCGAAAGACCTGCGTGGCAGCTCTGTTTTCACCATGCTCCAGGAAAACACTCACGTTGCTGCTTTGGTCTCAGGAGGGCTGATTTTCAGAGGCCACAGAGCCAGAGTAGAGAATGTTGGGTGAAGTGATGGGGAGGTTGACAAAGGAGTCGCCCTAAGCAATTGGATAGATTTCCATGGGGTATTCCTGGCTATCTCCTGGTGTTCAGTGGAAAGCTCATTCGATTGGTTTCATGTGCTAAGATCTGGCACTGACCGTTTTTCAGTGACATCTTCTGCAAGAGTATTTACTTTGCTCACTTTTTCTCAGAAACCAAAACTGTGGAGTGACTAACCACATAAATGATAGTGGAAAAACTCATTCATAAAATATGATTCCTCTCTTTTATTCTGGTCTTCTAACCAACATGCTTTTACAACAGACAATATTTGTCTGGTTGTAACTGTGGACAGGGCATAGGTGTATACACTTCTAGGCCACTTTATTTCATTTAACAAGTTTGTATGACTCCCCTGACATTGTTTAAGGTGATGGAATGGGGGTAGTGGTGGCAGGGGCTGTTTAAAGGAGGAAAGTTTAGGGAGTTTATTTATTTTCTTTTGTTGGAATGGACAATAAGAGAGCAGACGCATCATGCAGTCACATTTCAGACCACTCTTTGTATCATATCCACTATCATCCTGTTGACCAAATCAAGTCACATGGCCAAGGCCAACATCAATGGGTATTGGTTTTCTATTGCTGCATAACAAATTATCACAGACTTAGCAGCTTAAAACAACACACATTTATTGTATCAGTTTTTGTGGATCTGGAGTCCGGCAACCGCTTAGCTGAATCCTCCACTCAGGGTCTCCTCCAGGTACAATGAAGGTGTCAGCCAGGCTGGCTTCTCACCTGGCGGCTCCACTAGGAAAGGTCTGCTTCCTGCTCCTGGAGCTGTTGGCTTCATTCTGTTCTTTGCAGCTGTAAGATTCGTGGCACCTTTCTTCTTTAAAGCCAGAAAGGAGAGAGATGGACTAGCAAGAAGGACACTGCATTCTTATGTAATCACATAAATGCAATCATATACATTCCTTGACATTTGACACATTTCACTGGAGAGAAGCAAGTCGCAGGCCCTGCCCTGTGGGGCGTTTCACAGAGGTGTGAGTACCAGGAGGCGGGCATCGGGGACCACCTTAAAGTCGGTCCCTCATAAATCTTTGCTGAACAATTTACCCTGCCACAGGACGCGGCATACAAACTATGTACATGTAAAATGGTTGTGATGCAGGCATAAACTTAAGAGAGAGAAACACACACATGTAAGTTCTGTAAATACTGTGAAACAGTATTTGGGTCAGAGGACATTACTATTGGGGAATTGAAAGGAAAAAATGAACATGGGCTGGGATAGTTAGGAAAGGCGTCAAGGAAGTGAAATTTGATTTCCTTGACTTACTGGTGGAATTGGAAAGATGGAAAGAAAAGGAGAGAGTATTCCAGAAAGAAAGATATGAGCAAATTTACCTCCTTCTCTTCTGTGGTGGCTTCTCTTCTCTTGTACTAGACATTATAATCCTCTCCCCTTCGGAGCACTGGGGAAAGCCTGCCCTGACGCATTCCCTCCCCGCTGTGTACCTTCTCTCTTCCCTTCCATTTTGTTCTTCCTTCTATGGGAAGGATGGTGTATACCAAGATGGCACCTCCTTGTTAAAAAGAAAACCAGGGGTTGTTCTCCCTTCCAGTGAATTCTGGATCTTAAAGCTGTGCCCTCTGTTCTAGTTTTCCAGATTTCCTTGGCATAATTAAAAATGCAAATATTAAAGTATTCTTAGTCCGTAAAGAATTAATCAGTCACATCACAAACTCCTCTCTTGCAGCATATGCTGGCCTGAAAAGATAGGTCAGACTCAAGCCTGAGGGCACTATACCCCAGGTTAGACAGATCAGAAGGAGCAGACAATTTAGGAGAGACAAAACCATATGAACGATATACGGTTGTCAGGTTTTTAATATTTGTTTCTTGGGAGTTTTACTAGGGGACCACTGGCCTTATCTTAGTGTGGGGAAAGTAAAGAGCCTAGAAAAGCAACATATAAAATAAGCAGCAATGGCAGACTATAAAGTAAAGGTTGTAAGCTAGCAGGCAGCACACCTATATATATATATATATATATATATATATATATTTTTTTTTTTTTTTTTGGCTCACCTAGGATTAAAAAAAATAAAATAAGCCAACATTTAAAATTTAGGGGGAAAAACTAGTTCTGACGTCTCTTAAAAAAATAATTAAAGGCAACACCAGACCCACATCCCTTCAGGGCAGCAATCTGCTGGAACCGAGTAAGGGCCCCGCCCCCCCCTTTCTAGACCAAGCATATTACTCCCATTTGTCACAGAATGTATGTGGGTGCTTCCAGAGCAGAGGGATCTCCTCCTCTCTTTAGTTAATTGCCCTGCAGTCAATGGAATTTGTCCCAACTCTGAAGCCTGCAGGCATTGTTGTCAAAGTATTGTCCAGATAGCACCTGCAGTGCTTTTGAACACATGCCTGCCTATTCCTGGGCCCTGCACTAGACTGATTGAACCAGAATACCTCAAGGTGAGTGTCAGTCAGTCAGCATTTTTTAACAAGCACTCTGGATGCAGATTCTCGTGTACACGATGTGTATACATGAGAACCAGTGTTATAAAGTTTCTTTCCTCCCTCGCTGTTCCTAAGGAGTGCTGGATTGGCGTGCCTGCGGAGCACAGGTGCAGGACAGGCTCCAGTGCACACCTGCATGTAAGATCGTTGCTGTGGTTAGCATGAATTGGTGTTTTCAGCTACTTTTGCTGGCGAAGCACATTGCAGTCGTCCAATCTGAAGGTTCTAAAGTTTAGTACACTGTGTGGTCTGCCTCTGACAGGAGAGGGTACAGTCTCTGTTGTAATTATGGATGGGAAAGATTTGAGTTACGTATAAATTCAGGGTTACGTTACGCATGCTAGGTTAGGAATCTCCCTAGTGTGTGATCCAAGGAACTCTTTCTTAATCTGGTCAGAAAAAATCCCAGATCATTACTGAATGAAAACCAACCCTCTTCATGTACTTTAAAAAAATATATACACACGCACATGCGCAGGCACACACATACATATACATGCGTGTATGTTTAAAAGCAAGTTGCAGTTGGGCTACAAACACCAATGTGTAAGGGGAGGCTAAGTATTTGTGTGGGACTTAAACTATCTTATGTCTGTCTGTGTGGATTTCTTACACAAAAAGCATAGCTTTAATTCCCTTCCTCATCTCTCCTTTCTGTAAATTATGATTTACTGACTCATTAAGAGTTTTAGTGTCTCACTCACCCAGCTGATCAACTTTGGTGGTATATTCATTATACTCCTCACAAAAAATTATGAGAAACTCTAAGTTGTCAATGAACCTGAGTATAAGTTGATTGGGGTGTGCAGGGATTAGCCACTAATGCTGATGAATATTTAAAATTTCCTTTGGCTTTCTTGGCCAGAGAGCTAACCAAGAACTTCAGAAGGCCAAGTGTGAGTTGTCGGCCCATTATAGACTGGCCTAAGAAGCAGAACTGCGCAGTTGCAATGGTTTCATCTCTTGAAGCCAGGATTTCGCTGGCTTCAGACTGCCAACTGTTGTTCCCCAAGGATGCCTGACATCCTTCCAGTCTTTGGAAGTCATCATTCATCATGGAAACCATCATGAAGTTTTCCAACTTCAGCCCCTGGAGTGGCTTTGCTCATCTTAGGCATGTTGGGCAGCTTTCTCTAGAGCATAAAAGAAAGAGCGAGGAAAACAAGCTGAAACAGTGGCCTCACCAGCTGCTCAGATTTGGAAATAAGGGCAGCAGTGACTTCCAGAACTTGTCTTTTACTATGGGAAACACTGAGGTCACCGCAATTTACACTTAAGGACACAGAGTTAGCATCCCTTCTTGGGAGGCAGCACTTTCAATTAATCACAAATAGTAGGTCAGTTTTCATCAGTGGTTTGGGCTTCATGAACCTAATCATTATGGGATTAAAACTGTCTATGCTACATGAAAATAATAGAGAAATATTTCTAGTTAGACTTGTAAAATACTTTGTGGGTCAAGCCTCCCACGATCCTCCTATTGAAAGCTATGAAGCATGTCACAGCTGGAAAGATGGCAGTGAGATAAATGAATCTTCACTTTCCTATCTCTTTGTCTTAGGAATCTGACTCTCCTCATGCTTGTACCATCACAAAGTAGACTGGATGTTACATTAGGAAACCATTATTGAAAATATATGTGTTCAAAAATATAAGATGCTCTCTCTATATTTTGAACACCCCAAGGGAATAACAACCTGCCTGGCTTAAAAGTATGGAGGGGAAGTTTTGAAACTGTCCCCAAATGTGGACTGAAGCCTCTTGTCGTCCGTCAAGTAGCACATTTTACAGACCCATTCACCTGTAATGTTCTCTGGTGGATCAGTTCAAAAGGTTTCTGAGAAGAATGAAGGGATGACAAGCTTTTATTGACTGGGAAAATAATGAAATTGAATATATTGGCAACATATTCCAGAAGCTCTAATGAGATTGATAGAAACATAAAGGTGATGGGGACCCACCCAGTAGGTTGAATGATGAAAGACTGTCCCATATTCTTGGATGATGTTAATATTGTAGTCCTGTACATGAACATTTTCAATTTGAGATTTTTAAGCCTTTGGAATTCTTCAAAATATGTGGAATTACACAAAGACATATGTTAGTTTGAGAATTTTAGATACTCTACTATGACAGACTTTCTCTTTCCAAGCTACCTCTCACAAATTACAGTACCCAGAGGAGTGTGCAGCCAAAAGAACCCAGATACACACTGAGTAACCAGGGCAACGTGTTTTCAACGAGGAGACCTGATCTTCCTAATGGCTTACAGCTTCCCATTCTGCTAGCAGCTTGGAGGGTACATATGATAAACATAAGACTTGCTTCTTGTCCTCAAGAAGTCTGAAGTTCTGTTGGGGAGACAGTATATGCCTAATGTGCTTGAATAGCTTTCCTGATAGGATGCAATTTCACGCTCAGGGAATGGAACAGACCAAAAGTGCATGAGATTTAAGATTGATTTAATTTGGGTCATCTCTATTACTCTTGCAGATACTGTTTTGAAAATTTGCATGATTTTATAAAAGAGGAGCTTTGGAGTCTGATAGATATTTTACTAAGTGATACAACGTGGCATAGTGAAATGAGGGCTAGACTACAAGCCAGAAAAATCTGGATTCTAGTCTCACTTTCCCCACTGGGCAGCTGGGAGACTTCAAACAAGTCCCCTGTCTTCTTCAAAGATTAGTTTCTACATCTGTAGATGTGTGTGTGTGTGTGTGTGTGTGTGTGCGAGAGAGAGAGAGAGAGAGAGAAATCGTGCCTTCTGCACCTATCTTATAAGCTTTTTGTGAAGATAAAGCAAAATTCAATGCTATATAAAAGAAGGCAACATCATTATTAACTGATTAAATCAAACTACCACTTGAATTTATTTTTAAAATGCTTTTCATTTATGCTGTGAGAGTTGCATTTTGTGTATAGACCTCTGATAACTCATAAATCGAAACTTCATGTAATGGCATCATGAAAATAACACTGTACATTTGTGAGGCTATATTATGTGGTGTTATCTCACTTGATTGCTGCAAGTAAGATATTTAGAGCAAAGATGATGATTATGTCCGCTTGTGTATATAAAGAAACCACAGCTCAGAGGCATGAAGGGCCTTAGTCTCAGAAGGTGGAGGAGCTGGGACTGGACCCTGGCTTTCTGACTCTTAATGCAATGTCCTTTCCCCAAAATTTTGCTGCCAACACCTTGCCAGATTACAGAAAGGAAATGAAGCTTTTAAAGAACTGTGTATGAAAGAAATGTCTAAAAATACTGCTCACCGTCTAAAATATCTGTCTGAAATAACTTTAGTAAGTCTTAATCATAAGAACAAAATGAAAACATATTTTAAATGTGCAGATATTGTTTTAAAAATTCACTTCCTCTTAAACAGCATCGTTTCACAGCAAGCAGCCTTTTTTCCTAGCAACTGCAATTCACAGATTGTATTTCTGAAGGACGTTCATTGTTGCCCCTTTCCTCTTTTAGCAACAGATCAACTCCTAGCAACCATGATCGGATACAGCGTCTACGGCAAGAATTTCAGCAAGCAAAGCAGGATGAAGATGTAGAAGATCGCAGACGCACCTATAGCTTTGAACAACCCTGGGTGAGTGTCTGGTTCTTCTGCAATGAGCAGTCCCACAATTTCCCTGCGGGAAAAGCCACTAAGCTGTGACCTCAGTCCTTTATGAAATGAGACAAGATGGAGCCACATTCCCTTGACCTTTAACATACTGACCTTTCCTTCATTTCCATCTGGGTTTCATCATTGCTAATTTCATTTTATATCTTGTTGTACCATCTGTCCATTGCGTAATAGATTTCCTTTGCCTTATGACAAGACATAGCAAAAGCATTCTTGCTCTCAACCATGCATTTTTTTTAGAGTTAGTAAATATTTTTGTATATACATTTTTCTCAGAATCGGAGCCAGAATAAATTTGTTCAACACGTCTGTCATGTATCTACTATACACAAAGTGCAGTGTTTAGTAATTCTTGATTCTTTTTTTTCCCCCATCCCCTTTGTGATTTTGTTGAATCCCTCCATTGATCTGTCTATGTCCCTGTTTGAGTCCATCCTCCGCGTAGCCACCTCAGTGAGCTTTCTGAAGTAAAACTTTGACTGGCTTCTCAATGCCCACAGATGAAGTCCGGATTACACAGTGTGGCATGCTAAGCCCACCCAATGCAGCCCCAGACTTGTGCTCTGATCTTGTGCTTTGCCCTGACGATGATGGCACTTCTGGGAATGGGAGGCATTGGAGTGGATTTGGGAATCTGAGACGATGGGAATTTTGAAGAACTCTTTGGAAATTTGAGAGAGAGTCAATTAGGAATGAATAAATAGGCTCCTTGAGGTAGGAAAATCTAGCTGAGGTATACCCATCAACATGGTAATGTGACCATAGCCAACAATGCTTAGAGGACTAGGAACAGAAAAAACAGTTTTTTAGATTAATTCTGTGATAGGGCCACGGTAGAAAGTCAAAGAAGGCACTCTGCAGTCCTAGGAGGATACTGGTGACACGTCACCCACTCTGGGAAGGGTGGTAAGTACAGCTCAAGGAAGAATGTCCCTGTTTGCCTGGAGGATGCAAGAAGGGTTAGCAGTTTAGGGGTTATAAAGCCTGGGAGCTTGTGGTCAAAACAATACAGTTTTGGAGTCCGGGATCTTGGAGGTGGTACAGGGCTGGATGATGTTGAGGTCTAAGGCGTGCCATCCATGCATGTGAGTTACTCAAGTAGAGGTGATTAGGGTTCAAAAAGTTCATGAGTTCAGTTCAAAGTGTCGGGGATATAATTACGCTAAATTTTTGGGAGAGTAGGGGAGAGGAAGAATGGTGTCAGGAAAGGCTTGACATGAAAAAATGATCCTGTTTTATTTGGGGAAGGGTAAACTTCCCAACTGACGTAGAACTGGGAGGTTGGTTATGTTGTAGGGGAGGAGAGAGCAGGGTGGGAATGAAGTAAGAGCCTTCAGTGCCAGATTGGAAGTTTGAAGAAGGATGGTATCGGGACAGAAGTGGCCCACTAGCCAGCTCACCTGGCTCTCCATGCCTCAGTTCTCTTATTTGTAAATCAGAAGCATTAGAGGAGATGTAGTAGGGTCAGTTATTAAATGCTTTATTAAAATGAAAATTTAAGAGGAAGCTGAGTGTGTAAGCTAAAGCAGATGTAAGGCGAGCTCCTCAGGTTGAACACACAGGTGACTGCTGCCGTAGGGCAGAGCTCCAGGTGTGGTCACAGGCCAGCACCGTCCTGTCACCTGGGAGCTTGTTATAAGTGCATGTTCTTGGGTCCTGCCTCAGACCTACTGGATCTGAACCTCTATGGCCGGGGCCTGGGAATCTGTATTTTAACAAGCCTTCCTAGTCATTCTGAAACACATCCAACTTTGAGAAGCACTGCTCAAGAGTTTAGATCATCCCTGAAGTCCTTTTTCGTCCTAAAATGCAACACCTGCAACATATTCTACACAAAGCCAGAAACTATAAAGGCCTTTGATCTTGGGATTTAGTGATCAAATTGGAGTTGGTGGAAGCCTACTTTTGTGAGTGAAAGGAGAAGGACAAATGGGAGAAGCAGTTCTAATGGAAGGGCTTTATCTTAGTTCGGGTGGGGAAGACGGGGCCCTGGTACAGGCAGTTGGCAATAGACTAGCATCCAGGAGTAAACACTCCTCATGAAATCAATCCTAGCCTGAGTCTGACTCTGGGACTTAGCACGCAGGTTCAGCAGATTTAATATCTACGAAAATCTGTAATTGTCCTCTGCAACAATATTACTATTAACGGTATTTTTAATAACGTATTTAATTTTTCTAGATGATTAAGTAAATTGAGTCATTCCCATGTAGCAACATGACAGAAGTATGTTAATCTACTTAATGCTGTTTGGCACAATTGACTCTATCTATTCCCACTAGATTTCTTAAGGAAGGATTCTTTTGTGATGTGTGGTAAACATCCTTAACTACGTGTATTTGCACAAAGGGATTGAAAGGAGGAATGAGTACAGTGACAGCCTGAAGGAGGAAACAGCAACCACTCACACACACACAGTTCAACCTGCAAAACCCCACATCTCTCACTCTCCAGGCCGCACCATGGGGAGCAGCGTCATGCCATTTGAATTTACCAGGAATGTGGATTTCAAACTAGCATGCTCCCAACATGTATTCTTTAATTAATTATTTAATGCATCGAATTTATTGAGTGCTTACTACGTTCTAGTCGTGTTTGGTGCTGGAGAACAAAGATGGGAAAGAAAGAATGCCCTTAAAGGTCTGCACTGGAGCTGATACAAAGGAAAGGAGTACTTTGCACAGCTTCTGACAGGGGTCTGCGTGGAGTATTAAGCACGGCGGAGCTGTGCCCTGATCGACTGTGGGTGGTCAGGAAAGGCTTGAAAGAACATCTCTTTGAAGTTGGAATATATTTTAAATATATAACTTTGGGAAACAGAGAAACATATCTTTGGGCACTAAGATTGAGTGGATTTATTTCTGGTTGGTGACATTGTATCCACATGCAAGATTTCCAAGTTTATTTGAGGGTAAACGAGCATTTCCTGCTTCTTAGTTCTAGATGTTTTTTACTAAGAGATGTGGAAATGATTTGATATCCATTTGGGTTTCTTTATAAGATTTTTTTTTTTAATGGGAGCGGTGAAAATGTTGGCATACGTTTCTATGTTATCTACTTAATGTGAACAATCATGTTAGGAAAAATGTTTGAGAAAATCTTATACATTTAGAAACTCAACTACTGAAGGTCATAAGCCAAATTATTGTGTATCAAAATGCCATAGCAACTTTAGACAGACAAGTTGGCTTGTATTATCATTTCCTGTAATGACTGAGCAGTGAATTATTTGGATGACAGGCTGATTTCCTCAGGGATGGAATAATTTCCTAAATGGTGGGTCAGAAGTTGACCTTTTCTTTGCTTTTTATTTATTTTTTTTAATTTTCAAACAATTGGGATCTTGCAGTGTACTCTCCATTCTGCCGATCATGTAAATGAACTCACTGACTGTAATTCTACTTGGTGTATTAATTTTCATACCAATTGTCATTGTTGCCTTAAGAAGAGCTGCTCAGTTGTTCAAAATGTAGTGTGGTCTATGGTTTCTATTATCTGTTTTACAAAATGAACTCTGAGTATCTTGGAACCTTTTTTTCTTTTCCCGTATGTGTTCTGACCTTGAAAGGTCACTGTGTTTGGAAAGGATAAGACCATGATCTCACCCACTGGGATGGTTTGTAATCATTTTAGTTTTAAGGAACCACAAACTCATCTTCAAGCTGTGTGTACAGCTTCGACCATATTAGTTGAAACTGTCGTGCTTGTTAGAAATGCCCACACACAAAGTGCCACCAGATGTATCGTATAGAAAAATATCCAAGCCAGTTACTTTCCGTGCAGCGAGATGCCGCAGAAAATTCATCCAAGTAGCCCTTTTCGGTTCATCCATTTCCAAAATGTTCTCTCTAAACTCCAGCAGTATGGAATGCACCTGTTCCTGCGCTTTTGTTCAAAATAATGTTTGGGCCTAAGGGAGCTGATTTGTGGCACAAAAGGTCTTTAGATGAGCAGAGGCCCAGAAAATTTCCTTGGCTCTGTAATTGAAGTGAATTCTCTCCCAAGTTGAGTAAGAGAAGAAGAAGAAGAAAAAATAGCAAGTTCTTCTCCACGTAGGGCCGGGTGCAACATAAATAAAGCAGCACGTAGCTTTAAATCTTTCTTAGGATAATGGAACAATAGCTGAGGTGAGGGTTGTTATCACGGAGCTCGGAGCTCGGATATGGACGGGACTTAGTGTTGCTTTTAAAAGAATTAAATTGCAGGCTGCAGACGTAAGTTACAGTATGCTGTTAAAACTTTGCAGGTACCTGAGTGTTGCCCACAAGGAGACTTGCTGGCTGAGACGATTGATAGATGGGATAATGGGGCCTTTAATAGCTATATTGCTAAATCCTTTCCAGCCCGGGTTGGTAGTGACTGAAAGTAGTTTAGTCCTTCAGAGAGAAAATTGATCCTCTGTGATGTGAGTATCTTCTTCTCCCCCAGCTTTCTTCCTAGCTGTCTTTGAACAAATAGAAAAAAATCTGTCCTTTTCTCCATTTTCCTGTCTTGGACTCTTTAATGATTCCTCTTACCCTTTTAGAGTTTTCCTGCTTTAATTGGCGAGCTGAGCTGCACAGCCACCCTGCACTCCTAGATTGCCTTCCCTGTACCTGGGGAATTTGAGAAAATGTTGGATTTGTTTTTATCTTTTTTTTTTTTTTTAAAGATTGGCACCTGAGCTAACAACCATTGCCAATCTTCTTTTTTTTCCCCTTCTTTTTCTTTTCCTCAAAGCCCCCCAGTACATATTGTGTATTCTAGTTGTGAGTGCCTCTGGTTGTGCTATGTGGGACACCATCTCAGCGTGGCCTGATGAGCAGTGTGCAGGTCTGCACCCAGGATCACAACCGGTGAAACCCTGGTCCGCTGAAGCAGAGTGTGAGCCTTAACCACTCGGCCGCGGGGCTGGCGCCTATCTTTCTTAAGACTTCAGAGGTGTCTGCTGTCATTCCCTCATACCTTGACTCAACAAATGCCTTCTTAGTCCACAGTCTTGCAGTAGTGTCACTCTAAGTCAAACTGGTGGAAATCACCCCCTTGGAAACTGACCTGGACAGAGCCGTTCTTGCAGCAAAGTGGGACATTTTATTTATGGCAAAGGGCTCTGCACTGCTGCAGAGGAGACACCCCATTCTTACAGCGCCGCACCTCGCCCTCCTGCCAAAGCCTGCGTGCCCCTTGGCCCGTCCACCCACAGAGGCCCGGGGTGCTGGAGACTTGAGAGGCTGCCTTCAGGTGCCGGTAGCCCCTGACCCTGGAGGGCTGGCTTCTTTTGTAGAGCTACCCCTTTATTTTCAATGTCCCTGCTGCTTAAGATGGGGGAAAAATAGATCCAACGCTGGTTGGGAAAGACGAGATGAAGACAGTAGTGTGTTAAGACTAAAACATCTATTTATAAAAACTTTATAAGAGAAATTGTTATGCTCTGCAGACTTTTCAGCCATTACTCACATCATTAGTAGCAATTAAGCTTTTCAACATTCAAAACCCACAAGAGTTCCATCGATAGTTGTATAAACATAGCTTGTGATACGATAGAGGTGAAGGCTGAGAAGGCAGAATAGATAAGCAAAAGTTAAGTTTGTTTTGATTAAAAGTTGTAAATAAGTCTACTATAGAAAATAATTACCAATATTAGCCATGGCCACTTTTAAACAGAGTAAACAATTTATACTCTTCACGTGATTTAATGGCATGAAAATTATTTCTCCCCTTTACCAAATCTTTAAATTACTGTTTTTATCAGAATAGAGAATTCAGACCAGGATTATAGCATATTTGAATTGCTAAAATAAGGATTTTAAATCTCAAAGGGATAGCATTGTTCTTTCTGTTTTTGTCGCAGTCATCATCATCATCATTCTCATCATCTTCATCGTTCCATCCAAAGTGCACAAACCTTTTGCATTTTATTATTGTTTTCCAAACATGCCCTTGGACTCATTTGAAAATTTTTATTATTCATAATTTAAGTAGAAAATCTGCCTGAAATGATCATTTATGAGAATATTACATATATGTGTATATATATTTTAATATATACAAGTATACACACGCTTACATGCTACTCTTCCCATCTATATGAAGAAAAATTAGACTTTTAAAATTATTGAATATTTTATGTAAATAGTAATAAAACAGTAATGAATTTCATTTCATAAGTGACACACATTTATATTAAGCTCTAAAAGTCTTACAATTTTACCCAATTCTAATTAGTGCTGAAGCTTCGTACAGTGTATATTTATTTTTGTTCTTTCTTTAGTCTATTAACTATTAACAGCTTGGGGTTTGTATTTTTGTTTTTTTATTATCTATTTTTATTTTTGAAAAGTAAATGATTTTATTTAATTGAGAGAAATGCTTAGTTAATGACTTAATTTAGTGAGACACTATATGGAAGATATTTTTAACATTTTGTTTTATACTAGTAAGTGATATCAACATTGTATGGCTTTCCCAAGTTTTATATAATTTTTTGTATAGTGTAAATAGTATCTCTTTATAATCATGAATAACGACCAGAACTTTTCAGCTCATTTGCAAGAGCATAATTTTCACTTGTGGTTTTAAATACAAGCCACGAAAAGATTCACACACTGTGGGCTCCAGTGTGTTGGGTAATAGATAATCACATATTTATTTCTCTCTCACAACCTCTATTATTGTTATGGCCTTGACAACCTAGGCTATTTTTTTACTTAAAAGGTCATTGCTTGTCACCAATTTCATCACAAACAAGGCCAAGGTTGTTTGTAATTTTCACTCTTAAAACAGAACTATTGCCTGTTATCTGGTGAATCTCCAGAATTACTACAATTATGTTTCACCTGTGTGTTTTCCTATATAGCTCTTACCCTGTTGTTGTGGTTGTTGATGGTGTTTTATTTGAAAACATGCACTTCTTTCTGCAGTTACAAATGATCTCCTCCTTCCTTTATTTTTGAAATTTAGGACCTTAGATACATTATTTTATTTCTGCCATAGGGATAGAATCCACGCTATTTAAAAGTCAAGACTGTCAATTGTAACACTGTTCCCACAATTTACATTTTTATGAGATCTTCATTGAAATCAGGAATCAGGTTATTTTTGATTCAGGCCAAGTATAAAACTTGCTAGGATAAACTTCTTTAGTCTTTGCTCTGGGCTGATGATGTGCGCAATCCTCGTTGAAATCCGTGGCCCAGTAAAGTTTCCTCTTAAGGATGATTCTTTTTAATAATCCCCCCCCCCCTTTGCTAGCTCTACAAAAGATGAATGAAGTAAAATATTAATGGTAAGGCTGAGGTTTCTATTCCATTTTGGTGAGCATAACATTATGAAATAGGTCAGTTTGCTGATACCAAACTCGTTCCCTCATTTTAAGTTTTCAGACCCCATCTGATGATAATTTCGTTATTGGAACTCATCAAGATCCAGCTAGATGCTTGCTGCTGGTAAGGTTTGAGGTGAAGTGTCAGAAAACAGACAGTGGAGGAAACAAAAGCCCTTCGACTTCGTTTTTCCTCTGTCGGAATCAAATTTTCAGGCCTCTGGGAGAAACTACTTAAAAATACACCTGAAATTTCTACAAGACCTTGCATTTTCTTTTCACAGCTCCACAAGCAGTGTGTCATAGAACAGCATGAGCTTAAAAAGCTGGTTACTAGATCCTGCTGCAGAATGCCAGATCTTTCAAGACTGCTTGACATGCGTGGATAGCTGGTGCTGAGAGGAGAGGAGAGGAAGATGTGGTTCTTCTTGAGGGCGTACAGGAAATCGTGTAGGATTTTCTAGCTTGCTTTGCCTGTCTAGTGGCTTCTCGCAATTTTCCCAGGGCCCACCATGAACGACAGAACAGCTCGGTTTTCTTTTCAGCCAGCCTCCTCGAGCATAATGGAGAAAATGTCTGTTTCCTGTAATGGAGCTGGTGAACAATTGGTTGGTGCTTTGTTTGCATAAGCAGAACTCACCCAGCGAAGTGTTTGCCTTGCTGAAGGCACCACTGATGTGTTATGTGAACAGTGTTGTGGAGCAGGTCTCTGAACACACATTCGTTCCAATGAGTGTGGTTATAAACATCCGCTAGTAGAGACTGGGGTATTGTAAAGCTTAATCTCCTCGCGCATTATTTTTGTATCGGGATATTTTTAATATGCTCACTGACTATGCCCATATGCTTTGAAATTTTTGTCCTGTATATTGCCTTGTTATTGCTTACCAACAAATGAGATAATGCTGGCCAGGCAGAAAAAGAACAATAGATGATGCTTTCTTTCTGTTCACACAAAAGGCAACCACAGGAGCCACCCTTTAAGTAAAAAGCCCACATGTGATCTTACAACTCTCCAAATGAGGGCTAAGACTCTGTTATTTTAGAAAATTATTATTGAGTCAAAGTCTGCCATTGGCTTTCACCTCTAAAAGAAAATCAATAACTTGTTTTTAGCAGACATTCTTTGCTCAGAATATGCCTATTGCACAATGTTGCGTAACACAAAGGGGACTAGAGGTTAGCAAATACCAAAGAGGCTTACTTAGTGCATGCCGCCGACACTGTGATAAACCGTTGTTGGGTGTTTTGTAAAGTGGGAGGCATCGTTGTCTGTTTTGAACAGGTCTAGGAGGTAAGCTGGAAACCATCAGTGAGAAGCTGAAGTATCCACAGGGGCTGGCTCTGCCCAGCGCAGTGTACACATCCAGTGTCTGATTTTGGTGAGAGGCAGCTGTCAGCAGATGACCTGCTGACCAGGATATTTAAGCCAGAAGGATTGGAAATTTCTCTATAGGATATAATTCACCTAGGTAAAAATGCCATTTCCTCGTAACTAAGGCAAAATGTATTCTAACCAATTCAAGTAGCTATTAGCTTTCAGGTTTATTCTTTTGGTAAGCATTTCTGTTCCCGTTTGGCTGCCATCATGGATTGGAGGAGACCTGTACATGGCTAACCGTGCCTGGTTTCAGCTAATCTTGGTCAAAATTTAACTGTCATCCTTTAGTAAAGGAGGAATCCGCTATATTGTATCCTACTGCTAGACTAAAATATATACCTACCAAAAAGATTCACCAGCATGGCCAACTTGCAAGCGTGCACCCATGGCCTTTCCCACTTTTGTGAATTATTGTAACAAAACTTTTCTATTTATTTATGTATTTAGCATTGACGTCTTCTAGTTTTCTGAGCAGCCTGACTCCTCCCTATATTTTCCGTAGTTACAACGGATGTAAACTGGTATGTAAGGTCAGTATTTACCAAACCTCGTTAAGAAGACTGGAAAAGTTGACATCTCAATTTTAAGACGTTCTAAAATCATGATCAAAATTTCAGGTGATTATTTGGGGCTCACAAGAGCAATTAGCTGCTTTTTTTCCTCTAAGAAACTTGAAAGTATTGCCCTTGATTTGTTGAAAAATTCACAGAATTGGCAAAATGTTTCTGGTCAGTCTCTAAGAATGAAAATTAAGTCAGCCAGTTATGTGCTGTATGTAATTCCTTTCTCGTTCACATGTGGCGTTTTCTCTGCAGCCCAGCTCCAGGCCGGCAGCGCAGAGCGGCAGGCACTCGGTGTCCGTGGAGGTCCAGATGCAGCGCCAGCGGCAGGAAGAGCGCGAGAGCTTCCAGCAGGCCCAGCGCCAGTACAGCTCTCTGCCCCGGTACGCCGACCCTCGCTCAGCGTTCCTCCCAGTCCTTTAGGAAATCCCCCTTCCAAAATGGCCCTGGCTTCTCCAGCTTACACACGGTAGTCATAGAGCAACTGCAAATGGACGGTGGGAGTTGTTGCTTAGCTTCGAGGCATCTTACTGTGTGGCAAGAGATTGGGAAGAAAGGTTTTTCAGGAGATGCCAACAATTTGACCCAAAAGCTCCCTAACCGAAAGCAAAGTAACATGACTTATGAGTACTGGGCTTAGGGGTCAGACCTGAGTTCTGGCATTGGTTCTGCTCCTTTCCATTTGGCCACGGACAAGACAGTTTCCTCTTCTGAAGAAAGGCGAAATAACTCTCATTTTGCTTCTCTCAAAGGTAACTAGAGTAAATACTTTGTAAACCTAGAGGTCTGTAGAAAGATAGAGGGTGAATGCTCCACGCCCTGCACTTTGATGGGCTCCGTGGTCCCAAACGCCCTCTCTCCTGTCCTCCATCTCTGCTTGTGCTCAGTGCTGAAGCTCGGAGCAGCTAGGGCTGCCCACCTCGTTAGCTGACGGCCAAGCCAGAGGGTTTATCTGCGGAGCTCCCCGCAGGAGGCGCTTCTGCTGGGGGCTTCTCTGCCAAGAGCCTGGAAAGTGCTCAGGTGACTGAGCCCTAATACACTGAAGTAATAGTCATTTCCCATTCAAGTATTTCCTCTATGCATGTAAAGAATAAAAGTATTTAAAAACATTCAGCTTTCCAAACTTCCCCAAACCAGTCACTCCTATAATCACAATTCTTGTAGGCATTTGTTGACAAAAACCAGGTGGCAAAAACATTTTGGGTGGAAAAAATCCACTTACCATGGTTAAGTAGACTCTTTTCAATTTGAGCAAAACAATTTTGAGGTTGGGAGCAAATACTTATCTGTGTAAACTTGACTGGTCCATATAAAAGTGATCTAGATTCCATTTTTAATAAGGACATTTAAATGCTAAATGGTCACTATAATAACCATGAGAGACTTTCCCACCTTGACACAAGTCAGCCCAGTGAATAAAAATCTGTACCAGGATGGTACCGTCGATTATGGTAACTCATTCACTCGGTTGTTCTTTTCAGTCCATAAAGCTGGATCTCCTTTGAGGACTAACCTCTTTTTCTTTTAAGTAGGAGCATAGCGCTTATTTAGCCCATTCCAGGTAAGAGTTGTTGAAGTTTAGGCCTGGACGGGACCTTGAGATAATCTTGTTGTGCAAGGAAACAGCTCAGAGAAATTAAGTAACTTCCCCCAAGGTCACACAAGCTAGTACATAATGCTGCCAGAATTCAGATCCGAACCTGCCCGTGTGCTACACCATTGTTTCATAAGGCTCATGGCTACTGAGGGCTTTTATTCCCAAGTCTGGAATGTTAACAAACGCAGGTGTAAAGTTCCCTCGTGCCCCACTGCCCTTAGCTTTTGGAAGAAGGCCACGGTATGAATCAATCCAATGCATCAAATGCTGAACGCCTTAAGAATTTTACATAAAGGTTCTTCTGTGTAAAATCCCTTCCCCCAGCCTGTTTGGCTTACTTTCCGTTGGGAAGATGAGTATGATAATGTGAATGAATTGACATAGCTGGCGTGGCCATGCCACCACAACCACACGGGTGACCCATAGCACATCATGGCCTAAGTGAATGGCATTGTCTGTCAGGGGCTGTGGTCTTGTTTTATCGGCAAGTTGTTTGGCTTCATATATTTTAGTTGTCTTTGAGAGGACTTAGACGAAATGAAGGAGAAGTATCACCAAGTGTATATGAGAAGAGGAGTGAGTTGGGCAGTGCGGAGGGCAAAGGAAGGGAAGTGGGGAGACGGTGGCGGGAGAGCCTGGAAGGACAGGGGGCCTGGCGGGAGAAAGGACTCTAGAGCTCCAATCATCAGGGGGAGGACCAGGAAAGATGTGGGTACTTCCACTGACTTCTGCTCACATTCCACAGTCGCTCAGTATTCCACACTGCTCCTTTTACCCTCGCTTTCCTCTCCTCCTGCCCACCTCTCCTCCTTGCTCCCCTTCCTTCTGCCCCTCCCTTCTGCAGCACCTGGTGGAAGTATCCATGTGCGTGGAGAAGGGAGCTGCTGCCGCTGCTGCCATTTAGCATTTCCCTAAATAACTAAGACTTTCCCTCTAGGATAATTGTAGCTCCCTTATTATTAGTCATTGTATTCTGTGTAGACCTGAGAAAAGCAGAAATCCTGAAATGAGAGCATTGTGTAAGTTCAGGCAAGAGGGGCTGGCAGGCATCTCCGTCACAGTCTCTTCTTTTAGAGGATAGTTTCTCGTTGCAAATCTTCGCATCTGTGAGGAAGATTTAGAAGAGCACCCCCTGCCCCAGCCTTGATTCCTTTCAGAGCAGCCCGCTCAACCCCAGGCTGTGTGCAGAAATCTGGAGGAAGGTAAAGGACCGAGAGAGCTCGCAACAGCCCACCGCGTGCTGGAGTCAGGTCCAAGTTTCTGACACGGCATGTTCTTCAAAGATACTGACTTCTGCTTTTTGGATGTTGACAGTTAGCAGAGTTTTGTCTAAACAAGTTGGTATGGCATTTGATACCAGAAAGATTTCACGCACAGGAGAAGCTCACTGGCAAAGTGGAGCAGAAGTGAAACAAATGGTCGGGACTTGGTGTCAGCCGCACGAGATAAGGTGGTTTGAATTAGAGGGATGTGTGTGAGCCTGGGCCGTGTGAATTCTTGCTGTAATTAAGGAAACCTGTAGAATTCAAGCTACATTTTGAAAATTCAGTAAGAAACACTCGCCAGGTGGTAACACTAGTTCAGGAGGAAAGGGGAACTGAGTGGCCCCACTCTCAGTTCTCAATCAGTCTAGGGTTTCTTCTTTTCTTTTTTTATTCCTAAATTAGTTTTCTTTTTTACTTTCTTTTTTTAAATCCTTTTTAAATTCCTAGATTAGTTCCTTAGTATCCAAAAGGCAACTCTAAAATTGGGTAGAAGTATGTTCGGTCATAGTCACTGATAGAAAACTTATTTAAGATCCTTTACTAAGTTTTTTTCTTTTCCTGCCCTCTCACCATTTGCTCTTCATCTCTTCCTGTCCCTTGGCTTCACGTCTGTTGGTGTCTGCCTCCTTTGCTTGGTACGTCTCACTTCCTCGCCATGTCTCCGCACCCCGACGTGGTCTCCCCGCCAGGCCCATTTATTATGTTTCTAGGCTGCTTATCAACCTGTCAGCCTTGGTCTTTATATTTTTCTTCCGCCTTCTGTGTCCTCCTCATTTCGTGACTAAATGGCTTTCCTCGGGTGCTGGGGCTTTGGTGTAAGCCCTCTGCGTGATGACAGTCTTCTGGCCGCATCGGAGACAGTGCGGTTGTGGAGATAGTTATTGCCAAACCAGGCTGTGTGCTTGGAGTGGACGCGGAAATCTCTGGCGGTCTCCTTCCAGAACTGAGCACACGTGTGTGTTGGTTATAATGAAATGCAGTGGAAGGAGGTGGATGTTTTGTTGCTGCTCTTATTGTCTGTGGCCTTCGAGCAATCATGGGACGGTTGAAAACTTCCTTCTAGTCTCTGAGGAAGTGTTTTTGGAGCTGCCTTCACTTGGTGAGGGTTTAGTTAGTCTTTGGTGCCTTTCTTGGCTCCTTGATCTCTACCTAAACCTTCTGATGAAAGAAGGAGAGCTGATGTTTTGAGGTGTTTTTTCCCCCTTGTTCAGAAAGATGCTCCCCCAAACCCAGAGCCTAATCTTTGAAGGCAAAGTGACTTTGCCTTCAGACCACTCCTTCAACACCCACTGGCCAACTATTTATTCCATGCCACACTTTTCCAAGCACTTTACATGTGTTATTTATTTCTCCCCATAACGCTATGAGGTTAGATATCATGCTTGTTTCACAGATGACGCAACTTGGGCCCAGAGAACATAACCCTCCCAGGTCACACAGCTGGCAAGCAGCAGACTCAGAATTTGAATCTGTGTCTATTTGATGCTAAGCCACTCTCCCACTGTGCCCAGTCCTGAGGTGACTAGTTTTCTAGTGCAGGAAAGTTGTCCTATTGTCCACTGCTTCCTCATGTTTCTTTACAATCTGCTCATTTCTTGTCCTCTCCTTAATTAAGAGCTTATTGATACCACTAGCTTCCCTACCAAGAAGGCATCTATGTGTCTGTGTGTATGTGTGTACATGTGTATGCATCTATGTGTGTGTACTTTCGCCACGTATCTTACTTCAAACCTCAGGGAAGTCTGCTTCCTTCTCTCTAGGCTGCTTAATTTAAAGAAAATTTTAGCTATGAAAAGTTCTTTCTCCTACCTTATCATAATTTCCATCCCTAACAAACCTTTAGTGAATTCTCAATGTGGTTTTTTTGAAGAAGATTAGCCCTGAGCTAACATCTGCCGCCAATCCTCCTCTTTTTGCTGAGGAAGACTGGCCCTGAGCTAACATCCGTGCCCATCTTCCTCTACTTTATATGTGGGTCACCTGCCACAGCGTGGCTTGACAAGCAGTGCCATGTCCGCACCTGGATCCAAACTGGCGAACCCCGGGCTGCCAAAGCGGAACGTGCGCACTTAACCACTGTGCCACCGAGCCGGCCCCTCAATGTGTTTTAATATAAAAAGACTCTGTCTTCCTGGGATGATTCAAAATTCAACTTATGGTGCCTATCTGCCATAGGGCGAAGCCTCAGGCTTTATCGAGTTGAGGAGTGAGGGTGGAGAGGGTCGGCGGATCCCAGTAGGCAAAGGATGAAAAAGGTGACATTTCTGCAGCCTATTTCTGGTTATCTTTAAATTGATAACTAACCCATTAAGGAATCCTGCTCTTGTTGCTGTGATGTTAGTAACAAGTTCGTTGTTGTAATTAACATTTCCTGATTAATGTCAAATCCCTGGTTTCATGCTGGCACTTTCCATCATTCATGTCTCTGGGCAGATTAATTTATGACTTTTTAAGTGAAGATAATCAGTGCTTTAGGCAAATAAACTATTCCCTTAAATATGAGAATTCTTGCCTGGGCTGCTTGTACCAATGGCCTGATTCCCCTTAAAGGAGAACCAGATAGACGTACTGTGGACTGCTCAATTAATCGCAGTCATAGGCAGAGACGGTGCCGGATGGTAACTCATTTTCCTTGTTGAAGACATCCCTGACTACATTTTAGCCTATATGGGAAATGGGCAGATTTCATCCCAAACCATATTGATGGCACTTCTGAATGTTCCAAAATGCAAATTGCTTCATTTCGGCCAGAGACCCAATAGATGCATAGATCTCGTTCTCCCTCTACAGGAGTCTTTTCGAACATTCTGTCATGTTGAGTGCATTGATGTGAAAAGCTGAGCAATGCATACTGTCACTAAATGATTTTCTTACTGATAAATGGAGCAATATGTTTTGTTTTATTACTCAATTCTCTCTCTCTTTCTTCCATTTTCAAGGCAAAAAATTAGGGCATGTTTTCCTTTCTGGTGCAAAATTGTTTTACTTTATCATAGCCAATCTTATTGTAAATTCATGAAAGCATTTAGAGACTTGATAGTAAATTAAAGATATTTCAAAATAATAATGTTTCCTGAAAATGATGTGCAACTTTATTGCAGAAGTAATAAGAATTTGGAATTTCTTTATGACTCTGATTTATTTTCCTATCCTGAGATGACCAAAAGTGCATGAAGCAGGTCATCCTGGGCATTGGGGAGGGGACAGTACTGGAAAACAGTGCTTGCCCCACAGACTTCCAGCTTCTACAGTCTTGAGGAGCGCGTATTCTGAGGGATGTCAGTTGCTGACGTGTACGGCTCGAAACAGGGGCTTTTGGGACTGCCTGTTGCATTTTTAATCAGAAAGGAGTGTAGATTTAAATCTTTCATAACTGAACTCATACTGTAATCCATTGCATGTACTTTCTATTAGCTAGCATCTCTGGAATGCTGGTGGCAGCTGTGTAAAATATTTGTTTTGCTTGTTTAGAATTGAATTGTAACATTGTAAAGCGAGCATTATTGCTGGGGTAGATGCTGCCAAATCTCTAATACTCCTAGCCAGCATCTTGCCAATGTGTCTAAATTGCAGGAGACATTGTCACCCTAAGCAGAACAATTGGTACCTATCCAGACACAGAGGAGGACCCTATTTCTGAATAGCCACTGAATCTATTAGTTCCCTCTCCTGTTTAGCTATTGTTGACTTGTCTGAGATTGTGAGCTGGCTGAGGACAGTCATGTTTTAATCCCCCAGCCCCTATCGCAGTGCCTGGAACAGAGTTGTGTTTGTTGAAATATTGAAATGCGTTTTCCACCTCACCCTCATGCCTTCCCTCCTTCCCTCCCTCTCTCCCCTTCTCCCAACCGTCACACTAACCTTCGGGCCTTGCTTTCCAGACAAAGCAGGAAGAACGCCAGCTCTGTCTCCCAGGATTCTTGGGAGCAGAGCTACTCCCCGGGAGAAGGCTTCCAGAGCGCCAAGGAGAACCCCCGGTACTCCAGCTACCAGGGCTCCAGAAACGGCTACCTGGGCGGGCACGGCTTCAACGCCAGGGTGATGCTGGAGACCCAGGAGCTCCTTCGCCAGGAGCAGAGGCGGAAAGAGCAACAGATGAAGAAGCAGCCCCCTCCCCCCGAGGGGCTCACCAACTATGACTCATATAAGAAAGTCCAGGACCCCAATTACGCCCCTGCCAAGGGGCCCTTCCGGCAGGATGTGCCCCCCTCCCCTTCTCAGGTCGCCAGGCTGAACAGACTCCAGACCCCTGAGAAAGGCAGGCCTTTCTACTCCTGAGCAGGAGAGGAGTGGATGCTTCATGTCAGGCAATAAAGGACATTTTCCTATGAAGACTTGTATTTGGGGAGTTTTTTTAAAACCTCGATGGTACTATGGAATATTTCTGATGTTGGTATCAGTGCCTTTAAGCAGTATGGGCAAAGAAATGGAAGGCCTTAATGTCTTTGCTGCCGTGTCTCAAGTGTCTATTTCGTGGAAGGATTTCCCAACATCTGACAATCATCTTTTTGAGGCATTCATATGCTCTGCATCTCTCTGGAGTACCAGGAATCTTGGCCCAACTCGTGAGATGTCGTGGCTTTGTGTTTCAGCCCCTACAACTGTGGTGACAAATTACCTTGAAGTTGAGGGGGACGTTGATCCCTCTTTTTTCTCTTTAAGTTTCCTTAGATGTGAGGCGACGTCTCCGTCTCTGGTGGATGAAAGTGGTGAGGTACACCAGAAATGGAGGCTTTACGGTACTTCACAGCACGGTCGTTAGAGTACTTTATAATCATATGGTTTCCCTTTTCCATCTCGGCTCACTGTAACAGGAAACTTCTTTCATCCTATTAGAGAAGCTAAGCCATATTCCAACACTGTCTGCTTATCATGGGGGTCCTTTTGTAACTGCCTTATACCTCATCATTACCAGGAAATGATCGTTTCAGTCTGTGTTCATACCTGTGCTTGTTTAGTCACGTTCTTACCGTGTGTCTTGAGTCACCACAGCTCTGTGTAGGGAACGTGGGAGATGAGAGTGACCCTGGAGGGGGAGGGACTGGGCCTGCCCGCGGGCCAGTGTGTATCGTGATGTGGGAGGTGGTAGCTACGAAAGGAATTCTCCCAGGATGAGCTTCTGGCCCAGTACCTCCCAGTAATTATTTTAATTAGTTTTTGTTTGACAGGTTGGCAGGAAGGGCACAGATAAATCAGACAGTCGTTTGGGGATTCTAAAAATTCATCTGCTTTCTACAGTTTTTAAAGTTGGTTCGAACAGACATCCACGTGCTGTCCCTCTGCCTGGTGATGCCATCCATGCTACTGAATAATTCTGTCATGAAATAGAAAAGACAAATAAGGGAAAAGCCATTACACATCGAACAGAGAACAACTTCGTGTCCCAAAACGGTGTAACAAAAGATTGCTCTCATGTCAATATTTTCATGTACGTGTGGGTCACAAGAACCTCGGTTGCTCCCGGGTTTCCATCTGTTGGTCTGAACATCATGTATCGTAAACCATGGCTGCATTGCTAAAGTGCCTGCAAATCCTGACGTGAAAAAAGCTTGAGATGAAAGCTCAGCATACCATGTATTAACAAAAAAGAAAAGAAAAAAAAAGACATGTACTGATATGCCTATTTTTTTTTACTGGCACATTGTATTTTCGTGTCCACTTGTTTCTAGGAAATATGTGAAGTGTCCATACACATACCTGTGTCTCTTTTGCATTTCTGTGTAACAGTTCTATTTGTTCATAATATGAGGTGATGTTTAAATGGTGTTGCCAATGTAAGTACGGTGACCCTGGACGACGGTGGCTGTTCCCCACAGCCTTCCCTGAGCTGTGAGAAACAGCTTTCCCTGTATATATGAGACTTCTAATAAAAGGCATATTTCTTCCTGTTTCTTTGTGGTGTCTGTAGTATTCTTGTGGAAACTCTCCTAGCTGGGGTTTTTAAAAAGCGTATTAGCAGATGTGATTTTTTTTCATATTTAGAGAAAGTCAAAAGCTTCCTCATATCTTTGTGCAAACGCGGAAATGGGTGATTGATTGCTTATTTGAACACCTGATGAGAGAGGATACAGGAAAGAGAGAAAGACCTTCTTAATGAGTCCACTGGAACGTCCAGGCCGCCGAAAGAAGCCTGGGGAATTCTGAATTGAAGGAGCCAATATGCTGGAACTAAATAAAAGAAGAATTTTTTTTAGAAAAAGCTACATAACATTTCCATCACTGCCCTTTGCTCCCTTTCGATCATTTCTGCAAGCCAGATCTTTTGATTGAGTCCTAGGCTTGCGTCCTGTGAGTCCAGAGAAAGGTCCAAATCTTAGTCCACTTCCAATACTAACCCAGTTCTTATTTCCCAAATTACAAGATAAGGCTTTGCTATTTCTCTTAGATGGACACTCATTAATATCTGTGCAGTGCCTTGAAGGCAGAAAGGGCAATAAATCCCTAGGCGAGTTTTGTGCGCAGATCTAGGTGTGGTCCCCGCGCAAAGGGCAAGCTTTGCAAAGACCTGTTGAAAATGCCCTCCATCTGGAGTGCCCTAGCATCGCTTGGTTGTCATAGCGGCCCTCATCCTGTCATTCAATCCAAATTCTATCACCTCAGGATTAGTAACGAGAGTTGTATACAAGCCAAGGAACTAACATATCTTTGGTTCTTATATGCATGCAGCTGTGGGAAAGTAGAAAAGGGAAGATGGACAGATTTGTTAATTTTGTCACTGACTGGAAGCCCTGTTGCAAATGCCAAAACTCGCAGGTTATTTATCTCAACTGACAGTGAGAAGTAGAGCAGGAGAGGTGATATTGGATGTTATGGGGACCCAGATCACAAAGGGACTTATAGATTAAAACTGACAACTTGAGCTGCACTGAGAAGAGAAGTAGGAAAAGGTATGGGCCAATATAGAAGAAAGAATATGCTGTATGTAGCAATCTTGTCTAAATGAACTGACCTCTGGCTCCAGAACACTTCTCAAGGACTCACGAGATCACTGGAAGAGCCTGTCCGCAGGAAGAGCCAGGCTGGGCATGGTCAGCGCCAGCACTGTGCTCTGCCCTGCCCCCTAAAGGAGAAGTCCCCAGTCACAGAAGGAGGCAGGCACCAACCCCAAGGCCCACACTCAGATGACGATGGAGGTGGAGTGACTCAACTGTCCCTCAGAAAAGACAGTCCTGCTGTTAACGTTATCACCACTCTTAGTCCATTAAGACTATACATAGTTTTATATTATAAATATTTATATGTAAATATAAATTATGAAAGTACTATTATATAATGTATCTATTTGATCTGTAATGTGAGCTCCACCACCCCTCGCCTCTCCCTGTGGTTGGTGAGACCAAAGACAGCCCAGAGGTCAAATCATCCCATGATTGACAGGACTGTCCCACCAGCAGGACGGAGAGTGGGACATGGGCTTCTCAGGTTTTCTCCCAAGGAAGTCAAATACTGTCTATCAAATCAGAGACAGTAGACCAAATGAATCTGCTGTTTCTTGGAGTGGGGGCAGTTGGTTTTATTGCAAACCCTTTTTGAAAAAGGGCAGAAGGTAAGCCGACAGAGCTGACTACTTTGTCAGCAGTGTGCTTTTCATCGTCTGCCAAAATGAGTCTGAAAACGAGGACAGAGGTAAGAAGAGACGAGGAGTCACAAGCCTTCTCTGTCCACATCATTGCTTGCGGTTTACCCAAAAATGGCAGCCACCTTCCGACTGCTCCCCTTCCTCCAAAAGTTTTCATTGGAAAGTACACGTTTGCATATTACATATAACAGGTATATATAGGACATGCAAAATGCCTATGTAAATCTATATTTGATTATTTTAACGCGTTCCTTATTTCATCCTATGAGTCCTTAAAACATAGTTTTTGCCCCTGGTCAAAGATGACGCAGATAGTAATTTGTTTCTGGCTTTGTTTGCTCATCACAGAAGAGCAAGTCACTAAGGTTCGACTAGCTCCCTCTCAGTATATTTCATTATGGACGTCCTCCTTGGTAGCATAGTGTGCCGTAAATTTAAATGTCTATTTAACAGGCTTTTTTTTTTTTTCCTTAACAAAGATTCCTCTGACGATGACATGTCAGGTAAGGAGATAATCTTCTTTTCTTACTTCAGAGACAGGATATCATCTTAATAAGGCAGCTAATAAGAACATTCTCAGGTCAGAAAGTGAGAGTGATGGAGATGCTGTAATGGAAAACCACCTTCTGCTCTGAGCGATGATTAGATCACAAACCAGGTGGAATTAAATTGACTTTTTTTTAATGTGTGGAGGATGAGGGTTGTAATTTTGAGCATAAGCTTTTTTTTTTTAAACAAGTAACTGATATTTTACTTTAGATCTCATGGGAACAAGGGGAGATTGTCCTTGCACCCCACACAGAAGGAGCTTATTTTCCCATTAGATGGTTCTTCTCTCCAAAATTCATCGTCTTCCAGCCAGCGTTCATCTCCCCTCTTCCTTTTCCCTCAGCTCTCAGATCCCCTTCAGCAAAGTAAAAATCTATAGGTGTCCTTATGTCCATAAACTTAGTTTCTTTAGATTAAGCCCTATGGGAGGGAAGGTCATTGTCAAAGGATTTCATTGTGGGTCCTATAAGATCAAGCATCCTTTGCTAAAAAGGATAATCCCCTTTCCTCACAGGTTTTTCTTTCCTTTCTGAGTTCAGATTTAAATGATCAGTTTTTATTTACTCATTTTTAATTTATTAAAACAAGTGATATGTGCATGACCCTGTCATTCCCCAGATGGGTCTATTTCATACTGGATACAGGAGAAAAATGCAAGAATCAAGAGGCCTCCCACGGGGAGACTGAGCAACCACTCATCTCCCATCCTTAGCACTTATTCACTCACAGGATCAATTACATGTGTGAAAAACACACTTTTCTGAATTGCTCAGCTAACTGCTGAGTCACCTCACGCTGTTGTTGGCTTAGAAAAGTCATTTGGAGTTTGTTCCCAGACACTGCGATGTCTCACCATGATCTGATTCTCCTCCTAGGGTGTCACCAGCCTCGTGGATCCACTGCTGGAAGCTGGTGCTGGTGGCGGAGACTTCCCCTGTCTCTGAAGGCAAGTTTGCTGCTTGCTAGAAGGCTCCTTCTGAAGCTGAAGTTTGGCTTCCATGTGGGATTTTATGATGCAAATATTTTAAGTACAGCTTTGAAGATTTTGCCATTAAAAACAGTCTCACATGGCTCAGGGCCCAGCCGACTGCAAACGACAGGGGAAGAGTGCCATATACTGCTGGCAAGTGACAGGAAGGAAAACAACACAAATTTCTAGCCCCATCATGACCTTGGCTAATGATCTGGTTTCAGGGTTCAGTTCATAGCTGGGATTCTTTTATTCAGCTCTGGTTGTCGGTGGCAACATACTGATCACAGCTGTTTATGTTGGGATGAAATGGTTGAAAACTTTAGCCTGACAACCCCGAGATGGGTCAGATTAGGGCTTGCCAATGAATGCGGGGTGGAGTATTCCGGAATAATGCAAGCCTTTGAACTTGTCTTGTGAAACCTCAAAGTCAATTTGTCCTGCACATGCCCTGACTTGTAACTCCATTTCCAAACTTTCTTTAATTTGAACTGCTGGGCTTGACTCTCATCTGAGCCCAAGGAGCTCCTCCTCTGGTCCAAGCCACCCAAGCATTTGCACAAAATCCGAACCTGCAGCCAGAGAGTGCAGGCTGCCCGGGCTCCCGTTTTTCTTGATTTATTCATGTAGCCCTTTACAATTTGCACACATTCTCATCTTTTCTTTTTGAGTGTCCAAACCCAGTGAAGCAGGTTAGAGAAATGATAGTCCAATTTTACACGTGAGGAAACCGAGACCCCCCAGACTTCGTGCCTTGGCCACTTAGTGAGCTGCTCAGTCAGAACACAAAACCCATTGTCCTAACTGCACCTACCTTTGTGGTATCAAGGTTTTATCAAAAGAAAATTTTTTAGTTTTTAACAATTTAAAATTCCTTCCTTGATTCCTTACTTGATGGTAATTTATTGGGAAAAGAAATACAATACAATGTATAGTTATGAAATTAGTAATGCCTTGAAAATAAATTTTATTAATCACAATAGTATTTACCTACACTTGAAAATTACATATGTATATTACATATTGTATATACATTATATGAATATAATAGTTTAGTTGCACTTTAGACCCAGTGTGTTCTAACTTTAAATGCATATTGAAATAGACAAAACCAGGTTTCCATGTGGCTTTGCAGACCTCCCCGGGTCCCTTGTTGGTAACCACTACTCCATACTTTGCATCTTTTGCCTCACTATTTAAACCTCTTAGACCAGAAGACGTTCACTTCTAAGCCAGGTTTTAATGTTGAGAAAAGACAGTTATATGAGACTGAAGACAGTGAAATTAAAAAATAATAAAATGAGTAAGAGCTGCAACATGAGGAAAGTCGGGTGCTATAGAACAGAGTGGCCACAACAAAAAGCCAATCCTAGCAGTCGGATTTCTAAAACAGACGCAAAAGAGCCCCTAAATGCTAACACAAAATAGGAAAGAAAGATCACTGGGAGAGGGTGAAACAATGACAATTTGCATTAAATCATCAGCTGTTTTCAGCATGGACGGGAAAATCCTGTCACAAAACGTTGTAAGACATTTGCAGCGGGTTTCAAGCTGGACATGCATTAAAAACGTTAAGCTTTTCACATTGGGAATAAAAATGTAAATCATTTTCAGTGAGGATTTTTTTTTACGTATCATTTTTCTTTTCCTGTTATTTTATTTTTGGTAAGGAGACGACGTAGTAATAACCAAGGGGAAATGATTCATTTACAGAGTTGGATAGATAAAATTTATCTTCAAGGAGATAGAATATTAATTATGCATAGAAAGCAACTTTTAGCTCTGAGACATTCCCAATGAAAGGAGTGGGTTGTTTCACTCAAGATCCTAATCAAATGCAGTTACATTATCTCAGAGAGAAACTTTGGCAGTTACTGAGCATGCTTCAGAGCAGGGAGCAGTTTGGGCAGCTCTCTAGGACCAGCCTCTCCTGAGAAGCTCTCTGGTTTGCTCGCTGCTTCTCCATGCAGATTGTGTCCATCCTCCGCTTGCAGGGGCGCAACGACTCCTTGTTCCTTTAAATGGACTGCAGGATTGTGAGGCAGGAGCCGGTAGCTGATGCTCCGGGCCTCTCTCCTCTGAATCCGCATCCCTAGAGAGGAGACTAGACAGCCACAGACTCAGCGTCTGGAAGAACTGGCTGGCCTAAGGAAACGAGTTTCCAGTAACAGATCCAGCTGAACGAAGCACTTCCCTTGGCTCCAGCTCTCTTTCCCATAAGCCAGGAAATGTTCTCTCCATTCATTAGGGGATGGCTCATCAGGGACTTCTAATCTCTGATTGGTTACTTCATCTACTATGCTAGTATCTTCTGCTGCCTGTCTTAAGTCCTTTTAGGTGTTCCCTTTGGATTAATTGAAAATCACGGATATCCTGTTTGTGTGATTTGTTCAAGGTAATTGTAAGGCCATGAAGAGGCCAATATTGATTTTTTAAAGAAGACACCACTTTATATGGCCTGAAATGTACAATGTAGAATGTGGAGTCAGTTTAAGAAAAATCATTATCATATTCCTTCATCCATTTATTCATTTGTGGCTCCTACTCTATGCCAAGTGCGGTACTAGATGCTGAGAACACACCCGTGACTAATGCAGTCTTGTTCTAATGGGGACTTCCTATATAAGTCAGAGGGTGAACCTGGCATGAAGAAAGTACAGCAGGATCAGGGGATAGAAAATGAAAAAGAGCAGGGGCTACTATTTCAAGCAAGAGATTATTATGATAATGATCGAAGCTGGATAAGGAGAAAAGTAAGGGCAAGAGGCAGGGAAGAACACAAAACAATGATGGCCAATGGAATGGGGTCAAAGAATGGTTGGAGTTGGGGATTGGAGGTGTCACTGAGTGGATGCTTTACGTAGAGGGCATGTTGATAGGTGTGACCATGGAGAGGGTGTTTGACATGAGATGGAAGACAAGATCGGTGGAGGTGAGGCAGGCAAGGAACAGAGAGACCAGTATGTTAGAAGGATCTTCTTCCCATGGGTATTGAAATTAACAACAACAACAAATATGGTTGTAAGATAGTAATTCATGTGCTAAAATCTTCACAGAATAAAGATCTATAGAAGTCTGTACCAAAGAGTGAAATAACACATATTATAACTAATTAACAGCTTCAAACGAGTTGCAGCGGAGTAGGGAGAAGGAAGGAATAATGACCAGGAAGTGTCAGTAAGGAGTGGGGGAGACACCTCTCCCATTTCCAGGCCCAGAATATTCACTATGTGAGTGAAAAACAGCCCTCCATGAAGGCTGCGGGTATCAATTAGAGCAAGAAGCAGTGCAGGTGGACAGAGCCCCTCAGGGATGTCAGGACACATAGCAAGGGTGACCTGGAGGCCTTGGGCTTCTTCTGAGGTCTGAAGTAAAAGGGATGCAGAGCAAGATAAGTTCTGTAGTCTCTGAGGGGGAGGTTCTAACCATTTCCTACTTCTCAGATGCTGGGGACGAGTCTTCCAAGGAGTATCATGGGTCCTCTTTGACTAGGGATGGGCTGCTATAACTTCCTGCATCCCAGCAGCCAAAATTCCCAAACCCACTTTGTGCCATGTGTGTCTGTGTCTTCACAATAGACATATTCATTCATTCATTCATTCATCCATGGGCTAATGTATACCAGCCAATGTGCTGTCACTGTACATTTAATGGTGAACTAAAGAGATATTGATGTTCTCACAAAAATTAGAGTCCAAAGGCAGAAGCAAACATGAATTAAATAAACACAGTAATAGATGTAGTCTGTTAGATGATGACAAGGGCTCTCAAAATAAAGTTGCTGTGAGAGAATCAGAAGAGGAGGGGACATAATTAAAATGAGGCATAGTGAAAGGTTGTGAGGGGTGACGTGTAAGCTGAGACTTGATGGATTCTGAAAACCTAACGAGAATTTGACAATATGTCAAGAACCTGGAAACTTCATGCCCTATGACATTGAGGCTTTGTTTTCTAGACTCTAGAATGAAACAACCCAAAAGGTGGACAGAGATTTATGCCCAAAGCAGTTTAAAAAAATTTTGTTTATAAAAAAATTAGACCTAAACATGAAAAATAAGAGAATGGCTAAGTAAATTATGGTATAAGATGTAGTTGTATGTTATCAGTCACTAAAATTAGTGTTTATGGACAGTGTCAAGATGGCAGCATAGGTGGACTCTGAACCTGTCTGGGAGGAGTCCCACAGACACAACAAGTTTATAACTGTTCTTGGCACAATTACCCTTGAGAGAAAACTGAAAACTGGATAAAAAGAACCCCCACAACAAGGGACGGTGCTCACTGAGGTGGAAAAGGCATAAATTACTTTCTGGAGAGAAAAAGACACCTTCCAGCTGTGGCACCTCATGGCC
Organism: Equus quagga; assembly: GCF_021613505.1. NCBI lineage: Eukaryota > Metazoa > Chordata > Mammalia > Perissodactyla > Equidae > Equus > Equus quagga. The sequence goes on from NC_060278.1 coordinate 2,759,558, forward strand.
AGCCAGGAGCAATCTTAAGGTGCAAAGCCTTCCCTGGAGAAGTGGGGGATCTGAGTGGGGGACCATTGCAACAAGAAGCAGCTTTTGGACTCAGTACCACAGAAATAAGGGTCATAATACTAGGCTTTGCTGGGTATTAACTACAATGGGAACACCCCCCGGAAAGTTATTAGCCATAAGGGGGAAAAAACGCTGCTCTTACAGGGCCCACACACAAATTCACCTGTTTCAGAAAGCAAACTAAAATCACCAGAAAGAAAGGTGCACAATCCTTTGGTGAAAAGAGACTCACCTGATAGGCTCTGGGTGCATATTGCTGAGAGGTGAGACCCGCTGCTCCCCCCTCCCCCGCCAGGGACTGAGACACTGGCAGCAGCCATTATTGTGACCTAGTACAGGTGTGCTGACACAGATGCTGGCTGACGCCATTGGAGTTCTTCACCTGGCTGGTTAGCCTAGGGGTCTGCCACACCCACTAGAATGCAAATTTAATCCAGCTCAGCCAGGGCAGGAAGCCAACCCTAGGGATGGGCCACACTCAACAGGAAGACCTCGGGTAACTTGTGGGCTTGCATAGGCGGGGTGCTTGTAATTTCTGTAGCCAGGCAAATAGTCTGCCTCTGTAGGGCAGGGCATGCATGAGGGGAGGGCCTGCATTAGTGGAATGTGTGGGGCCTCTGCAGTGGGGTAACTGGGCATAGTGACTGAAGGGTCCATAGTAGCCACATAAGCTGTTTCAGGATTGCAGCTGAGTGGGGCCGGCACCAGGCACGGGAGCATCCAATTGTTTCAGGCTTTGGAAAGTGAGGCTGAAAGGTGAGCATTACAACAAGCTGACCAGGGGGACAGCCTAGGCTCCCCAGGCACCTGCTGCAAGAGCAGCCCTGCCACAACAGAAGGACACTTGCAGCCCACACAGGGGTCACTCCTGGAACAATTGGAACTGGTGACAAGAGGGAAACACACTGCTGGGCTTCACAAGGGATCTCTTACGTAAGGCCACCTTATGTACGATCAGGAGACATAACTGACCTACCTAATACATATATATAAACACAAAGAGGCAAAATGAGGAGACAAAGAAATATGTTCCAAGTAAGAGAACAGGACAAAACCCCAGAAAAAGAACTAAACAAAACACGGAAATAAACAATCTACTTGACAAAGAGTCCAAACAAAGAGTCATAAGGATACTCACTGATCTTGGGAGAAGAATGAATGAACTCAGAATTTCAACAAAGAATTGGAAAATATAAAAAAGAACCAATGAGAAACGAAGAATACAATACTGGAAATGAAAAATTCACTAGAGGGACTCAATAGGAGAGTAGAAGATACAGAAGAATGGATCAGCGAGCTGGACAAAAGACTAGAAGAAACCACCCAAGCTGAACAGATAAAAGAAAAAAGAATGAGAAAGAACAAGACAGTCTAAGGGACCTCTGGGACAACATCAAGCACACTAACATCTGTATTATAGGTGTCCCAGAAGAGAGAGACAAAAGTGTAGAGAATCTATTTGAAGAAATAATAGCTGAAAACTTCCCTAACTTATGGAAGGAAACAGACATCCAAACACAGGAAGCAGAGAGCACAAAACAAGATGAACCCAAAGAGGCCCACACCAAGGCACATTATAATTAAAATGTCCAAAATTAAAGATAAAGAGAGAATCCTAAAAGCTACAAGAGAAAGGCAACACCTTACATACAAAGGAAACACCACAGGGCTATCAGCTGACTTCTCAGCAGAAACCTTACAGACTAGAAGGGAGTGGCACAATATATTTAAAGTGCTGAAAGGAAAAATCCTACAGCCAAGAATACTCTACCCAGCAAAGTTATCATTCAGAATGGAAGGAGAGCTAAAGTGTTTCCCAGATAAGCAAAAACTAAAGGAGTTCATCACCAAGAAACCAGGCTTACAAGAAATTCTAATGTGACTTATTTAAGTGGAAAGGAGAAGACCACAAATAGGAATCAGAAAATTATCAGGAAGAAAAAAGCACTGGTAAACGCAAATACACAGTAAAGGTAGCAGATCAGCCACCTATGAAGCTAAGATAAAGGTCAAATGACAAAAGTACTAAAATTATCTGTTTCCATCATAAGAGGGTAACAGATACATGTGCACAAAAAAGAGGTTAGATATGATATAAAAAGCATAAAATGCTGGAGGAGGGGAGTAAAAGAGTAGAAGTTTTAGCAAGAGGTCAAACTAAAGAGACAATCAACTTCATATAGATTGCTATATACCTAGGTTATTATTTTTGAATCTCATAGTCATCATAAAACAGAAACCTATCATAGATACACAAAAAACTAAGAGGAAGTACCTAAACATAATACTAAATAAAGCCATCAAACCACAATGGAAGAGAGCAAGAGAGGAAGAACTACTAAAACACCCAGAAAAAAGTAACAAAATGGCGATAAGGACATTCTTATCAATTGCCACTTTAAATGTCAATGGACTAAATGCTCCAATCAAAAGGCATAGGGTGGCTGATTGGATAAAAAAAAACAAGACCCATATATATATGCTGCATACAAGAGACACACTTCAGACCTAAAGACACTCACAAACTGAAAGTGAAGGGATAGAAAAAGATACTCCATGAAAATGGCAATGAAAAGAAAGCTTGGGTAACAATACTTATATCAGATAAAATAGACTTTAAAACAAAAACTGTAACAAGAGAGAAAGAAGGGCACTACATAATGATAAAGGGAACAATCCAACAAGAGGCTATAAACTTGTAAATATCTATGCACCCAACATAGGAACACCTAAATATATAAAGCAATTATTAACAAACATAAAAGGAGAAATAGTAACACAATAATAGTGGGGGACTTTAACTCTCCACTTACACCAATGTATAGATCATCCAAACAGAAGATCAATAAGGAAACATTGGCCTTAAATGACACATTAGACCAGTTGGACTTAGTAGATATATACAGAACATTCTATCCAAAAACCACAGAATACACATTCTTTTCAAATGCATATAGAACATTCTCCAGAATAGACCACATATGAGGCCACAAAACTTCTCAATAAGTTTAAGAAGATTGAAGTAATACCAAGCATCTTTTCCAACCACAACAGTATGAAACTAGAAATCAACTACGGGAAGAAAACCTGAAAAGCCACAAATATGTGGAGATTAAACAAAATGCTACTGGATAATGATTGAGTCAATGAAGAAATCAAAGGAGAAATCAAAAAATATCTGGAGACAAATGAAAATGAAAATATGACATTCTGACATTTATGGGAGACAGCAAAAGCAATTCTAAGAGGGAAGTTTATAGCAATACAGGCTTACCTCAACAAACAAGAAAAATATCAAATAAGCAATCTAATAGTGCACCGAAGGAACTGGAAAAAGAAGAACAAAGAAAGCCTCAAATCAGGAGAAGGAAGGAAATAATAAAAATCAGAGCAGAAATAAATGAAATAGAGACAAAAAAAAAATAGAAAAAATTAGTGAAACCAAGAGCTGGTTCTTTCAAACATTAAACAAAATTGACAAACCTTTAGCTAGACTCACCAAGAAAAAAGAGAGAAATCTCAAATAAATAAAATCAGAAATGAAAGAGGAGAAATTACAATGGACATCTCAGAAATACAAAATATTATAAGAGAATACTACAAAAAGCTATACGTCAACAAATTGGATAATCTAGAAGAAATGGATAGATTCTTAGACTCATAAAAGTTTCCAAAACTGAAGCAAGAAGAAATAGAGAATTTGAAAGACCAGTGACCAGTAAAGATATCGAAACAGTAATCAAAAACCTCCCAAAAAATATGAGTCCAGGACCAGATGGTTTCTCTGGTGAATTCTACCAAATATTCAAAGAAGACTTAATACCTATCTTTCTCAAACTCTCCCAAAAAATTGAAGAGGAGGGGAAGCTTCCTAACTCATTCCATGGAGCCAACATTACCCTGATACCAAAACCAGAAAAGGACATCACAAAAAAAGAAAATTATAGGCCAGTATAGTGAATGTTGATGTAAAAATCTTCAACAAAGTACTAGCAAACTGAATACAACCATACATTAAAAAGATCATACATGATTATCAAGTGGAATTTATTTCAAGGATGAAAGGATGGTTCAACATCTGTGAATCAATCAATGTGATACACTACATTAACAAAATGAAGAATAAAAATCACATGATCATCTCAATAGATGTAGAGAAAGCAATTAACAAGATACAGCATCCATTTATGATAAAAAAAAAAACCTCTGAAAAAAATGGGTATAGAAGGAAAGTACCTCAACATAATAAAGGCCATATATGACAAAGCAACACCTAATAATCACTCTCAATGGAGGAAAACTGAAAGTTATTCCTCTAAGAACAGGAACCAGACAAGGATGCCAACTTTCACCACTCTTATTTAACATAGTATTGGAAGTCCTAGCCAGAGCAATCAGGCAAGAAAAAGAAATAAACAGGATCCAAATTGGAAAGGAAGAAGTGAAACTGTCACTATTTGCAGATGGCGTGTTTTTATATATAGAAAACCCTAAAGAATCTACCAAAAACTTTTAGAAATAATAAATGAATACAACAAAGTTGCAGGATACAAAATCAACAAACAGAAATCAGTTGTGGGCTGGCCTGATGGCACAGCGCTTATGTTCTCATGTTCCACCTCAGCAGCCCAGGGTTCACTGGTTCAGATCCCAGGTGTGGACCTATGCACCACTTGTCAAGCCATGCTGTGGTAGGCATCCCACATATAAAGTAGAGGAAGATGGCCACGGATGTTAGCTCAAGGCAGTCTTCCTCAGCAAATGAAGGAGGATTGTCAGCAGATGTTAGCTCAGGGCTAATCTTCCTCAAAAGAAAAAATCAGTTGTGATTCTATACACTAATAAACGAGTAGCAGAAGGATAAGTTAAGATTACAATCCCATTTACAATCACAACAAAAAGAATAACATACCGAGGAATAAACTTAACCAAAGAGGTGAAAGTCCTATATACTGAAAACGATAAAACGTTGGTTGTCGAAAGAAATTGAAGAAGACACAAAGAAATGGAATGATATTCTTTGCTCTTGGGTTGGAAGAATAAACATAGTTAAAATGTCCATACTTCCTAAAGCAATCTGCAGATTCAATGCAATCCCTATCAAAGTTCCAACGACATTTTTCCCAGAAATAGAACAAAGAATCCTGAAATTTATATGGAACCCTGAATAGACAAAGGAATCCTCAGAAAAAAGAAGAAAGCTGGAGCTATCACAGTCCCTGATTTCAAAATATACTACAAAGCTATAGTAACCAAAACACCATGGTACTGTCACAAAAACAGACACACAGATCAATGGAAGAGAATTGAGAGCCCAGAAATAAACCCACACGTTTACGGACAGCTAATATTCAACAAGGGAGCCAAGAACATACAATGGAGAAAGGGGAGTCTCTTCAATAAATGTTTTTGGGAGAACTGGACAGCCACATGCAAAAGAAAAAAAGTAGAACATTATTTTACACCACAAAAATTAACTCAAAATGGTTTAAAGACTTGAATGTAAGACCTGAAACCATGAAACTTCTAGAAGAACGTATAGGCAGTATGCTCTTTGACATTGGTCTTAGCAGCATATTTTCAAGTGCCATGTCTGACTGGGCAAAGGAAACAAAAGAAAAAATAAGCAAATGGGACTACATCAAACTAAAAAGCTTCTGCACAGCAAAGGAAACCATCAAAAAAGTGAAAAGACGACCTAACAATTGGGAGAAGATATTTGCAAAACATATATCTGATAAGGGGTTACTATCCAAAATATAAAGAACTCATACATCTCAACAACAACAAAACCAACAACCCAATTAAAAAATGTGCCAAAGAACAGACATTTCTCCGAAGAAGATATACAGGTGGCCAACAGGCACATGACAAGATGTTCAACATCACTAATTATCAGGGAAATGCAAATCAAAACTACAATGAGATATCACCTCACGCCTGTCAGAGTGGCTATAATTAACAAGAAAGGAAATAACGTGTTGGAGAGGATGTGGAGAAAAGGGAACACTCAGATACTGCTGGTGGGAGTGTAAACTGGTGTAGCCATTATGGAAAACAGTATGGAGATTCCCCCCAAAATTAAGAATAGAACTTCTATATGATCCAGCTATTCCACTGTTGGGTATTTATCCAAAGAACATAAAAACATAAACGAATAAAGATCTCTGCACCCATACGTTCATTGCGGCATTATTCACAGTAGCCAACACTTGGAAGCAACTTAGGTGCCCATTGAGGGGATGAATGGATAAAAAAGATGTAGTATATATACTCAATGGATACTACTCAGCCGTAAAAAATGATGAAATCTGGCTATTTGTGACACCATGGATGGACCTTGAGGGTATTATGCTAAGCGAAATAAGTTGGACAGCGAAAGTCATATACCATATGATCTCACTCAGAAGCAGAAGATAAAAACAACAACAAACACATAGAGACAGAGATTGGATTGGTGGTTCCCAGCGGGGAAGGGGGGAGGGAAGAGGGTGAAAGGAGCGATTAGGTACACGGGTGTGGCAATGGACTGTAATCGGTCTTCGGGTGGTGAACGTGATGTCATCTACACAGAAACTGAAATATAAGGATGTGCACCTGAAATTTATGTTGTTATAAACCAATGTTACCACAATTAAAAGTTGTTTAAAAAACATAAAAAGATAAATAAAACTTAGAAATAAGAAAATTAATATTTATGAATGAATTTCACCCACAGGGAAATTTAATCATAATATAATGTTCAATGAAAGAAGGTGAGATATCAAATTGTGCAACCTCATGACTGACTGGGTACACACATGTGTATATGTACATACGTATATACATGTATACATATGAAGAAAGGGAAGAAGTACCCCAATATTGAGCTATTATTGAGTGTTTGGCCTAGAATATGCATTTACTGTACTTCTTTATCCATGTCTCCAGTAAGATAAAGACAGTCACTTTATCTGCAAGCCTTTTTTAACCTCTTTAGTTCCTGTCCATCCTTTCACTCAATGCTTGGGGTTAGAGCAGTGTTGCTTCTGAGGACAGTGTTCACTCAGCAAGTGTCTACAGAAGGCCCCGGGCATGCAGGACCACTGGTGCTGTAGAGAACGTCCCAGGACAGAGCAGGGGCAGGTCACCTTGGTCAAGATGACCCAGGATGACTGGGAGGATGTGGGACTTGGGCTTGTGCCTTCACAAAAGGGTGGTGTTGGGTGGGTGAGGGGAGAGAGGAGCCCGTCCCATGAAGAAAATCACAACATGAAATGCGCAGAAGTGGGGCTTCCCAATCCGTGTGAGTGGCTGTGTGGAGGCTGCCATGAGGCCTGGGCTGGACACGGCCGGGTGGAGCCAGCAGCAGAGGTGTTTAGACACCAGGGGCCCATGGTGGGGAGCTGTAGGCTCTTGAGCATTCATTTACTCATTTAGTGGCCACATGGTTGTTGGGTGGGTCAGGCACTATTTGAGGAGCTCGGGCTACAGTAGTAAACAATCCAGATGAAAACCCCTGCCTTCATCAAGCTTACATTTGAGTGTGTATTGTGGGAGTGGGGTGGGCAGTAGGGGAGACAGACAACAAGCAAGTAGCTCAGTCAGTAAATGTTATAATTTCTTAAGAGTGACGCGTCATTGGGAAGAAGCAAACACGGGAAGGCACGAGCAGAAGGGGCCAGTTGCAGTATCAAGTAGGGTGGACATAGCAGCCTTACAGAGGCCTCATTCATGCAAAGACTGGAAAGCAGGGGTATTAGCCATGTGGAACCTGAGATTATGGAAGGGCTGGAGTTATGGGTAATGATGAGTCCTGGAGGGAGTAGTTAAGGTACATGGAAGATCATTGAAAGATACACATTTAAGGAACAGAGAAGCAAGGGTGTTATCATCATGAATATTGAGATCACCACAAATGATGACAGGAGTGACACTTGCGAAAGTGAACTCCTTGAGAAATGAGGAGGAGTGATGCGATGAGATCAATAATAAGTCGGTTGTAGTGGGTGATAGAGTCTGATGGCATGAGATACAAAGACGAGGAGAGTTTGGATGAGAGAAGGAGGTCTGGAGCTGTAATGAGGATTAAGGCAGGTGCCAGCCCCAGCGCCAGGCCCAGAACCATGAGCAGTGTGGGAGGCAAACAGCTCCCATGTCCACTGGCTGTGGGGAAGCCATGTCCTCAGAGAGCTGGGCTTCGGAGATGAGTTTGAGAATGCAGAGGCTTCACACTGTAAATCTGGACAGGGAATTCCTGAAGCCTAGGGGAGGATTTCTGAAACTGGGGAATGGCAGCAATGGAGAATAAAATAGGGGAGGCGCAGAACTTTATAGGGATCAGAGTGTGAGGGATGAGGGGTGCTCTAGGAATCTGGGGCTTCTTGTGCTGAGCGCCATAAGCAGAGAAAATGAGCATAATGGTGGCAAGACCGTGAGTATAAGGGAGTGGGGAGGGGACGGTGTCTGTGATTTCCTCTTAACCTCCACTAATGGAAGTGAAGAGGTCTGGGAATCTGCTTCATACTCTAAGCCTAGACTCTGTCTTGACTCTCATGGAAGGGAAGAAGGCCCAGGAGGCATGGTCTTCATGCCAGGACACCTGGCTCACTTTTGACTCGTGTTGTAAGGAGAGCCCAGGACTCCTTCATGCCCCCAGTGGATTGACTTGAGGATGTCTGGGGAAGCCATCCTGAGGAGCAAGCAAGGGAGACATGGGATAAGAGCAACATTTCAGGAAAATTAGCTGTGCAACAGATGCAGGTAGAATGGACAGGAAGATGAGTTAAAAGACGGGAGGCCACACAGTCTCAGTAATTGCAGAAACCCGAAGAAATGCAACTGAATTTCTTGGAGGGCAGCTTGGTTTATCTTGAGATTTAATGAATTACCTATCTCGACTACTTGGTGTCAGTGATGATATTTGTGCACTTGATCTTGGGTGCCTCAACATGATCCTCTCTCAGTGGAATAATGTGTGTATTAGTCTAGGTCTCTGAGAAGCACACACCTAGGTGAAATTGGATGTATGCTAGATTAGTTTGGAGGAGTGCTGGGAGAGCCATCAGACCATGAAGCAATTCCAAGTGCTGTGAAGAAGGGGGGGAAGGAAGAAAGGCCATAGACCACAGAGAAGGTCTAGGAAGTTTGATGAGGCCCACAGGGAGTCTGTGAGCCAAGCCACCCCTCAGAGGAGCCCTGGAACAGTCTGCCTTAGTACCCCTGCTGCACTGCTGGCTGGGAGAAGCTCATGGAAGGAATGGCCTTGATACAGAGACAGGGATGGATTTCAGAGAGTGGCAGCCGGGACCCTCAGTCAACGACACTCACAATAGTGGAAGATCCTAGAGGTTTGCCTTCATGGTCCCCACGTCTTGGGTTAACTCTCCATTCCTGATGATGCCCTGAACCACCTGCATTCCACCTATCACCTGCTAGATTTGATGCTGATCAAACCACTCCCTCTAGCCTGGGATGCCTTCCCACCCGGTTCACACATCTTAGCACATAGTTGGGACTCGGTGGCAGAGCACAGGGATATGGTCTTACCATATGTGACTTCAGTTTTATCTTTTTTTTTCTTGAAATACCTAGATTTTACAATATAACAATACCTCAACAATCCAATAAACGAACTTTAAATGTAATGTGTACAGGAGATTAATTTTTTCTCAATAAATCATGCCATACAGATCATGGAAGTTCTAACAAGTGAAGATTTTTTCTCTGATACACTTTAATATGTCACTTAATATTGAGTAATAACCAAAGTGGGAAGTATCATTGATGTAGAATGATCAAAAGTGCCACATTTTAATAAGTCCCTTTTCATAAGGATCTTACTGCCATTATATGTTACAAGAAGCCCCAGAGAAAGAAGCTGAGTTCTAATATTATCTCCAACTGGGTGACCTTTGACAAAAATTGGAGTTTTCTTACTCGTAGACAGGGAGGAGTAGATAGTCTCATCTACTCTGTACCTGAAACACTGCCTCACTGACCCTCAAGTTATGGCCAATTTAAGACCCTTGAATGTTTAGATTGGCTCCTGCCTAGGAATAACTACCTCTTCCTAACTAGTAACCATTCCATGTTCTATGGGTAAGTATAATGGATCGGAATTATTTTGACTACTCTCCAAATCTTCTCGCTCAGTGGAATTTGTTTGTATTGACCAGTGACTTACGCTAGAAAAGGTAATAGAGAAACCAGCTGCCATTGAGCTTGTGTAAGAGGTTTGGGAGAGTTTTATTTTTTTCCTTTTTTTAAAAAAAGCTAGGTGCAATAAAGAGGAGCCCAGGAAGTCTTCTAAGCTCAGGTTGGTTCAGAGGCAAAAGCCTTACCTCCTATTCTCTCCTTTTCTTAATCGATTCAGTAGCTAGAGCCAGTGAAAGATCTCTTACAGTGACCACTCTTGGCCTGATCTTTTCTGACTGGACTGTATGGAAAGCTTTTAAAGTTTAATCAGAAAAAGAATTGTTTAAAAGCTCAGCTCTTACAAATACCAGAAACAAGAGCCCTCATTTGACTGCTGATTGAGCTCCAATACGGAGAGTTGGACTCTAGAAGAGCACTGATGCTTTCTGTGGAATATAGTTGTTCTCTATAAGGGAGAGACACCCTAGCATCTGTCTCCTACTATTTATGGCCCAAAGCATGACTTTTCCAGAATGTGTCCACAAGATGACTATTTTTCACTAGAGCTCAAATTGAGGGCGAGCCAGAGACACAGAGAACTCATGTAACACACTGGGAATTTGGGATACACATCTTCCAGCTCATCCTTGGAAGAAGAAGAGAGATGGGACAAGGAACAGGTGCCTGGCACTCATGCAGTCCTTTGACTCCTGAGATGACAAGAAGCTGAGGAGACTAGAGCCATGTATTACTATTTAATAATGTTGGCCATTAGGAGACCGTCAAAGATTCATGTCGTGCTCAAAAGTGCCAACGTTGCTTTCGGTTCTTAGAGAGACTGGCAAAAATGCTGGCTCTGGCAGACAGCATCTTGGCACAGGTGGTAGTATTGATCACCCTTGAAGGGTAGGAAATGCTACTCCCTCTCTGCTTAAAAGTTTCTTACAAAGGACAACAAAGGCCTAAGGTGGTCACCATGGTTAATAACCTACGTTAAAGAAATCTCTGCATTAAGGAGCATCTGTTGCTAGAATGTACATTCCACTTGTTGCCACAATGTAACCTTAATGGATCTGTTATTGTTCTTTTTTTCCTTTCAGATGCTGTATCCTTCTTTAGTCTGGTTCCATCGTCATGAATCTTCTCCTTGCCCATTTTCTTTGTGAACTTTTCTTAGCTAAGATCTATGATTTTCCTGTGAAAATAGATCATCAGCTGGGAAAAAAACCATGAATACTAGGATTTTTAGGGACAGACATGTTAAATCCCATTTTGGTGAATCTGCAGGTGAGATTCCCAGAGAGATACTGCAACACCTTACAAAGTGATTCATCCAGATGCCACAGGACTCAGGTCCATTTAAATCCAGATGACCCTTCGGGCTGTTGTCATAAAAATAGTTGGAGTCATTTGGTACCCCATTAGTGCACCCTGTGTTCTCCATCTTGGGCTAGCTCTAAGGCATGATTCTGATGCTTAAATCTCTATGTTGATCTTTTCGCTTGATTAACCTCAGGGTTTGTCCAATCCCAGTGTGTGTTGCAGGCTTATTTCTGGCATTATTTACCTCCCCTCAAGCCAGTCCTTCCTTGGTGACCTAAGCTCCACTCGCCTTTGGTGGAACCAAACAGCTCAGCTGCATCTCTCTAAATGCACTCCAGGCTTTCTGCTGTCCCCAGATGCCACCCAGGGACACTACATCCATCACTTCTGATAGGTTACCCTTGCAAAATTAACTGACTATGAAATTGACCTGGCTCTTCCTTCCTTTTTTCTCATAGTAGGCACTCAAAAAATGTTTGTTGAGTGAATGCATTGCATGAAACTTTATTTAAAGGAATTGAAATTTCTTCTTGCTGTTGTAGCTTTCTAATTTTCCTTTTTGCTCTTAAAGCAAACATGTAGTGTTTCTATAAACAATGAGAGGGAGCAAGAGAGAGCAAGTTATAAGAAAAGAGATGTTGGTGTGAGTCTGAAGCAGAAAAACTTAAAAGGCAAGTACTCCTAGCCTCGTGAATGACTTCATATGGAAGTTATACCAAAAGAAATTTGACACTCTCTAATAAAATTGGGTTGATGGAATACGGACCCCTCCTTCTCAGTTTTGGTTTTGATATCACTTTGTTCATCTCAGGAGTGTGGCATTCCTCCAGGATCTGTCCTGTGCCCTGTCCTCTTGTCTCCCTCTGTCCCATTCCTACACAGCCTCTTCCATTGCCATGTCTGTGTTGAAGACTCCCAGCCCCAATGTCTCTGGGACCCTGATTTCTCCCTTGGTCTTCACTCCAGCCTGTCTCGCTCCTGTCTGCGGCCCAGCGAACCACAGCTTCTGCTGCTGGTGCCCTCTGTGAATTCCTGCCTGCGCCTGAGGCCCCGGTTTCCAGAATTCTCAATGCCCCCTGGGCTCACTCTTTGCCTCACCTTCTCCCCTGTTCTGGGCAGGATTGTTCTCAGCCTTGCTTGTGACACCGTTGAGTGCAGCGTCAAGAGGCATGGGCTTGAGTCAGCTGGCCTGGGTTTGAATCCCCGCTTTACCACTTACTCACTGGCCTAAGGAGCCTCGTCTGTGAAATGAGGACAGTAATAATACCTACCTCATAGTGTGTTAAAAGGATTAACTGATAATGCAACTACTTAGTTCCATGCTTAGAACATAATAAATGGCCCTCAAATGTTAACTGTTATCCTTCACTGATTCGTTTGTGAAAGTATCTCCTTAAGTTTTTCCTGGCCACCCCTTCTGTCTATGGGGCTCAGAAGGGAGTTCCAGGGATGTTAGGAAACTGTACCCTACACAGACAGCCACTGTGCTCTTCAGCCCCTGTCCACGGCTCCCGCTTTCCTGTTCCCTCCCTCTCCCCCAGCTGAGCCTTTTATGTAAACTAAGTGTTGGGAGCTTTGTTCTCCAGTGTGTCTCATGCTCAGAGCTCCTGCACTCCGGCTGGGACCCCAGACCCAACAGTCTTTCCGGTATTATGGATTTGACTCACCCCATGAACAGAGACCACCACTCCTGTTCCCAAAAGAGCCCGCTCACCTTGCCAGGCCTGCGGATGACTGACGGCATCGCTGCTTCCTGAGGATTAGGCGAGGGCATTCAGGATGTTTACTCTGACTCCTTTTTAGGTTTGTTATGCTGCTGAGGGAATTCCCCAACATGTTTATATGGCAGTTGCTTAAATAACTTCAAAATCATAATTTGTTTTTGAAGCTTATTATTCTCCTTAAGTTCCTTAAATTATTAAGATTATCTGGTTTCTTGGGAAGTAGTTGTGTTTTAGAGTAATTTAATTCGATACTGTGGGGAACAGTTGGGTAGTATCTGGGGGGATGCACTAAAAAAACCTATTAACTCTGTTCATTCTTTAATTTTCCTGATTCCGCAGCTCAGTGAGGACACAGTCTCAGGTAAGAGAATATTTGTCCATTACCCAGCTTGCGTAGATGTTGCAAGAATTCTCAAATGACTCCTTCTTGCTGTAGTTTTGGTTCTGTTTGTCTCGCAACAGAAAGAGCCCCCTCCATGAAAACAGGCCGGCGTGTAGGAGTAACATCCAGCTGTGCGTAAGCGGTGCAGGTGGATGCGTGAGGCCTGAGGAGCACAGCGACTCTGACCCCCACATCGTCCCTGGTGGTCAGGACCAGGGCTGACTTTCTAGACTATTCGCTCCCGGCTACACTTGCAGTTTCCAGTTCGGGCTGTACTCTGAAACCAAACCTGCCTTCCTCAGAGCTAACCTTATCAAGTCATTCTGCAGCTCAAGAGTCTCATAGATCCTCACGGTTTATGGCAAAATGTTTGAGGTCACATCCTGCATTCCAATCTGATTCTTGGGTCCGTGGCGTTACTCTGGACTGGAAGGACTCCCTGGCCCCTCCCGTCACCATCAGCCTTTCCTGCCTGCCTGAATCCACTCACCTCTCAAAGTCCAGCTCAATTTCTATCTCCTTGCTATAGAACTCTTCCCAGCCACTCCAGCCTCATAATTTCTCTCCACACCAAGCTCCACTGAGCGCCTCTCAGTGTGTGGTTTTTTTTTTGTTGTGGGCGATTCTTTTGTATGCTCACGTCTTATTGGTCTCACTGGTCTGTCAGCTTCCTGGGGGCAAAGACCATGCTTTGTGTTTCCTTGTATCCCTCATGGTACTTTCCTCATGGTGGCTTCCCTGAAGTGTTCTTGACTCAGTGATTAATTTAAAGCAAGTCCAGATTCTAGAACCCGTCAGCTTGTCAGTCCCGTAACTCCGTGCCTGGCAGCAGTGGAGAAAGGCAACATGTTAGAATCAATTTCATTCCGACCAAGGGATAAGAACTAGTTCAAATCAACCCAGTAAGTATTGAGAAGGTAGTATGGCTGAATACTATGCCAGATATTTAAAAAATATATATCTCTTGGCCACACTCCTACCTTCAAACAGTGAACTGTTTAGGAGGAGATGCCATTTCAACAGCAAAGAATTAGAAAACAATTAGCCAAAAATAAAAGAGCATATCCATTAAAGTGCTAAGTTACTGAACTCTAAAGTGGAGACGCGCAGAGTAGGTGGGGAGTGGTGTGGGTTCTAAGATGAGGGGAGATCAGAGAAGGAAGCCACAGAAGAAAGCCTCAGGAGCTGATGGGGGGCCCTGAGAAGTTGTAGGGAAGAGAACAGGATAGGCAACAGAAGGACAACGAATACGTTAAATCATGGGGTCAGGGAAATAAAATCATAGAGTGCCAGTTACTGATCAGGTGTTATGTAGATGCCAACTCATTTATTGCTCACAGTCCCTTCAAGGAAGCAGGGACTTCCCATCCCAGAGGAAGGCTCCCTAAGAGCTTAAGTAACTTGCCCAACACACAGGCAGCACCTGGCCGCCTGGGTTCCAAGCCCAGCCCACACGCTGTCCATCACCACGCCAACGGCCGCTGAGTGTGAGGGCTGAGCTGCGGGAGAGAAGGCCATGCTGGAGCGGCCCCCACGCATCCAGGACCCACTCTTCTCTTCTCCTAAGATGCAGTTTAGAAGGGAAAAAGAGCTCAGCTTATGAAAGAGACCTGCTCTAAGCTGCTGCCTGATGGCTCCCCACGATCCCCACCTCCTGCTATTCACTCCCGTGTGTCACCTGCCCCTCTCGTCAGCAGGCTGCACCTAGTGACCTGTTTCTAGTGAATAAATTACAGCAAGTGATGGGATGTCTGTTCCATGATTAGGTTATCATAGCCTGTGACTTCCATCTTGGTGGCACTCTCTCCCGGGCTCTCCTTGCATGTTCCCTCTGATACGACAAGCTGCCCTGTAGGGAGGCCCATGAGGCAGGGGCCAAGGCCTCGTCAGTCCAGCCTATGAGGAGTGCTGCCAGCAGCCACGGGGGAGTGCAGACTCCTCCCCAGCTGAGCCCTGGGAGGACGCTGCAGCCTCAGCTGGCATCACTAGTGCCACCTGTGAGAGACCCTGAGATAGACGACCCCACCACGTCTCACCCAATCCCTGCATGGATGCTCAGAGGTAGCGGATGCTATTTGGGAGGAATTTGTTATGGAGCAACATTATCTAAGTTGAATAAGGCCCTTTTGCCATGTGGTCTGTCCTATGGCTGAAACCTGACCTGTCATTGACCTCAAGCATTATTCCCCTCAGTTGAATTAAATTGTTAAGCAAATATTGTCTGAATGATGTGCCAATCCATATGTTTGTCGTGCTTTTCTCCCCACACCTGGTCCCTGGTGGGTGCTCGTTAGTGAGGCTGGGCATTCTAAGACTGTTCTCCATTATCAGAAGTTCTGGAAAGACCATGGAGAATCTGCACTTATGAAAGCATGTCACATGCAGCAATACACCATTTTGGTCTGGATGCTAGTTACTTCATGAAAATGGATTAAGCTGTGCAGTTACGATTTCTGTGCATTTCTATATGCAACATTGTATTTCAATAAAAAGTTTACTTAAAAAGTATCGCCAGTTGATGACAAAGTACACCATGTTTGAGATCCATCAGGCTGGATAATTGTCATTTAAAGGGAACAGACAATAATAGTAGCTTATATTTATTATACATGGTTCTAAGTGCTTTATGTACATCAATGCACCATAACCCTATGAGGTAGATGCTATTATAGTATTTTACAGAGATGAAAACTAAGGTTACACAGCTGGTGAGAAGGTAGAACCAGGACTCAGACCCAGGCAGATTGGTTCTGAGTAGACTCAATGCTCTGAACCACGACAAAGTTGGATACTGAACCAGGACAGTGTGAAACCGGCTGAGTGAAGCAGCTCTGGCTGCCGAAACCGCCTCACCTGTGGCTGCCCCACTGGGCACTGCTCGCTCCCTCTCAGCCCTGTCAGCCTCCGACACAGGGAAGAACAGTGCTTAAAGAGTTGCATGACTGAGCAGGGGAGGACACAGGCCCCTTCTCAGGCTCCTCTGCCCTTGATTGTCGGTCCTCTGTTGTCCTGCTGCCTCGGGGCAGCTCTCTGAACGGCCGCCTTGGAGGGGGCGTCGCAGCTTCCGCAGGCCTGTGCCAGCTGCTGGAGCACACTCTGCTGGAGGAGGGCTGACAGGTCTTGTGTGGGACCAGCCTCAGACGCCACGGCTCTGCCCACTCCGTCCCTGTCCCTCAACCTTGGTGAAGAAAACAACCCGTCTCTTGGTGGCATTTTCTCCCCAGCCCTGGGTCGCAGGCTCATGAACGGTTCCCCCTCTTGTGTGTCTTGTGGGCAGTGGCAGATTCACAAGGCGGCTCTCTCAGCTTAAGTTGCAGGGCCCCTCCGTTGTGAGGCCCCTTCGGAGACCTTGTGCCCAGTGGGATATTCATAATTTTCTATTCTTTTCATAAAGAGAGCTCCCCTTATTGTATGAGTTTCTTATTCCACAAAACCTAGCTTTGCCCCTGCTCAAGGGCTCCTTCCAGGCATTGTCTCCGAAAAGGAAACCTCTGGTCCTCCTCCTCAGCACGGCACCTGGGGCCTCTGTGACCAGCCCTAGAGAACCATTCTCTCTGCCCTGGCTGTCCTCTCTGCTGGCACTGCCTGCTTGTAATTGGATGCCCAAGCCCACTTTTCCTGGGATGAGAGAGACCCGGGGATCAAATTGCCTTTATTCTGGCCAGGAACAACAGGTAAGGCCTGCCTAGCCCTGGTTGCTAGAACCCAGGCAGGTCGGTTGCTGGAGCAAGGAGGTCAGACACCAAGATCTCGCCTCCCCCCGCCCCCCCAACCGTGTCCCCCACCCCGGCCTTCCAGGGGCCACATGCAAGTGTTCTTAGGCTGTGTCCTTGCCCATGCATTATGATATATACCTGCCCTGCAGCTGATTTAAACTTCCAGATCACACACAAACTGTAGGGAGCTCTGCAGGAAGGGACTATGCTATCATTATCTAGAACAATAATTGTGGCAGAATCTTGTGATAAAGGTATGAAGAAAATCATTTTTTCTGCCCTGGACTCTGGCCCAGGAGAAATGTAGAGAAATTCTTTCGTGAATAACCATCACAAATTTCAACAATTGTTCAGTCTTGATTCTAAAAGTCTCTTTGCATGAATGATTTTCTCATCTTTATGCAGAATTTTTCCACATTTTTGTTGACTAAAATATTACTAATCTAATTTCCTATTAAAAAACTCATTTCCAGCATTGCAGAGCTGAAAGGTGCTACCAACCATTTAGTCTTCAATTTACATACAACAAATCCTGTAATCTGATGGGGGCTTTTACACAAGGATGGCTGCAAGCAATTACATGGGCAAAGAAATATTTTAGTCCAGAGCTGTGTGCTGTGTTAATTTCATCTGTTGAA
Organism: Equus quagga; assembly: GCF_021613505.1. Lineage (NCBI taxonomy): Eukaryota > Metazoa > Chordata > Mammalia > Perissodactyla > Equidae > Equus > Equus quagga. The sequence continues at coordinate 2,777,517 of NC_060278.1, forward strand.
CTCCCATTGAGATTTCTCCTATTGTTAAATTGCCTATTGATGTGGATTTAGAGAGGAAACTCCACCAAATACAGCAATTCAATGTTATAATGCTGTTTGTGCTCCAATATTTTCTTTTTAATTATAATTTGGGAAATTGGGG